>NW_024582091.1:39250186-39280898 GCF_017639235.1 Corvus kubaryi | reverse complement strand
GGAAGGAATTCGGAAGGAAGGAATTTGGAAGGAATTCGGAAGGAAGGAAGGAAGGAAGGAAGGAAGGAAGGAAGAAAGGAAGGAAGGAAGGAAGGAAGGAAATTATTTGAACTAGAAACTTACAGCTGGGTAATCTGAAACCCCCATGAATAATGATGCCCAGCTGTGTCACTGAGTTAACAGTGCCAGCCATCATGTTTTTGCTAGTTAGTGATTAAAGGTAACTCTTACCCATAATGTGCTGTATGCCCTGACTCAAGCAAGACAAGTCAGATCTTTCAGTTCTAGAATATTGTCAATTCAACATGAAGGTGTCCAGGCATTCTGTCTTTGCAAATTAAAAGAACACAGTGAGAGAAGGTGACTGAGTTGAAAAGGAAATTTCAAATAATTTGATAAGATTACTTGTACCTTCCTTCCATGATTAATTCTGCATGCCAAATAAAAAGAAGACATTGTGCAGAAACTCATAAAAGTACAATAAGGTGGCCTTCTCTTGCAGCAAGGTGTGCAGCACTGCTAGCAAAATGATCAGAAACTATTCTCTGCATTTTTTCTGTGCCTTGGCTACAAAAAAAACCTGTAAGGGCCATCAGCCAAAACCAGAGCACAAGACTAGTTCAGTAGCATGACAGATATACAGCATGCTCTGGTGATTTTCTCCTTCATGGAAAACACAAAAAGAAAACACTGGAATATTTATTGCAATGCCCTTACTCATACACACTCTCAAGGCTTAGAAGCCTCCCCTCTACAGAATATAAAAAAAAATAAAAAACAATTTAGGATCACCTTTGTTCTCTCATTCCAAATTCAAGATTAGCAGTAAAGGACAATCAAACAAAGAGGCAGGTACTTATCATAGCTTCTTCTCTTGAGTATCAAGAATCTCCTGGTATTAAAAGACTGGTCTGGGAGATAAAAGATTTGGGTGTTCAAGGTATTGTCATGACACTGTAAATAAATACCAGGTTTTGCAAGGATTTAACTCCAGTCATTTTTGAACACCAGTCTGTATGTTGCCTGGTCTAAGTCAGCAGTAGCTTATCACTGACTTCTGAATGATACCTCGTGGATATGAGATCAGTTCTAGAGTCAGTAACCACCACACAATTTGATCAATTACCATTGTATGTAATTACTTTTGTCTTTTATTGTATAGAATGTATTTCTTCTGAATGCAGCCATTGTGACCTACCCTCGGGTCATAATTGCAGACCATTTGGAGACCATTTTTCTCTGTTTCACAGATGAGAATATTTCAGAAATATAATGAATTCTTAATATCAAATCTAAAGATTATTTCTCTTTAATATTAAACCCATTTTTAAAATATTATATTGTCTTTTATTACAGATTGGTAGCATTTTTGGTAATATCTATCTTAAATGGTTGTTTCCCAGGTTTAATAACTGCACAGAGGTCCTTTGAAAAAATACTGGATTGCTCATTGGCTTTCTGTGTCAGTTTTTAATGTCAAATCTTTATGGTTTCTACCTTGCTTTCACTTATTTTGTTGTTGCTTTTCTGGTTTTTTTTTTACTAAAAGAGTAGACCTTTCATATTTTTCTGCATTTTTACAATCTTGTCAAACTAACACAGGTCTTTGAGACTCTGTACTGATTCAAGTGCCATTTGTCACATACATAACTCCACAGGAAAATCCTTTTAGTGCTGAGTACCTAGATATTTTTATGACAGGTTTCACATATGTGATGGTTGCTCTTTCTACATCATGTCATTTAAACTTCTTTGGTATTTTTTCACTTATCACATGGTCTGTCTTGAACAGCTGTCCAGGGTTGGCTGCAGTTTCATGAAAAGGAAAAGAGAAAAGTCATTATTAATACTGAAATTGAAGGTGAAAAATATAAAGAAATCCATAGGGCTTTATGTCCAATGGTGTTAAATCTTATAAAACACCTCGAGGATAGCTGGTACCACACCAGCTTGGTCTAGAGAAAACCATGAAGAAAAATATTTCAGAGTCCATTATGATTTTATCAGCTGTTTTTTAAATAGCAAACTTTCATAAATTATCTTTGCAATGATTGTTCCAGCTTTTAATCTACCAAAGCATCTCCAATAACCCTCACAGGCTGAGCAAACTCCATTGCCATTGGGGACTACAGACACTGCCTTTCTCAGGAACCGAAGATGTGCCCTGTTGCAGTCTTCAGAGCCTTTGAGCAATCCAAAACCAGGTTAGTGAAAAGGAAGGTGGAAAGATCCCGTTTTCAGGAGTAATGAATCAGAAGAGGAAGAAAGCATTTGAAGTTTTATTCTTTATTCTTAGCATTTCTTCAGCCTCCTCAATAGGGCATGCAGTCTCAGTGGAAAAGGGCAAAGCAAGGCACCTTCCCAATATCAAAGAACTGGACTGGCATGAGAATGCAAGGAAAAAAACAAAACTAGTGTAGAGATTTGAAATTCAGGATCTGTACAAGGGCATTTGATACAAGAATAAAAAGGACCTTCTACATTGGGGCAATACAAGAGTGTTGCTGTGTTTTCCTAAGCATATGAGAGTTTGTATATCAATATTCAAAAAATTGAGAACTGGGCATTAATGACAGGCAGGAGAGAACAGATTATTTTTCAGTCTTATTTCCATAAAAAAATGAAGGAGGAGTGGATGAAGATAGACAAAGTAACGCCCTAGAGCAATGGTGTCACTTTGAGGACCATGTGACATTACATGAGAGCATTCATGAAGCCAGAAGCAAGGAAATGGATGGCAAATTGTGACAAAAGCAGGTAAGTCCCCACATCCACTTTTTATGCCTATCCCAGAATGTAACAATGTCCTGAGCTGGAAACTGCAATGGTCAACAGATTCACAAACTCACCAAGAGCCTGTGTCTAGCTTAATAAATATATAATATTTTTTACTTGAACATCTTTCTTCTTCTAAAATTTTCTTAATTTATTGACATCAGTTGTTGACTTTTTTTTGTTCTCGTGATTTTTCTTGCTATGGGAAGTGCAGCAATTTTGAAAACCAGATCCCAAGTTTTCAGTCTCTTTCCTTCTTAACGTCAATGAGACTTCTTAGGATAACAAATAATTCTGTTAACATTTATATACATCCATGTGTATAAATGTTTGCAATATCAATGTCTAAATATGAACAAAAAGGATGCATATCAATTTTCTACCTACCGACTTCTAGCGCCTTTCAGAATCCCTGAGATACCATGCCTGGCCTGTAGTGTGGCTCCATAAAAGCCTAATTTTCCTGTGGACATATCTGGCAGTTCTGTGATGATATCTTGAGTATCCAAAGATGCTGCATTGGTTTTGGCTGGGATACAGTTAACTTCTTTCATAGTAGCCAGCATGGGACTATGTTTTGGATTTGTGCTGCAAATAGTGGGAATAACACAGGGATTTTTTTGTCATTGCTAAGCAGTGATTGAGCCCATTTTTTGCAAGAGTCTGATTTATTTCCATTAATTAATAACTGTTCTGTTATTATTCATCACTTATGAATTCCAATTTTAGTTCAGTGCAGTCATCCATGTAATACCTAAAACATGGTTTTATTTTGTTTCATTGAAGTAAAAAACAAGTATAACAAATCAAAACAAAGCATAAAATAGTTTTAGAAATAAACCTCTCACAGAAAAATATTTTTATCTTCATTCATATTTTTAAAGCTTCATTAAAGCACCAACTTTCAATTTTCCATAGTTACTCACACTTTGTCAGGAGCTAGATTAGCATTGCTTCATATCCTTTCAGATTACCCTTAACACCAGCAGCTGCAGTTTTTGTGCCCTTATAGTTCATAGCTCTTCATGCCTAATGATTTTTTACTTCCTCAGGCTCCAAATCTTCACATGCTGATAAAGAACGCATTTCTTTTCATTTCGTATTTTGGGTGTTGTAGTTGATAACAACCATCTTTGCAATAGAATTGGTTCTCTCCACAGTCACAATTTCCATTGCAGAGACAAGTGAGATGCTGTCAGGCTACAGAGAATAAAAGGAGGATGATCACCCCCTTAGATCAGCAGTTTCAAAACAGAAGCTATTTAAATAAGAGTGTAATGAGCTTCCTGAATCTGGACTTTCCTCACCCTTGGCTGCATGAACTTGCTTTGGACATTGTTTCTGGGTGTCCTACTGTCAGATCCTAAGCAAGTGAGGTCCTTCGTAGGTGATAACTTTAAGCCCAAATACCAGACAGATTTGAACTCCAAGAATAAGAGAAAGATGGTCTCTAAAACCTTTGCATTTATCTAAAGCCTCCGATACAGTGAAAGCCATACCCATTGCCTGAGAACAAAAAATACCCCTTCTGTAAAGAGCAGAACTAGAACTGTAACCAGTTGATTCGATTCTAAACTTGCCCTCCAGGGCTTGTAAACATTTATGGATGTCTTAATGAAAGTGCTTGATAACTCCATGTTTCAGAGTAACTTCGCATCAAATAATTTTACAACTGAAATGTATTGAGATGACACAATTTATCATAATAACAGCACAAAGTAGGCTAAAGGTGAGCCATCCAAAAGATGCATCCTATACTCCAGTGGTGACAGGGAAGGGAGGGCACTGATTTGCCTTGTTCTTCCCATTCTCTCTGTATGGGCAGGAAAAATAATTGCCACTGAAGCTGCACTCCCTCTTTAAATGGTCTTACAGCTTGGTTTTCTGAAGGTAAAGGGAGGTAATAAAGAAAGACTAGATATGTTAAGAAGCTCTGCACAAACCACCATTGCTATTCTTTTATTTTGTTTTCATATCAAGATTACAATGACTCATGATTTCTGCCTGACCCTAGTATCAGTTGACATCTCCTTGTCTTTCTTATAGTACTTTACATGAAGTATAGAGAGCTATGACCTAAAAGGGGGTGTGCTGCCTTTGTTCAATATACTGGATTTTTCAAGTAGGGAAGACTAATGAGTTTTTTCCTCCCACCTTGTTACACACTTAAAAATAGAATGTGAAAGAAGCTTAAACAACTCTCCATTATGGTGAGTCAGTGAGTACAAAGTTTCTTGGTGTCACTCCATATGAAGTTTATATCTTTCTAAAAAGAAAAGCATCACTGCTGCCTTTTGAATGACTCAAAAAATGCTGCTCTGTATCTGTCAAGCACAGATCAAAAACAAAACTGAAAGAGAAGACTGTATTTGTAGGTCAGAAGTTCAGCTCCTGCCTCTGCAGGAGGTGACAAAGCCCCAGGTCCAAATGAATATCTGTACATGTACACTGAGTTTAGACAGAATCTTAACACTAAATTTGAGTTTGCAGTGCTCACATCTTTCATACATCTGGTATCTCTACTCAGTAATGCTAGTGCTAAATTTCCCAAGTGCCTTAAAATCTGTACCTTATTGTGCCTAAAGTGCAGACATTTCTTGGCACCTTATCAACCCGTCTGTCCCATCAAGAACCAAGGTGTTCCTCACAATATTTCCCCAGGAGTCAGGTTGTAGACAGCACTCTTTGGGGAACATCTCATGAGTCAAGTACAATACACAGCAGCATCTTTCTTTTGCTGCAGCACTTTATGGACAGACAGAAGGTCCATAAGGAAGACTGGCATTCAGCCTGGTTTTCAGCTTCAGGGTGACTCTCATTGCCAAGGAGATAACTTACTGGTGCATTTATTTGAGTGTGGCGTGGGAAATTCTTCCATCCAAAAGTTTCTTCAAATACATAGCATCAGACCATCACAAAATAGAATATTGGACTTTTGGAGTCCCAAGGAGTTTCAAATGACACAGGTTTGAGGTGAGTAACTGGCATTTACTCCAGTTTGGAGTAAACTATAGGCAAGTCCTTGTGGAATTTTCGTGGGGAATAGGCCTCAGTCAAGCTGCAAGGGTAGCTGAGCCAAGTGAACCCCAGACTGCCTTGTGTTTGAAAACAGGGCTGTCCCTCTCCTTTATGTGTACTGAATTTGGGCTCTTGGGATTGGGTGGGGTTTTCCTGAGTGAAAGGATCAGGCCTGTAAGTGGTCTGAAGAGTGTGTGTACACCTAAGGATAGGACTGATATCCACCCCTTCTCCCCAAGGTAGCGGTTGGTTGATTTAGCATCGCCCTCCTGAGGCTTTCTGGATTCCCTGCAGGATTTTGTCCCTGGATTGCTTTGGCAGGGAGAGGGTGGTGAAGCAGGATGTTCCATTTCACTGAGGGAGCCCAGACCTCCTCCAGTCACATCCAGCAGCACCTGATGGAGAGGCAGCATTTTCACCACGTTGTTGATGTAGGTCAGAAAGCTGTCCAGCATCACATCCCCAGTGAGAGGAAGGCCACTTGTGGCTTCTGAAATGCAAAGTATCAAGCTTTGTTTCTTTAGAGGCTTAAGCACAGACATCTGGCATCTGTCCACTCACTAAAAAAGCAGGCCCCTGAGAGAGAGGGGCCTCAGGACAAAACACGCAGGATGATTGAACATGCAGTCTGATATTTTATTTCTTCTATGACTGTTTCTATGAAAAACTGCATGAAATTCATGGTGACATTGGTTTCAAAAGGATTATCAACGTGATTATACTGACTAGAGAATTAATTAAACACTGACGTTTGTCAAAAAAGTCATTGAAATTCTATTACTTCATTATTAGCATAATGAAGAGATTGTGTTTGCCCTCTCTGGCAATCAATCAAGCATCTGGGATGCACTCCAGTGTCGAGGAACTAAATGTAAAACCAGAAAGTATTTGATTTTGAAAAGGGGTTATTTTGCTTGTTTGATGGGTGCTATACACTATTTTTCAACAGTTAAGTATTTATTTTTGTTTTTGAGATGATAACTGGTAAAAGTCAGAGATCACAGATGGCAAAGTGAAATGGCTTACTTACATTAAGGGAGCAATTTGAACTAGAAATATATAGGGTAAAACTATTAATTTCCTCCATGACTTTCTATCTGGAGGTCTCGGTGTTTTATTACAGAGATCAGTATCATCCCTGTTTATCAGTGATAAAAGTGACGAGAGAAGTGAAATGATGTGTCCTTAAATAACAAAGCCAAGACCTGAAATCAGCACTTGAGTTTGCTGCTCTGTCATCCAAGTAAATTGAGTTAATGCCATTTTCAAAATAAATGGATGAAATTGTCCCTCACTCACTACTGAAGCAAAAAGTACTACTTAATCACAGCAAACAGCAACATAAGCATAGAAACCAGTATCTCATAAACATGCTGCTTGACTGCCAGCAAAGCTAAATACCTTCAGTCAGAAGCAAGGCAGAATCATCAGGGTAATTTGTTCTCTTGCTGTCAGAATGCAGACACAGTTACCCTCCATTGCTAACTCTCTACTTGAATCACAGTGCCACATGTACTTAAGGCATAGCCACGCAGCAAGTCCTGCAACTTGATGCCAGGAATTGCTTCATCTGCTGAATAGCAAAGGCCCAAATGAGCCTGTTCAACAGCATTCCCTGAGCATTCAATTGAAACTCTTTTCAAATATTGAGATTTCTGCAGGACCTTATAATTTTTCACATAGCAGTAAGATATAATTTATTTTTCTGGTCCCTCAAGGACATGGAAAAACATGAACACTTGAACAGAAAAGAGCAGCTGGAGCTCCTCTACTAGTAGTCTCTTGCTAAGTGTGACCACTCATATTAGTCACAGGGCTGTTGGGTCTTTTCTCAATCTATGGTAACTGTGATGGCAGCAAAGATTTATAGTTTATATATCTTTTTGCTTCAGCTGTTATATTGAGGTGTAATTCAGGTGGTGGACAGGATGATAAAACTCAGCTCACCAATAAAGGAGGATAAAACAGATCAAATTTTAGATGTGGCTCAATTTTGGCTTAAAATCAGATAATTTATGACTCTGCATGACTAAACATGACAAACCCTCAGATTTCTTTTAGGGCATAATCCTGGGGATTTCAAGGTCCATTTCAGCAGTTCCTCGTAGTAGAGATCTTCAGGCAGCTTGGGTGGATGTCAAAGCTTGGCTCTCTCTGAGGAGGGGTCGCAGCTGCTACAGCACCCAGAGCTGAGCACTGCCCTGGAGCAGGGCCTTGGCCAGCTGGACCAGCAGTGTGGGCACAGGTACAGCAGCTGGTGTGGCATGTCCCAGAGCAAGACTTGCAGCTCAGGGCAGACTGGCAAATTATGGCTGTTGGTGGGATGTTTGCTACTGCAGAGTGGTGTGCTGGATACTCATCCGGCCTCATTTCCTCGTGTAGCCTCTCTGCCGAGTCTCACTTGTGCTCATTCCAGCTCTTGGCATGACATCTGATGCAGGTTGTCCCCTCTCCTTATGATCATTTTTTCCCCTTCTTCTCCTATTAGCACAGGCAGGGCTTAAACCATGACTGAGTTTCCCAGGTTGTTTTAATACGGTTTTCATGTCTGCACTTTCATGACAAACACAGGTTGCTGTAGCCTGGTGGTGAAGAGGATTTTTACTACATTTTACCATTGCACAGTTCCATCAGCAAACACAGATCTGCACCACAGAAACTGGTGTGAGGAAAGAATGAGGTGGGGACCTAGTACAAATTAATTATAGTGTTAGACTAAACATTTTTTAAGTGTTTCACATTTGCTTAAGCCTTTCCTTTGAATTTTAACTTTGCATTTCAATTTCAAGCCATGAAAAAAAATATTTTTGTAATGTATTCAAAAGCAAGTAAGTAAATAAGCTTTGGAGTAGTGAAGGCAGGAAAAAATAGCCTTTTTGTATTTCCAACTTCTCAGTGAAAATGGATCATTTCCCATTCAAAACTCCAAGTTCTATAGCTTTTAATTTTTACAAAATAAAATGCCACGTCTTAAAAAAATATATCCAAAAATGTATTCTCAATCTGAATGATCATAATAGTGATGAAAGTGAAGGGGGAATATTGCACAAAATACAGGCCAAAGTTAACTACCCACTTATTAGAAGATAAGCAAAGTTTCGTGTGGATAGCTGTAGTTACCCTGTGGTTATTGTTATCACTGCAATCCAACATCCTTATTTAACACCTTCTACCCACCCTGCCAAACGGTCTGTGGCTGTAGTAGCTGTGATATAGATAAACTTGAACTATGAAGACCAGTGCTATTTTGGAGATTTTATCTGTGTCTGCAGAGACTCAAAGGTTCTCCTTGTGAGCCTCTTCCCCTATTCCTGCAAATGGTCATCAAAAATTATATTTCATACACTTTTTTAAAAAACCACATGTTTATGTACTATTTTTATTTCATTTCAGTGTTATTGGTACTGCACTTCTGGATTGGTTAGGGTTACCCTGAAGCTTGGAGGTATTTTCCTTCTCTACTCCCAGCAAGATGTTCAAACATCCAGCTTTAAAATAAGATGTCACAAAAAAAAATCTTTATTTCTGTGCTTGTTATTCCCCATTTGATAATTTTCCCTAAGATGTTTCTGCATTATTTTTCCACACCTCATTAAACTGTCTCTAAACCTCTATTTTGCTTTGTGAGCAATCACAAAGTCGCAAATTTTCAAAGCTGCTACTCAGAAACCTATGCTCTTTAGCTTCCTTCAGCTTTTCTTTTTCTTTATGGCTTGTAGGCTTATTCACAACTTTATAGAGTTTTAAAAATAACCTAGACCTGATTCCATGCTCTAAAACTTGAGCCAGACATAGTTAATTTTGTACCAATGCAGCTATTTTATTTCCTCTTAAAAACTGAGCTGCTCTCTGGAAAAAATGAAGCACCAACCCTGTGAAAGAAAGATTTGCCAAAAATGAACTTTTGCTTGATATATGAATTTTTTCTTTTTTCTATATACTCTAAAGGATAATTTTAAAGTCACTTTATACCTCCAAAGTAGTCTCTACTAAATGAGACATGCTTTTAAAACCTAATTATTTGGTGTATCCGTAACACTTGGGCTTTGTTCATATAAATGATATTCTAAGTCTGTAATTCAGAAAATTATCTGCTATTCTAGAGACAAATAGGGGTCATTTTACTCATCTCTAACTTCTTATCTTATTTGTCCCTATTTTTTGCTATGTATGTATTTTCTCCCATTGCTAGGAAAAGATAAGATACTTTGACTATTTCATACCGAGAAGAAAAAAATAAAGCTTTTATTTAGGCTAAGAGTACATTTGGCATTTTACCTCATTTTCTTCTATCAGAAAGTTAAGTGCTCAGCTCTTTCCAGAGTAGATACCTTCCCCCCAGAAATACCTAAAAATCACGGAATTATAGAATTATTTAGTTTGAAAAAACCTCTAAGATCATTGAGTCTGACTGTTGGCCCAGCACTGCCAAGTCCACATCTAAAACCGTGTCTGTAAGTGCCACACTTACACATCCTTACAATACCTTCAGGGATAGGGACTCCACCACTTTTCTGGGCAGCCTGTTCCAGCACTTCACAACCCTTTTCATGAAGAAACTTTTCCTACTATGCAATCTAAACCACCCCTGGAACAACTTGAGGCCATTTTTACTTGTCCTATTGCTTGTTACTAGCAAGAGAACAATCCCAGCCTGGCTATACCCTCCTTTCAGGCAGCTGTAGAGAATGGTAAGGTCTCCCTGAGTCTCTTTTTCTCCAGACTAAACAACCCCAGCTCTCTCAGCTGCTCCTCATCAGACTTGTGCTCCAGACCTTTCACCAGCTCCGTTGCCCTACTCTGGAAATGCTCCAGCACCTCAATGTCTTTCTGGAATGAGTAGCCCAGAACTGAACACAGGATTCAAGGTGCAGACTAAAGACAGAGTGATGAGTACAGAGGGATGATCACTGCTCCAGTCCTGCTGGCCGCACTATTTCTGATAAAAGGCAGGAGGCCTTCTTGGCCACACTGATGGCTTTTTTTCCACCAGGCAGTTTTCTGATCCTCTGCCCCAAACCTGGGGCACTCCCTGTTGTTCCTACGACCCAAATGCAGGACTCAGCACTTCATCTTGTTGAACCTCATAAAATTTGCCTCAGCCCATTGTTCCTGTCCAGATCCCTTTGAAGAGCCTTTCTACTCTCCAGCAGATCAATATTCCCACCCAACTTGGTGTCATCTGCAAACTCACTGATGTTGCACTCCATCTCTCCATCCATAAAAATGTTCTAAAGAGCTACAAAG
Organism: Corvus kubaryi; assembly: GCF_017639235.1. Lineage (NCBI taxonomy): Eukaryota > Metazoa > Chordata > Aves > Passeriformes > Corvidae > Corvus > Corvus kubaryi. Next base: position 39,269,858 of record NW_024582091.1, on the reverse strand, counting down.
ATATCCTCATTGATAAAGCTGTTAAACAGGACTGGTCAAAACACTCAGTCCTGGGAACAGCACCTATGACTGGACATCAGCTGGATGTAACTCCATTAACCTCTACTCCCTGGGCCCAGCCATCCAGCCAGTTTCTTACTCAGCAAACAGTACATCTGCCCAAGACATGAGCAGCCAGCAGAATGCTGTGGGAGACAGTGACAAAGGCTTTACTAAAGTCTAGGTATCAAAAACACTAAAGAATTTTGTGTCTATGGGAGCCAGAGAACCGAAGTGGTGTTTATGATCTACATACAGAAGTTGTTAGGATATCTTTATTATGCATATTTTCAGCTATTTTGGGAAAGATCACAACAAAACCTCATTTTCATTTACCACGTGACAAAAAGATCCCATGACTGTTGGAAGAAAAGTATATTTTCTAGGGTTTTTTTAATCAAGCAAAACAGAAAGGTAAGGAATGCAAAACAGCAACACTCTTATGTGATGTGCTTTGGCACGGCTGCTCTAACATATTGCAACCGTCTGTAAAGTCTCCATCAGCTCAACACAGACACACCTGGACTTCTGACCCTTTGTCCAAGGCTTGTGTCCAAGGGCTGAGCTTTGGGTAGTCATGCTGTTTTATATGATTGTTTTATCAGTTTTTGAAGAGACTTTAAAGTCCCAAATCCCCATTACTCTCCCTCTTTGCCATATTCAATGAGATAAAGCTTCTTTCAACAAGAATCATTTCACCTTTGTTTTTTCTGTGAAGAATCCATTGTATTTTTGAATGCTATGGAAACTATAGCACAACAGCCACTTAGAGATACTATCTTCTCTTTACTTGCTTGCCAATCTTGTAGAGCAGTCTTGTCTCTGAAGATTAATGTCTGAAATTGAAATACTTCTCAGTAATTTCGGTCTGGACAGGTCCTGGTTTTGTTAGACTATTTTGTTTCAAGTTGCTAGACTGTCATCTCTCCAGGCTCTATACAATTATTTTATTCACTTGATTTGCTACAGGGAGGGAATTCACATTGAATTCAGGCTGAGAACAAGATTTTCTATAAATGAAATTTCATATTTTCATTTAATCTTCTGCTTCTTCTTTTCTGTTTCTCAGCTGTGGTTTTAAAAATAAGAGCTTGCAAACTCCCCAGTAGTCATTCAATGAAATCATAATCCCTTTTCTGTCAGAAGTCTGCTGCTGAGACACAGCTTAAATACTGCCTTTTGCTGCACAGATGAAAGGCAAGAATAGGAACTTGAAAAGAGAACTCAAAGACAATACAAACACCAATGATCTTTATAAAAGGTAAAGGGAATAAAAAACCAAAAATAGACACCTAGTAAAACAATAAAGATATGCTATGGATTTAAACTTGACTTATCCCTTAAAGACAGAAGTCTCTGCAAATTACAACAAGGCTTTATTTCTCAGTCACCCAGTGAAGGAATATCTATCTAAAGGATGGAGTTTATTAACTCTCCAGTCACAGCCAAGTGACACTTTCTGTTTGGCAGACAAGGTGTAAAGCTGGACATCATGAACAAGTTCTAGTTTGTAGGTATTTTTCTCCATAGCCCTGTGTGGGTAACTAAACTGGAATTAAAAAAACAAACAAACAAAAAGTTATTTTATTTCATGGTAAAGATTTGTAGAACACAATGAAACGTGGTCTTTTTTCTTTACAGCATTTTGATCCTTATATATTTATAATTGATAGTTTTATATTTATTAAGAGCCTTTTGATCTTTATAGCCTTTGCAGAGGGAAAGTTGTGGGTACTGCTCAGTTGCTGGACTGACTGAAAAAAAGCTGGCATTTGTTGAACACCAACAGAAGCTTCATGAGGCATTTAAGTTTTCAAGTCCAAAATGTGTCCTTGTCAATTAAAATATATTTAATGGACTCAGTCTTTCTTCTTTTTTTTTTTTAATAGAACCATTAATACATTTACCCATTCTAATTACAGAACTCATTTCTATTCCTATTGATTTGAGCAGTAATTTTCCCATCAGATTTAATGGTGCAGTACAAAACTAAAGATTATCATCAGAATTAAGTCCCCTGATGCAACAGCTTTTATAAATTTATGTGGGTCAAGTATGGTAGGCACAACACATTCAAGTTGCTAGGGTCAACTACCAACTGTTTTCTTCCTATCAAAGCTGCATTTTTTGTGTTCCTCTGCTCAAAATTATTCTACATATCTGATTTACACTGTTTCACTGTGACTACTTTGTGACATCTTTTCAGGTCCTGAGTTAGTTTAGAAACAAATAAATAAACAAACAAACATAATAATAATTCATTTACAGAGAGAGGTTTTTTCAATATCTCCAATATGTGAATTGTAGCACTTAACACTTAAACCTAAGCATCAAATAATTTTCTGGCTATCAGTGAACATCTGTTTTAAGTGTGTTTAGTGTGAAACATATATTCCTTCAAGCATTCTATATACACCTTATTTTATACACCTCTTCTACTATATACCGTAGTATTTGGGCTTGGTGTACAACACTGCCTAATTAAGTCTACCACTTGCATTACATAACCATGCTGATGGCACCACTGATTTTCAAAGAACCTCCAAATTGAAGTTATATATATTAGTTGCATAGATTTATATACATATAAATATCCTTGGTATTTTTTGGTGACTGTTTATGATAATCTTGTACATCTCTGGGCATTCTTGAAGCCTTCCTTTTAGTCCAAAAAATGAAGTTGTTACATGTCTATTCATGTCTATTTTTGTAGATACTATTACTATGTTCTTTATGAACATTATTCTCTAACTCAACAGAAGGCAGAGGAGGAGCAGATATGAAAGGCACACATCATCTAGAAAATATGTATGTACCTAGAGGTATTTAAAAGACACAGTGGATTGAGCAATTTGCTTCAGGAATTCAACGTTCAGTAGCTAAGGAGTTGCAAGCCTGATTTTGCTAAAACCTAAAGGCAATTCATTAAAAAACCCCAAACACTAAAAACTTTTACAACAATCCTTGAAAGAGAAAGAAGTTTCTAGGAAGTTTGAAATTATGCATACTAAAACAAAACAAAATGAAACAAAAAGCCCCCACAGAAAATATTTTGAGAAAGAAACCCCTTAGTAATTGATAATTGTCATCAATCTGTCACTGTCAGCAATTTGGATAAAAATTCCCAGGGAACAAATTTCTCCATAGTGAAACAGAGGAACATATTTTCTTCGGTCTCCTGGAGCACCACATACTGGAAACCTTCATAAAAAAAACAAGACTGGGGGATCAGGCTGATCCAATATCATAGTTTCTGAACCAGTATTGGAATTGCAGCTTGATCTGATAGTGAAATTTACAGAATAAATTGACTTTGGCAACTTAAGGAGCTTCTGTCTTTCCCCTCCTATTCCGAGTCTTTGATGTCTTGTCCTTACTCCCATTCAACACCCAGTGTTGAACAACTGGTTTTGCAAGTCATTCAGAAAGCATCCAATTTATATTTGATTTTGTAGAGGATTGGACAAAATTAATTTCTGAATCCAGTGTAACTTTTCAAATTTATTGAACAGTTTATATTTGAAGGTACCTATCGATTTCATCTTGTCCAATTTCCTACACATGTAAGTTATTCTGGCAGAATTCATGCTGTTACAAATTTTCTGGAGAGATGTTGGACTTAGTACCACGGAGAGGTCCTATCTCTGAGCAATTTTCCCTGTCAAGTTCATGTGGTGCATCACCTTTTCTTGAAGAGATGATGCAGAAAGAACATTAGCCTGAAATACTTCCAATATGTTCAGAGAATTTCTTGTGTCTCCAAACTCAGAGCTCTGTGAGCAAATTTCCTTCAAAGTTTTTTGCCACTTGGACTGAGTCCCCTAGATAGAGGATGAGATTGATTTCATCCCTACATGCCTTGAGCACCAGCATGGTAGCAAGGCCAAGTTAGACCTCTATTGACATATCTCCTTTTTCTTCTGAAAAAATTAGCCTGTGCTTGTCCCATACCTAAATATCTGAGGTATTCTCTGCAAGCTTGTTAATGTAAATTGTATTGCTTTGATGGGAATCTCATTAGCACCCGCTGCCCTTTGAAGTGCTAGCACTTAGAAATTGTGGCCATCAAAACAAAACAGAACCACTCTTTCTACACTGTTCTGCATCCCTTATGCATCAGAGTAAAGTAAATGCAATATGAAATCAAATGCTGCCACTGGTTTCATCCCCTTAATCTCATCCAGATAGATTGCTTTGCTTCATCTTGCTATGCCCCTTCTTGATTTATGGGGAGCATAATAGCGGAAGACTTTGACTAAAGATGTTCTTGCTGGGTTACTTAGTATCTCAAGGCCATATTCTCGTACTGATTATGTAAATAGAAATCCAAAATTACCCTATGAATGTAAGCGAGATTGAAATACACTGCTTCTTTTTGCCTCACTTTCTTCAGTGTATTTAATTCTAAAACTTCTTTATAATATGCAATAAAAGACTCACTCTGTTGTGTTCTTTTCCAGGATCCATACCATTGTTTCGATTTTCATGGCAGTAGATGTTTTTTCCCTTTTGATCAGATTATGCAACTACTTGTCTATTTCACCAGGGAAGGAGGCCCAGGGCTAGCTGCCTGCAGCTAGGCTTTTCTCATCAATCTACAAGGAAAACCTGCACTCCCAAACACAGTAGCACACTGAGAGATGCTTGCACAAATGTAAATGATAACTAAAAGCATGATGCACTTAATAATAGCTTAAACAACACTTTATTGTTTGCTGTTAACTTGTGCCGCGTGTCTGTCTAGAGGAACATCAGTAGTGAACACTGATGGATGAAAAACTGCAGTGTTTTAGTGCCTTCTTGTGCTGATGCCTAGAAGTGCAGGTAAGTGAAACATTAGGATGAATTTCATTCTGCTCAGACATAAGAAAAGAACAAACTCCTGCTGCATTTTTCAGCTCTTTGCTGATAATACCCAATAACAACCTAAAATTTCTCAGATAAATAGATTATTTTCTTCAGTGACAGAAAAACATTTTAACTCAGCCAGCAGCCACTCTAATAGTTGGCTCAAAAAACCCAAACAAACCACTTTTATATTAAAAATGCCTGTTCTGGAAAAAGGTGTTGCCTGGAAAGGTGTGATGCTATGGGAATTGCTCTTAGTCCTTTAGACCCCACAAGTGTCTTGCTCAGAGTTGTACCCAGACAAAGTCAGTCACATGGAAAAGCCTCCCTTTGCTGTGAGCTGGATATTCAGGTCAGCAATGCTCATGAATAGAATTTAGGCAAACTTCATACCCACATAAGCATGTGAGTGGAAAGATTTGGAAGTGAGTTAGAAGGACTAAGGAAAGGGGAACTGAACTGAATGCACAATGTCATCACTTTGTTCCAAAAAAGCAAAGGGCAGCACCATTTCCCTCAGTAGGCTCAGGGTGCAGCACTTCATCCTCTCCTTTGGGCATAACCACGACAACTCCCAGCCTAGTTCCCTGCTTCCAGAGCAAGAACACAAACAAGGTCAAAGTCCCTCTAGCTTCATCTTCTTTTTGGTTGTCTGGATAACCGGGAAATGCAGAGAAGTTAGCGTTTTGCAGATTCATGCTTTCTTTGCAACATGAGAGCAAATCACTCCTTTCCTCAAATCCCCACCTTCTGGGCTCAGTATCCAGTCATGTTTCACTCAATGGTATAGTCAAAAGGCTTAAGAAACAGAAGGCAAGTAAGATTGGCAAATTCATTCTCTTTGTAACTTATTTTTAAATTTTCAGGCTACACATCAACAATGTCAACAGTGTCACTGTTTGAGAATTGTTTTTAGTCTGCAAAAGTACTTTTCTGCCTTTCTTATTATGGAATTTTCCATTTTCTCCTGAAATATGTTGCAGGGTGTTAAGATAACATCTCTTTCTGAGGTATAAGTCCACTACATACTGCATAAAATATAATGAACTGACTTATAGAAAATACATACAGAATCTGGAAACATAGATCAAATACATGGTTTGTTAATCTCTGGAACTTGCTCAAAGAAAATCCCAGAGGAAATTCAAGCTCTTGAATCATTTTGAATGCAGTGGCATTTCAAAAAGTAGCTTGGTAACATTGATGTGTTGAAGATTGCTGAGACTCAATTATTTCACAGGCCTATATTCTCAAGATGTCCCTGACAGCTGTCAGCCCCGAACACTCAGCCTGAGAGCTAAGGTACAGGCTTGATTATTTCCACTTTGCACATTGTCACCAGCAATAAAGATTGCCCCATGTGAATTATGTCCCCAGAGATACCTATGTCACCTCTGTGGCTTTGCACAGGGGTAGTCGACAGAGGCACTGGAGATGTTTCTTCTTCTGAGCCATGAGAATGAATGGGTCCTACAGCTTAACTTCTGCCCATTTAGCCTCCCAGGACCACAAGAAACAAACTAAAAAAAAAAAAAACAAACAAACAAAAAACCAAAAAAAACCCCAGGAACACAGGATCAGGGGATTTGGTTTGGGGAGGTTTTTAAATTATTTCAGTTAACCAAGAAACCATTTATCTTTTCATTAAAAAAGGGTAAAGGGGATGAACTGCACTTCTGTGTGGTACTATTTTTTTGTGAAACTATTTTTACAGAGCCACCGAAAATTACTCTAAATTAAATATCCTGAAATTTTCCTGCACAGGAAATAGTAATTTGTTCACAGAAGATAGACATAAAAGACATAATGCACATTTTCAAATCTAATTACTATTAAGTTCTCTACCAGTTTAGGATGTATTTCAGGAGATGTTTATAAAAAACCTTACTTTTAAAGGCTGCACTTATTTCATTGAGAGTATTCTGTCACTAGTTTTCCATCAGGCCTCCAGCAAGCTAATCAATTAAAGCCTCTTTGGAACAACAACAAAGTTCCAATCCATTTGGGTCACCGTGTGAATTAAAAATGTCATTACTGTGGGAGTGCCTTTGTCCAACTGCAGAAATATGCTTCAGCCTGGAGCCAGTTTTCCACAGGTCAAGACACCAGCTGATGTCAGTTTGAAGCAAGTTATTTTATTTTGCAGTAAAACGGAAAGAGGAGATGGCAGTCCTCTTAACAGAATGATTCTCTTCTTGCTCCAAATAAAGGCCCAGCTACTGGCAATGCATTTCACCACTAATATTCTTAACATTTTCTTTGGTTCTGTTTTCCACCATGATAAGAAGTGGTTTCAAAAACTGGCCTCAATCAATCACATTTTTAAAAATTTCAGTGGAAGAAGTTCCTTTGTAGTTTTGATTCTCAACACATATTTAGACTACTTTGAGGGTAACAAAGATAAGTTAAGAACTTATCATTTCAGATGCATCTTTATACAAGATTATAGAAAAATTCAGAAGAGAAATAACATGTCTTCTGTTGTTTAGTATCGACCTAGATCATTCTCAGAAAAGTCTGCAGTAGCTTGTGCATCTTATTTATATAAATATATATATTTATATAAATTACTAGCTACTAACCAGGTATGAGCACTCTGTTATATCTCATATTCCAACCCAGTAGAGGGCATTGTAAGTATATGCTCAAAAGCTAGTGTATTATGCAAAGCCAGAGATTTTCTACATCATCATTTGAGTTCCTAATTGCTTAGAACAAGTAGTAGAAAAGTAGCAGAAAGAGGCAGGCTATGGAGAAGAAGGGCAGGCACTGTTCTCCCTGTGTGTTGTAGTTACAACTATAAGCAATGGGTGCAGATTAGAGCAAATCATTTTTAAGCATAAGAAAAAGTCTTCTAAGTGCAAGGACAGTTCAGCATCGGAGTAGACTTCCTGAATGTGGGATGTTTATCACTGGAGATCTCTAAGAACTGACTGGACAGATATCTGTAAGGAATGGGTTAGGGATCCCCCTGGGGAAGATCATGGAATAAGCAAGCTCTTGAGATCCCTTTAGGCCTTGTTTCCTATGACTGGTTCCAGTACTAAGTGGTTTCTCAGACATACCATAAATATTTCTTAGATAGGCTCTCCATATTAGGGTGCAAAAGCCCAAAATAACCCCTACTCCTGGTTTTGGAAGAGAAATGTTGTTACTTAGTAACTGAATGAACATTACATTATAGAGACATAACTGAATGAACATTACATTATAGAGACATCCCTATATAGGTGAAGAATAGTACCCATTTCAGAAATGGCATTTGATCTATGTTCACACTTAGGTAAACAGGGTCAGATTAAGTTTACGGTTATGTGTGGCAACCAAGAAATGATTGCTAAGGAAATGATTGTTAAGGAAAACAGAAAAGCACACAGCTAGGAAATGTATTAAAATTTATTTCATTAAGTGGGTTTTTTTAAATCCTGTTTCTGTAAAGTTTAAATTATATCTGGATGTTTGATAAAAATTATCAAAAGGAGGTAAGAAAGAGAATGTCTTATTATTATTTTCTTTCAACCTGTACTTGTCCATGGGATTGCCCCAACCCAGGTGTAAGACCTTGCGCATCTGAAAAAAAAAAGTTATTCTATGCAGAATAATCTTAAAGAATATTCTGGAAGCATCACAATCAAACATCCAAAGCCAAAACTTAGCAGGGTGGAATGGTAATCAAAAGAGATATAAAACTGTATATGCTATACTTCAACCATTAAGTGAGTCTACACTCCTAAAGCAGAATTAGAAAGAATAGAGGAAAAATATATTTTGCATTTAGACCTGGGTAAAGCGCATTCTTCTATTTTGTCTTCTTTTTCGCTTGTTGGTATTCAGAGAGCCACAAATGCAGGCACAGTGGCAAAACAGGAGGATACCTGATGTTCAGAGTAAGAGAAAATGAAAAAGTGGATAGGAGAAAGCAAAGGAAAAACAAAGAAAACAGCAGGAGATGGAAAGCGCCAGAAAGTATCTGGGCTCACTTTAATTTACACCATTCTAGAAGGCATTCAAGCCCCTGAGGGAAACAGTAAAACAAATTCATTAAGACAGGTATAGCTTATTAATCTAGCCTTGGAAGAAAAATTGATTTTTCTTGAAGAGGAAGGAAAAAGTAGTTTACAGAAAAATATCTCCATGGAATACAATTCACGTATGGAAATTAGTGCTGCAGGCTATTCTGTTGGAAAACTGTGCATGGAAAACAAAAGTTCTGTAAAAAAGATCAGCTTTGCAGCTTAGTCTTGTATAGACAACACTGTGATAGTTACCAGTGTTTTTCTTCATACTGCGAAGTACATAGTAATTATCAGCTACGTTTTTGAAAAAATCATACATCATGTGACACAATTATATAAAAAATATTTGTGTTTCACCTGTCTGGAGCATTCCTCCACCAAGGGAAGAGAATACTAAGCTTAGAGGGACAGGAGTAGTAGTAGTAGTAAGGTCTTTGCAATTATTTTCTTTGTTTATCATTGAATCATAGAATGTTGGAAGGGACCTTGAAGTTCTGACCAGCTTCCCATGGGCAGCAACACCCTCCACTAGACTATGCCCAAAGCCCCATGCACCCTGGCCAGGAACACTTCTAGGGATAGGGCATCCACAGCTTCTCTGGGCAGCCTGCTCCAGTGCCTGTATTGCAGAAAGTGGTGTTCATCATAGATAAATAGTTTAATTATTTGGATGTAACCCTTCACTGTTCAGGCCATTCAAGGTAGTTACGTCCGCTATTTTTAGACATATATATGTAGGAACCTAGTCTGAATGAGTTCTGGTTCTCACACCAGCCCAGGAAAGGAGATAGGCAGAGATGCTCACTCAGTCCTAAAACTGGCAGCAAAAATACAAGCAATGCCTTTCAGGAGATGCCCTAGCTTCTCCAAAGACTATAGGGAGAACTATAAGTATTTTAGATCATATAATGAATTTTTAGGCAGTTACAGAATCACAGAATCAAAGCATGGGTAAGGCTAGAAGGCATCACAGTGGATCATCTGGTCCAACCTCCCTGCTCAAGCAGGGTCATCCTAGAACACACGGCACAGGATTGTGTCCAGATGGATCTTGAGTATCTCCAGTGGGGAAGACTCCACAGCCTCTCTGGACAATCTGTTCCAGTGCTCAGTCACCCACACAGTAATGAAGTTCTTCCTCGTGTTGCCTATTGTCCTACTGCTTGGCACCACCAAGAAAAGCCTGGAAATGTCCTCTTGACACCATTCTTTCAGATGTTTATAGACACTGATGAATTCTTCCCTCAGTTGTCTCTTCTCCAGGCTGAACAGGTCGAGTTACCTCAGCCTTTCCTTGTAAGAGAGGTGCTCCAGTCCCCATCATCTTCATTGCCCTCTGCTGGACCTGCTCCAGGAGCTCCATGTCTCCCCTGTCCTGAGGAGCCCAGAACTGGACACAGCTATCCAAATGAGGCCTCACCAGGGCTGAGCAGAGGGACAGGATCACCTCCCTCAACCTGCTGGCAGTGCCCTTCCTAATGCACCCCAGAATACCATTGGCCTTCTTGGCCACCAGGACACACTGCTGGCTCATGGACAGCTTGGTGTCCACCAGGACCCCCAGGTCCTTCTCTGCAGAGCTGCTTCCCAGCAGGTCACCCCCAGCCTGTGCTGGTGCCTGGGGTTATTCTTCCCCTGGGGCAGGACCCTGCGTTGGCCTTTGCTGAACTTCAGAGAGTTCTCTGCCTCTCTCACCAGCCTGTCGAGGTCCTTCTGAAGAGGTACACAGCACTCTGGAGTATCAGTCATTCCTCACAGCTTTGTGTTACCAGCAAACTCTCCAAGAAGGCATCTGTCCCTTTGTCCAACTCACTGATATTCATAGAATTCAAGTTAAGTAATACTGTGCCCATTATGGAACATTGTGGGACACCATTATTGACAGGCCTCCAACTAGACCAACTAGATTGTGATCCTCTGGGATCTGCTGTGTTTTCAGTCAGTTCTTAATCCATCCCACTGACCACTCATCCAGTTCACACTTCCTGAGTTGGCCAGTCAGGATTCTGTGAGAGAGTGTCAAAAGCCTTGCTGAAGTCGAGGTAGACAGTATCCACTGCTCTCCTTTCATCCACCCAGGCTGTTGTTTCACTGTAGAAGGCAATCATGTTCATCAAGCATGATTTACATTTAGTGAATCCATGCTGACTGCTCCTGATCACCTTCTTGTTCTTCAAGCGGATAGAGATGGCCTCCAGAATGAGTTACTCCATCACCTTTCCAGGGATGGAGGTGAGGCTGACCGGACAGTAGTTCTCTGAGCTCTCCTTGCCCTCTTTGAAGATCAGGATGCCATTTGCTTTCTTCCATTCCTCAGGCACCTCTCCTGATTTCCACAACCTTTCAAAGATGATTGTGAGTGGACTCAGTATAGTGTCTATCAATTCTCTCAACACTTGTGGATGCATCTCATCAGGACCCACAGACTTGTGGATGTCAGCTTTGGCTAGGTGTTCTCTAATCCAATCCCCCTGGACCAAGGGAATCTTCCTTGCAACATTCCTTTACCCTGGTCTTCTGGGTCAGAGATTCCAGAGAGCAGGTATTGTCAATGAAGAACAATGAAAAGAAAAGGCATTCAATAGCTCTGCCTTCCCTGCATCCTCTGTTACCAGGGTCCCACTCCATTTAGTAATGAGTCCATGTAATCCTTTCTTTTCCTCTTGTTACTGATGTATTTGAAAAAGCCCTTCTTGTTGTCCTTGACATCCTTGGTTCAATTTAAATCCAGAGGGGCCTTGGCCTTCATTGTCTCATTTCTACTGGCTCTGACTGCCTCTCTATATTCATCCAGGTGGCCTGACTCTGCTTCCATCTCCTGTGCATTTTTTGTTTATGCCTGGGTTATGACAGGAGTTCTTTATTCATCCTGTCCCCTTTGCCCAGTTTCTTGCTTACCAGGATGCAACATTCTTGAGCCCAAAGGAAGTGACTCTTGGATATCCACATACTCTCTTGGAGCCTTCTTCCTTGCAGCACCTGATCCCATAGGATTCTTCCAAGAAAAATTAAATAATTAATTGAAATTAAATTTAATCTTCAATTAAATGAAGATTAATCACTCCTTTAAGGTCACATCCTCCTCAGTCACTGAATTCAATCTGATATATTTATTAAAATATATAATGCTATATATATAAAATATAGATATTATACATACAGCTATACTATATATATATATATACTATATAGCAGCTCCACTAAGACAGAGCTCCAACTCTAGCACAGTGACATTTCATCTACTATATAAAAATCAGGGAGGTTCAGGTGCTGAGGCTGAAGAAGATACTTCATGTGGCTGTGTATGTGTGTACCAACACCCACTCGAGTTCTATGCAGAAACAAGGCAACCTTGAATTTACTGCTGTCTTTGCAAGGTTACTTAGTTGAAGATGGTTGTCTCTTGATTTTCACCATGACTCTAACAGTGTGGTAATCCCAATTAATATGTGGAAAGGAATATTGCCTCATCTACAATTCCTGTCATGACAATGACAAACAAAGGGATGACTTGTCTGTGGTGCTATGTCCTAATGCGTGTAGCAGCTGAGACATATTCAATAGATACAGCACTTTCAGAAGTTGGTCTTGCTTCTGCCTGATTCTGAGTTTCTAAATATGATCATGCAACATTTTGTTGCGTCTGTGAGCACAAATATCTAATGGTAATCATAATGGTAATGATGATAATGTTAATGATAATGATAATCAGCCCTACTGCCCTTTCCAAAGAGCCAAGTCCCACTTGTCAAAGCACTTAAAAAGTTCGCTGAAGATATAGTCAACAAAAGCTTCCGAAAAGTTCCTGATATTCTACAAGCTTTAAATGACCCCTATTCCATACACTTTTGAACAGTGTCCAATAGGATTACCTAATCATAAAAGAGGGATGTAGAAAAAAGAGAGGGGAAAAAATTTGAATTTATCTCTGTCACAATTTGAATGTAGATCTGTCCCTGGATTAAAACCGGTCATTTATTTTTAAAAAAAATTTTAAAAAATCAAAAGCCTTATCAAGCAGAATAACCATTGTAACCATACCTCTGTTTCTCTCAGGAGTATGAGAAATATCACATTGATTGAAATCTTTCACTCTGTCTCAAGAATAACATCCACAGGAATCTTTTATTGATTTTTAGTTAGTTAATCAAAGTGAACTGAGGACCAGAAACCAAAAAAAATAAGGTCTTTTGAAATCTTTTAGGAATTTGATTTTGCTATTTTTTTATGAAAGGCAACAAAGCACCATGAGAACAGCAGCATATAAGAGTGCATTACACCATAAGGAAAGGGGTTAATATATGAGCAGAATGAGACCTAAAGTGGTTTCAGCTGAGCTTACTTACTGATCCACTCAAAAAAAATTAGCTTTTAATGCTTTTTGAGTTAATTTTCCCTCAGCTTTATTTGTAGCTTTGCTCGGCTTTGTAAGACACTTGAACAATTAGAGATAAATTTTATAAAAATATGCTTGCCTTCCTTGGAAAAATGCTGTTGTTGTTACTTGCAAGAACATCTACACACTTAACTCCTCTTGAAAATCCCAGTGGGTACATACCTGCATATTTTCATACTCAGATACTTGTGTGAACTTGCATCAAAACTGAATTTTCCTAAGCTGAAGAAACTTTTTTTAAAGGGACAAACCATGAGTATTAAGTGCTCAGCTTGAATCATTAGTTATTTTTATTTGCTATCTTGTCCAGGTCCTCCCATTCTTTTCTGCCTTCTGATTTAATATTTAAAAATTGTTAAGCAATTATTGCTGATTTAGAGGAAAACAGGCTTGTACAAGAGTGATGATCCTTACAAGATTTCATTCTAGAATACCAGGAAAGCTTTGGTGCTACATGTACATATTTCTATAAATGAGAGCTATACACAGGTAATTTGTAAGTCCCTACAATAATGTTTCATGTGACCCAAAAGAAAACCTTTTAAATTCTGGTCATTACAACTACTGATTCAGGAGCCAAATAAACATCTTGTATTTGATGAAGTAAGATAATTTTCATAGTCTTAATATTTAAGGAATTATTCTGTGCAACCCATTAAAAACACTTTCCTAATATTTAAGAGTATCAAAGGAAAACCACATCAAGAGCACTTAGAAATCTTGATGCACCACTGTAAGGTAACCTAGGCTGGATTTCAAGAGCATCTTCATTGTGTTTATAGCTGAGAACTTGCTGAGACCACCAGAGCATTATAAATACTCTATGATATAGTTTTATGGCATTATAAACACTCTACCAAATGTTGCAGTGCATCTACTGGAGGCCATTGCTGCAGAGCATTCAGAGTCATGCAAGACAGGCCTCCAGAACACCAAGTCTAATCCTCACCCTATGGTTATGGCAAGTTCCCATGTTCCCAGTGGGTCTTCGTTTACATGTTTTAAGTTTATTGGTTTAGGACTTCTCCACCCAGTTTTATGTAAAAGTTCATGTTTATGCATTTTCCTTAATTGCCTATGTATTAGTTCTGGAAAGTTCTCCCACTGTCGATGCCCCATTGGTCTACTCATGTAATTCCCTCCCTTAAGTTATCCCTATTGGATATTCCTCTGTTGTCTCCTCCTCCTCAGTCACTCCCCATTGGTTGTTTCCCTTTGTTCCACCCCCATATAAAACACTGCGTTCTCCCTTACCCCTGATCTTTGTCCGTGGACTCTCGCGGTGCGATAGGCCGGCTGGAACTTATACAAAGACTCGTCTCTCATCCTTTGCCTCCGCCGATGCTTTTACATCATCTTTTTTTGGGGCTCTCTCCTTGCAAAGGAGCCAGATTTCCCTGCTTGCTGCAGCTGACACCAAGACATCTACAGCTGGATGCTGTGCTGCCTCGGGCAGCCCCAACAGTGTCAGTGAAATAGTTTTAATTGACATATTCCTTTACTTAAACATACTCAGTTAGAAGTGATCGTTTTGCAATTTCTAACAGACATTTTCTAACCAGACTGCTCTTTTCAGTGTTGTTAAAAATGTGATGTACAGCTGATCCTATCAGCTTCACCTTCGGCTGAGAAACTTTAGCTTTAGCCTGAAATATTTTTTTTTACATGGTAATAAACTAAGTCTTACGTTTCTGTGGCAATTGTTAGTGACCGTGAATATGTTGTGTTACACAATTTAGTGTTACATTGTGCATGAATTTTGTTAAATACTAGAGTTAATATATCAGTTTTGATTTTGTTTTCCACATAAAATGTTTTAGATTTGTTTTGTTTTTTAACAGATAAATTTCCACTTACTTCTGTAACTGTTCCATGTTTTGAAATATGTAGTCATTTTCATAATTCTGGTGGCATTAACATCACTTCTTGAGAAAATAAATTTCAGAAAGCAGTTTGAAAGAGATGATTTTCCACTAAACAATTATTTTTCTCGAGTTTTGAAATAAACTTATTACAAGAATTAATCTGCTTCTCTGATGACAGCAATTAAGTCAATGTGAGTCACATGAGGAAAAAAAAGTTTATAATTCTTAAGGACAATTTTCCCACTTAACATGGAGTTATAATAGTAGGCTTAAAATTTTTTAAAGATCTGGCCCAGAACTTTGATAATTATAAATGCTGATTTTTCAGTAGGTGTTACAAGAAAAGCAGATTCCAAAGATTTGGAAGAAAAACAATGTTGTTCCAATAACTGGGAAGTATAAATAGAAATTATCTGCCTATTGATGGGTCTTTCAGTCTGATTTTGTTCTTGAAAATAAAATGGAACTGTTCAATCTGGACTCAGTTAATAAAAAAAGTCAGTAGTCAATCAATGTGGCTCATTTAAAAAAAATTACCAAGTTTTTATTATACCGATTAATTTCCAAGAAAAGGGGTTAAAACTAGAAATCTTATCTCTGTGTTTAGTAGTGATATAGTTGAAATACAGTTGCTGTCCTCATTTTTTGATGGTTGCACTGCAAGGAAAAAATATTGCTACGTTGGGAGAAACTTACAAAAGATCCACAAAGATGATTAAAGGACTGTGAAACAAACATTTTTACCAAGGATTAAGAAAAGATGGAGTTAGGACAGGTAATGTTATCACAGAGTAAAATCACCTATAGGCATTTAATAATAATGTCTTAAAATGACTGGCAATAAATAATTATTATAGCAGAATGAGATATAGCAAAGCTTGGTGACTGGGTGAAGAGGAAGTTGGAGAAATGCACAAATGTGCAAAAAAGATGGTATCAAAAAATCTGACCAGTTGTATTCTATTGTTCATCACAGTAATTTATCCATAAAAGATACGTGTTCTAGTTGAAAACATACGAGTTACAGTATATACATTGATTTAATCTTATGAAAGATTAAATATCACCATACTGTGACTCTATCAACTAAGTCAACGAGAGCTCCAAAGCATCTCAACTAGTGTTAGATAGGGTCTACTCAGAAAGTAAAGTGCTGCATAAGGAAGGATGGAACTAAATAAAACATATTTCACTTTCTCATTTATATAATACACATTTGTATCCTAACTTCTGTCTTACAGTCTCCAGCTTGTGCTTGCATAGTATTTGACATGAAAGCAGTGCTGTTTGCCCCATTTAGACTCACTAAACCCTCTCCTGAAGGTAGTAGGTCACTGTCTATTCTATTGAATGACCCATTTGGCCCAACAGATTGATTTTATTGATAAACCATCCACTTGCCCAATAGTCATCATTAGGCTGAAGCCATCTAGGGCAACTCAGCAGTTTATATCTTTCATAAATGTGTAAATAAATATATCTTTAATATAAATTTATTTGTGCATTTTTCTTATAATTGCAGGTGACACAGATTTAGAAGGTCAAATTCCATTTTCAAAAGTCCTTTACACTCTAATCCTCAAAGAAATTTAAGTCTCTAAGAGTCATTAAATGACAGAAATATCTTACAGTAAATACCACTAGTTAGTAAATGAAATATCAAACATCACTGCTGAAAATATGACTGGGCCACCTGAATCACTCAGGCAACATCAAGTATGTAGAAACCATGATACTAAATTCTGGTTTTCAACATAGTAGTGAGTGTTTACATATGAATTGCCTGATTCTCCAGTAACAGTAACTTGTCTTTAAACTATTCTTCAAACTGTAGAAAAGTTTCGAATTCTATAAAGTTCATGAACTTCATTTACTAAAACTTAAGGATCTGAGTAAGGTCAAAATAGCAGAAAAATTTCTGTGTGATCTCATGAAGAACCATGGTTCTTACATATCTGTAAGAAACCAGTGTTTATAATTATCAAATCCCTTATTGGACAGATGTGAAGTGTAATAGTCTCATTTCTTCCATGTAGGAGTTACACCCACTTCTAAGTAACTTGTTGGTCTTCTCAGTCCCACTTCTCAATACCAAACAGCAAAGGCTGTACTCTGATGTCCTTATCATCAGATTTGCATTTTAAGTATAGTTGATAGCACTGCAGAAAAACTGCCTGAGGACCATAGGAGGGTCCTTGTCATTGATAAACTCATTAGATCTAGCATTACAAGACACATTGATTAACTTCTAGGAAAATAAAGGAACAAATAAAAGAAGTTCTGGTACTGTCAATTGGATTACTATCATAATGAGAAATACTTTCAGAGACAGAGTAACACTGCCTTAAGAGAAGCAGTTTCACTGCTGATTTTACATCTGTGGGTACATGATGTGGGTACATCACCTTACCGAGGGTATGTGAGTCACCCACAGCCCTTCACCGGAGTGCTTCTCTGATAAAGCAGTCTTCCGGAGAACAGAGAGAGTAAATTTTCGTTCATGTAAAATTGTGCAGAGCTCCACTGAAAGGAGAAACTCAGCATGCCCAGGTAACCTGTCAGTGCTCCTGCCCTTGATTCCATGAACTACCATTCAGGTCTTTGGAATCAGAGTTTGTAGGGAGGCGTTCAGTCCAGTAATGCTTTTTTGGCATGATGGGATTAATGATAGCGGGGGCCTGAGACTGAGAGCCCTGTTACTGCAAAATGTTTGAGGTTTCAGAAGTTTTGTGCATATTACATCAGCGTGAAAGTAAAGCCTTCAGAAGATTTACCAAAAAAAAAAAAAAAAAAAAAAAAAAAAAAGAAAAGAAATCATAGTGATGACTTCATTTATGATCAAAAGGCTCTTTTTTTTTCATGCAAGTTTTCTTCTTTCCCCTGAGAACAGACTGGAGACTATATGTTGAACTGCAAAGGAGTTTTCCCTTAGGTAAAAACCAGTGTCTCTAAAGACATCTTTTTTTCAGTAGAACAATGCTTAACGATAAAAAAAACCCATTTTCTGAAGGTGATTGTCTGTTCACTTGATGAATTAGGCAATAGTCTAAGGTACTTGGATAACACAGAGCCTCTGTTATCCATAGAGACCAGATAGGTCATAATTCTAATTAGCTAAAACATAAAAATTTATGTGGAATTTGGCTGCAAGGTTATGTTTGTGATGACTTCATAGGTAAAACAATATTAATTACATCTCTCTTTTTGCACTACCAACAGCATTCCTGACTGTCTGTCTTGCAATTCATTTTCAAAATTCTCAGTTGTAAAAACCTCAAATGGGATCCCTCAACTCTGTCTGGAGATACTCTTATTCACTTGAAAATACTTCATTAGAGCTGTTAGACTTGTCATGTGTTTCTTTTCCTCATCTGCTTCCTTAAAATAGTCTACTTTGGTTGGAAGTGACTGGCAAATAGAAATGAACTAGGTTTTTTGTTGTAATGATTTAACCCCAGGTGGCAACTAAAAGCCATGTAGTTGCTTATTCATACTCCCCCCAGGTGGGACAGGGAGGAAAATTGGGTAAAAAAATGGTAAAACCTATGCATTGAGATAAGAGCAGTTTAAGAACTGAAATAAAATAAAACATAAGAATAATAGTAATTATGAGTGGGTAATCAAGCTCAGGTCATATACATATTCAAAATTAATATATATAGTCTCAGATTGTTGAAAATAGGTAGCAATATATGCATAATAATTTGCAGTAATAATTTGGTAAAGAGGTGAAATTCAATTCAATAGGAAGACATTTGAAATTTTATTTAGGTTGCTTTTGTCAGAAGAAGTAAACCTTCAGGGAAGTTGGATCTTTCAGCAAGAAGAAAATTTGCTCTGAAATTTCTGCTCTCACAGAAATCAAATTAATGCCTATTATTTCTTTTTCCCATCCTATGTAATGTCACTACCACAGTCTTCTCTACTGCATTGGTAAAATCTTTCTAGTAAACTTAATTTTCCATGCTATTCTGAACAATTACAAAAAAAAGTGTGATCAACCTTTGCACTGAATTGATCAGAAATTCATAATATAAATAATTGGATTTTAATTAGTTCTTTCAATAGTCTATTTCTGAAATTTGCTACAGATAATCAGTCACTATACTAATGCAGACCAGCAGTAATTAACATTCAGCTTTCTGGCACTAATCGCCGGAACCATGGCTTGCTTCCTAGTATTTAGGGCAGTCCTTGAAAATAATGTGATAAAGCACTCAAGAGTGTTCAACCAATTAGCGTGCTTGGATGAGTGAGCTTTCCAAGCCATCTGATTTTAAAAGTGGGTGCCTCATGCTGTGGAATATTCTCTCTGCTGAATTTCCAAAAGACTGTTCCATTAAATAATGGGGCTGGAGAGGAAAACTGGAATCAGAATATATTAACCTGAAATGAAACTCTGTTAGCTGGTCAAAGAAAATGGATGCCACTTAAAAAGGAAAAAGAAAAAAGAAAAAGAAAAGAAAAGAAAAGAAAAGAAAAGAAAAGAAAAGAGAAAAGAAAAAAGA
>NW_024582091.1:39230534-39250086 GCF_017639235.1 Corvus kubaryi | reverse complement strand
AGAAAAGAAAAGAAAAGAAAAGAAGAAAAAAGAAAAGAAAAAAAAGGTGGAAAAAAAAAGTAGTGTCTGGTAAAAAAGGGTCTGGTTGCACTTGTGAATTTTTCATTCCATTCCAAAAGCCAGATTTGCATCATGATAGCAAGCTTATAATGGGTAGGTAAACCATGGTTGTGTTACTGTGAGAATTAACCTTTCAGAATGTTTTGTGGAATCAAGAGGGTTACACTCTCTGTGTTGTTTTGCTTATGATTTAAGAGGTGCAGCAGTCTCTGAATGCAGTGTTCTTCTTAATATTTATTACAAAGATTCACATTTCATTGAAAAAGCATCCCACAAGTCTTAGGAAAAGTTCCAACATTTTCACAAGATCTAAAAGCAGCTGAAAATTCCTTTTGGTTAATCCATGCCATTAAATAAACAAAATAGCTGTGTTTTCTGTGTTGGCTAAATTTGCACACAGCACTCTAAAAAATATATCTTTTATTCAAAGTCATGCTGTTAAGCAGAACCTGCAAATTATAATCTGTTTATTCTCAGGTGGTTTTTATCTAATGTACTAAAAAAGTGTCTGATTTATACATTTGAGTTTTTAAAGTTTATAATCTGCTAATAACATAGTACTTAACTAGAAAAATCTCAATTAAAATACACTTTTAGGATTTTTTTCCTAAAGCTCTTGAAAATTGTTAGTCTATGCTTTAATGGGGGGAAATGAGATCTATAGGATATTATTGGAAAAAAATTGAACAGTTTTAATCTAGATGATAAAGATCATTTATGTCTATGCTTTCTATGTTACATCTGAAAAGTAATAAGGTGTATGGAACTGTGAACTGCATCATTAAGTCTCACCCATACGCGCATGCCTTCATTTTCATGCAAAGAAAATGTGAGTATACTCTAGGGAGAGGAGCCACTGCAGAACATCTTGAAAATTACATTTGAACACAAGCCTATAGGCTCATCCATGGAGAGGAATTTTTTTTGTCTATGCTGACAAGTGAGAAGTTTCAGGATCACTCTGATAATATTGTGGCTAAAAGCCCCAATATGCTTGCTCCATTTTCAGTCTTAGTATTTCTTTCAATCTTTCTGCCTCTAATATGACATCTGAATTTCAGGGACTGTCTTTAAAGTTGCACAAGTGCCTGTTAGACTGTCTTTATCTTGTGGGAATCACACAGTACACAAGCCCAGGAGGCCTAAGTTGTATTCCCCAAATGCAAGCACAAAGCTGAATACTGGTAGTTCTCACTATGACTGTTGTATTCACCACTGAATTGAATTAGCTGCACATTTTCCTTAAAAAACAAAATAAACCCAAGCAAACAAACAAAAGCCAAAACTAAACAAAAAAAGCCCACAAAACCAAACCAAAACCAACCAACCAAAAACAAAACAAAAAAAACCCACAAAACAAAATCAAAAAACTGCAACACCCCCCCCCAAAAAAACCCAACCAAACAAAAAAAAACCCCCCCACACGCCCCCCCCCCAAAAAAAAAAAGTGCTAAAATTGATTGGAAGAAATGACTGTGAGGAGCTAGGATGTGAGATGACTACATAGAGTTCTTTCAATAGATTTTGCTCTTTCAGAGATAAGCTCAGTGATGGGGAAGGTCACTTTTAGCTCCTAAAATCCTCACTAGCTGCTGTGAAAAATAATAGAGATTAAAATGTCAAGGAGCTCCCTGAGATGTAGGAGATCAAGAAAAATTTGCTGAACATTTCCTACATCCTGAAGATCAAACCTCTCAAGAAGATACCACACAACAAATGGTAGGCAGCAATGTGGAGACATATTCAAAGAAACCCAAACCCAGCAAACCAACCAACCAACCAAATGAACAAACAAAAAAAAAAAAAACCTGCAAAAAAGAATCTCCTTCCAAGAACTATAGAAGACAAACTCAGGAGATGTGTAAAGCTAAAGATTTCTGCAGTAATTTTAGCTTCCTTGAATATGCTGTGATTTGTCACACACATCCTCATCAAAGGAATGCAAAACAAGATTTCTACCTGGAGATACTAGCTCAGTCCTCCTGCCTTCACTATTATCCATGTGGAAAATCTTTTTCTGCATTTGAAAATAGAATTGAATGGTTTAAGATGTGCATGCTCTTTCCTAAGCCCTTTTTGTGCTCACAGTCCTGCAGACCAAGGGGGGTAGGTGGTATGATGCTTCCTGAGCTCCAGCATAATTCTCATAAATTCCTGTCCCTTGTGTGCACTTGTGAAAAAGAGAAACACATGGGTCTGCTTTCCTACTTTAATCATCCCAATCAAGTCATTCCTTTGATCAACATCACAAATCACAGTACATTGCATATTCTACAGCAAGTAAGGGAAGGGTGTGCTGTAGATTGATATTCAAATGGCACATAAAAGATGTGGAGCACAGATCAAAGAGGAGAATGTTGTGTTTGGGCTTGTCAGTTGTGTTGTACTGTATTACTTACGTCTTTGGTTAACAAGGGTTCTGAAAACAGGCTGGGTCAATGAGCTGCTAGGGGAAAACTCACTTTCTGTTGGCTATTCAGAGAGCTATCATGCCAACCTTTTATTGACTCTGTTTTCTAATTTGATCACAAAACAGCTGAAGAGGCATGAAAATATGTATCCACACAAGGAACATCTAAAACTTTTACTGTGCTTTGGGTCGCACAACATCATTTTTCAGCCCATTAAGTCCTTATATATTGTTTCCATTTGCATGATGCTTATATATGGCTTCCATTATCATGCGAATCTGGCGAGACATGGAAGTTCTGCTACCCCCTTCACAGATGGGAGACCTGAGTATCTAAAGCTTAAGATCAACACTGAGCTTCTTTTGCCCAATTCTCTCTACAAGATATGCTGTGCCCTGCAAGGACCCCACATCAGCTCCCCTTCTGCACTCTGAACATACACATCACCAAATCTGTTCCTATCACATGGTTGTCAATTAGCAATTAGCCCTTTTTTATCTCTCTGAAAATTAATAGCATGGCCCTCCTGTTCAGTTCTGTTCCTTCCAAAGCACTTCAAGCCTTCATTTATGCATGTGAGTATTGAGTTTTTTCAGGTTTGTTTTATTTATTACTATTATTATTATTATTATTATTATTACTATTATTGTGGTGGTAGTGAGTTAAGCATTATTTTTGTTTGATTTTCCTTAATAAATGAAGAATCACAGAATGGGTGAGATTGAAAGGGGCCACAGTGGATCATCTGGTCCAACCTCCCTGCTCAAGCAGGGTCATCCTAGAACACATGGCACAAGATTGTGTCCAGATGGCTCCTGAATATCTCCAGCAGGGAAGGCTCCACAACCTCTCTGGACAATCTGTTCCAGTGCTCAGTCACCCACACAGTAAAGTTCTTCCTCATATTCTGGTAGAACTTCCTGTGCAGCAGTTTCTGTCTCTTGCCTCTTGTCCTTTTGCTTGCCACCACCAAGAAAAGCCTGGAAATGTCCTCTTGACACCATTCTTTCAGATATTTATAGACACTGATGAATTCTTCCCTCAGTTGTCTCTTCTCCAGGCTGAACAGGTCGAGTTACCTCAGCCTTTCCTTGTAAGAGAGGTGCTCCAGTCCCCATCATCTTCATTGCCCTCTGCTGGACCTGCTCCAGGAGCTCCATGTCTCCCCTGTCCTGAGGAGCCCAGAACTGGACACAGCTATCCAGATGAGGCCTCACCAGGGCTGAGCAGAGGGACAGGATCACCTCCCTCAACCTGCTGGCAGTGCCCTTCCTAATGCACCCCAGGATACCTTTGGCCTTCTTGGCCACCAGGACACACTGCTGGCTCATGGACAGCTTGGTGTCCACCAGGACCCCCAGGTCTTTCTCTGCAGAGCTGCTTCCCAGCAGGTCACCCCCAGCCTGTGCTGGTGCCTGGGGTTATTCTTCCCCTGGGGCAGGACCCTGCGTTGGCCTTTGCTGAACTTCAGAGAGTTCTCTGCCTCTCTCTCCAGCCTGTCGAGGTCCTTCTGAAGGGCTGCACAGCACTCTGGAGTATCAGTCATTCCTCCCAGCTTTGTGTCATCAGCATACTCTCCAAGAAGGCATCTGTCCCTTTTTCCAAGTCACTGATGAGTAAGTTAAGCAATCATGTGCACAGTATTGAACCTTGGGGAACACCGGTATTGACAGGCCTCCAACTAGACCCTGTGCCACTGATTGTGACCCTCTGGGATTTGCTGTGTTTTATTTCTTAGAAATCCAATACTTTCATCCTCTAAAATCTTTAAAATTTACTGGCACAGATTGTCCACTCATATATGTAAAATTGACCGTATAAAATAGCCCATTTGCATATAAGTAAGCACATGCAAAACTGTTTGCAGAATCATGGCTTCACTGTGCACATCATAAATTTGGAGAGGGCTGCCTGTGGCTCTGGCTGGGCAGCTATACAAATGGCTGGCAAATAAGGAGCCAGCAGACACTTCCTTTTCCTTGCTTTTAGGAGTGGTCTACATCCCAAGGCACATACCTATTCAGTAAAAGAGAAACGCAGGCACTTCTTCCTGTGCTTCTGTTTCTCAGATTGAGGTTTGGGAACACTTACAGTGGGACAAGTAACTTATGCCAAGTCACAGTGGTTATTTGCATTGTGATCATCAGGGTGCAAGGCATGATTGGATGGTGATTCTCAGAATTAAATACTCTCCTTTTCTTGGAGTACTCAGTAAAGAATGAATAGCTAATTAGTAATTTGCTTTGGTGTTGTACGGTCAATGTAACTACCCTTAGATTTGTCGTTTCATTCAGTTGGGAGGAATTGAGCTAAAGTAATGTGCAAAAAAGACTTGTGTGGGTTTTTTTTTGGTTTTTTTCTTCCCTAATCCATTTCAAAGCCTTGAGCTCTTACACAGGGCCTTTCGGCATATCTGAATGCCTTTGTCTGATTAGCTCTCAGAGAATGATTTCATGGGGGCATCCTTTTTACTGGGGTTCATGTGCTGGTAGCAAGATGTGTCCTTACTGGGCATTTTATTTGCTGAAGATTGAGAAAATGCTTGTGAAGGTGAGATACCGGCATGCTCATCACCTTTTACTAATCATATTTCCATATTTCACCAAGGCTTTGTAAGTACTTGGTACAGAAACAGCTCTGTTTATTGGAGGTGCTTGTTCCCCAACCTCCTGGGACTGTGCCCAGTTGCAATCACAGCAGTGTAGAGCAGTTCCTTCCTGTCCCTTTGATGTAGCATTTGCTTTTTAAATTCCTGCTGCTTTCACTCATTTTTCTCAGTCTGCTTTTTGGCTTGATTTCTGAAGGTACTGGAGCTCTTTCAGGGACAAAGCTTTAATAGGGAGCGCATGTTCCTCCCACCTCTCTGCTTTGTTAATTCATAGTGTTAAAGCTTGAGCTATTTAATAGCTCAAACAACCTCTGCAAGGACTGCAGAGATCTGCAAGGACTACATCAAATACAGCATTCACGACATAATGCTTAGGAGAAGTCAGCTCTAATAACCAAGAGACTGAACTCTGTTTATTTCCCAGTTTCTCTCCTTAATCCTTCAAGTTACTGCAGGAGTTTAAAGAGTTTAGGGCTTTGGACGAGGCACTTGGTGCTTGCAGGATGAAACTATTAGATGTCAACTGCCTTGCAGCAAAAAGTGTAAGAACATCACTGTTAGAAAAACTGAACAGACTCTTGTATTTACTTTCATGATCCAAGAAGACCAAGGTGCAGATGGCAAATCTGACATCAACACCAGATCTAAATAGGTTATAAAGCATTTTGATTTAGACTGTCCAAGGTGTTTTATGTAATTACAAAGCTTGTGTTTACAATTTTTTATCATAAAATTGGCAGAGGTCTTACAGCACAACACATGGATATTAGAGAACAACAGGCATTTTTCTCTCCATATACAGAAGAAGAATGAAGATATAAAACCCAAACTGAAAGCAGAAGGCATTGAATCTAGTATTTTTTCCCTATAGTGTGGCTAAAAGCACAATATATATTCCAAGTATACCTGGTATACCTGGAGGGATTTATTTTCCTTTAGACAACTCTTTTAAACCAACTTTTTTTCTTTTTTTTACAAACACAACATGTGAGAGCTCAGGATTTCCTAAACAAATGTACTGTAAATTAACAGTTGGATTGAAAGAAACTGTAAGTGTTGTTTAATGGACTCAGCACACTTATTGTTCTTTATGTGAATAGTGTTATCTCTTCATTCGTGGTTAAGCAACTTACATTAATATTTTAAAATGGAAACAACACTCATTTCCTTTTAACATGTCCTACCTCCGTAGGATCAAGGTCCCAGTCCTACTCCAATGAAGTCTAGTAGGAGGAGGATCCAAGTTAATTTTAGGAACTGTCAGACAAATTTTGCCTTCAGTTAGACCGTATGGGCTTCTGTGGGAGTAAGTGGGTGGTACAAGAAGCAGAATTACTCTGTTGTCCTTTCTTATTCATACTGTGCCAATCATCACAGCATCTGAACACTTTCCCAAATTAAGACTAAACAAAGAAGACTAATGTCTCTGTCATGTGAAATTTCCTCTCTGTTCCTCCCCCACAGAGAAAAGTTATGTGAATTCTGTGTGGGAGGGATGTTGTGATAATCACATAAACAAAAAAGGTAAATGTACATTATAAAAAAAAGGAAAAAACCAGCAGACATGCTTATTTACTGCATGTTGGGAAAGAAAAGCCTACATAAGTGAGCTTTATAATTGAACCAGAAATGCTTCTAGTTTGTTGATATACTCTTCCTTGAAACAGATTTTCAAAATCCAGACGTGGTTTTCACTCACTGTAAACTTTCAGTAATGAACACTGGAGTCAAAATGGGAAGCCTAACAGTGTCAACCTAACAGTGGAAAGTATCATTATTACACACTGAAAAAAAAATAAATGTAAAGGACATCTTATAATAATTTGAATTATTCACTAAAATCTACAGTGATAATATTTATATTTATTTAATAAATTAAATTAATTGATCCATACGACAGAGAAACTCTGCAGCGTCAGTTTGTTTTGGGGGCTAAATGCAATGCAGAAGAAAATCTTGTCAGTTACATTTCAAGCCATCCATCCCAATACTTAGACTTGCACGACCTTAGGTACAAATCTTCTGATGATGTTAATTAACCCTGTGTTAATTAATTCCCCGGTTTCAATGTTCCTGTGAATCTATTGATTGATAGCGTGCTTGCAGAAATTTTGCAAGTTCAAGGGACAACATCCCACAAAAAGGAGAAGACAAGGCAGAGACCAGGACATACTCCAGTCCAACACACATTACCAATCAGATAATCTTGCTGCTGCACTAAACCTGGAAAATGCTGGACTATTTAAATAGAATCTAGGCTAATACCTCATCATACTGAAATGGCATTGTCTTTGCTAGGCAGAAAGCAGGGATGCTACAAAGTTCCTAGAGAGAATCAAACCAGCCCTTTCCCTAGGTATAAACTCTGCTTTCTTCCAGGTTTCTGTGACCACACTTAACACTGAGCCCGTTAAGTGCTGGGTATCCTGGTTTCAGCAGTTACAGCTCTTTCTCCATAAAACAAGCACTGATGTGCACAACTGTCAGTCCTGATGGTCTATGCTGGTAGCTCCTTGTGCTAGTTTCATCTGGGATAGAGTTGATTTTCTTCATAGTATTGGGCTATGATATTATGCTGAATACAGACTGTTAATAATATTGAGATGTTTTTTGTTATTGCTGAGCAAGGCA
Source organism: Corvus kubaryi (assembly GCF_017639235.1). Classification (NCBI taxonomy): domain Eukaryota; kingdom Metazoa; phylum Chordata; class Aves; order Passeriformes; family Corvidae; genus Corvus; species Corvus kubaryi. Next base: position 39,242,376 of record NW_024582091.1, on the reverse strand, counting down.
TACACAGAGACAAGGCCTTTTCTGCTTTTCATACTGCCATACTGGTGAGGAAGTTGGGGGTGCACAGGAGGCTGGAAGGAGACACAGCCAGGACAGGTGACCCCAAATGACCAAAGCGTTATTCCAGACCGTATTACAGAAATATTAAGTGGAGGGAAGAAGGAGGAAGGGTGGGACCTTTGGAGTGGTGATGTTTGTCTTCCCAAGTCACTGTTACACATGATGCAGCCCTGTCCTCCTGGAGATGTCTGAACACCTGCCTGCCCATGGGAAGCAGTGAATCAATGCCTTGTTTTGCTCTGCGTGTGTGAGTGGCTTTGGCTTTCCCTATTAAACTGTCTTTATTTAAACCTATGAGTTCTGTAACTTTTACCCCCCGATTCTCTCCCTGATAGTGCTGGTGGCGGAGTGAGTGAGGGACTGCCTGGCACTTGGCTCCTGGCTGAAGTTAATCCGTGACAGTCCTTTACACAGAAATGTTAAGCTCTCTGCCATTAGCTTTTTTCCTCTCCCTTTTTTCCTGTCTTATCAGCAAAATTATCCCACTCCTACAACTGTATTTCTTGTGTGTTGATCAGGTTGTTATTCTCTTAAATTGGATGTTCTCAAGCATTGCCTTTTTATTTACTTCGAAATGCAAACTTCATTTCCAATTCCAGCACAATAGTTCTACACCAAAACCCAGGGGAGCTGTGAGTGGGTAAGGAATAAAATACCAGATTCACTTCAGACGTATATATTTTATATAGAAATCACATAGCCTTTGGTTTCACAGTCAGGATTTTTTTATAGTCTCCTACATTTAGACTTGCTCCATCCCTGGAGCTGCTCAAAGCCAGGCTCGATGGGGCTCTAAACAACCTGACCTAGTGAAAAGTGTCATTGCCCACGAAAAGGGAGTTGGAACTAGATGATCTTCAAGGTCTCTTCCAGCTCATGATTCTATTTGACTGGATGACATGATTTGTGATTTGACTCACAGCAAATTGATAGATTGAGCCAGGGCTTAAGAGTTTGGTAATTAAACTTCCCTTCAATTTTCTGTATGCACAAACAGATTACCTGGTGATTCAGAGATTCTTACAAATGATAATCCAGCTGTCAGCATCACCAGAAAAGTCGGACACCTTTCCTTTGTTAAGTTTCATAATAGGATATGATCTAAAAACCTCTAAAAGATGCTGTTGAAGCATGCTCCCAAGCCTGCTCAGAGCTGAGGAGGTGGGATTTATCATAAATCAGATGAGGTCTGGAAGGCACTGAGCAAATCTCAGGTACAAAAGCAGACTTATAAAGCAGTTTTCTCAATCTTGTGTAACTGAACTACATCTTCATCTAGGTTGTGAAGCAGAATTGAATTTGGCGATTGACTCCCAGACTGAGCTTGTATAATTGAAAGGACAACTTTATCCAAGATCTGAATTTATAAAGGGCTGTTAAAAGAATGACCAGGATAGTTGCTTGAGTAATTTTTTTCATCAAAATGATTTCACAGAAAGCCCACAGCACCAAAGGCATTGTGTGTCTGTGCATGCATGTGCAAAACCATTTATATTATTTTCTCCTATAGCCAGTGATTATGTATGTCTCTCAGAGGCTGCTACTGCATGTAACACTGTGAGAAACAGAGCAGAAATAATTTTAAAAATACACAGGCACTGCTTATACTCCTCTTTTCTTACTCTTATTGCCTCTTATTGGAAATATCAATCCTATACTAAAAAAAAAAAAAAAAAAATTTTATTGTTCATTGTTGGTTTGCAGGGGTTTTGTTGTTTTGGTTTGGTTTTTAAGGTTGTATACCAAAGGTCCCTTTCTTGGATTATGTTCTTACCCATTAGGGATTTATATGACAAAGAAATGTTTTCATATTACTGGCTATGGGACCTAAATGTACTGTGAACTTCATTTGATCTAAATTAAAATAGCACTACTATATATACATGTACTTAAATATATATATATATATATACACACACATACATTACTTCAATGAATTCTATTAAATTTGGTGGAGTTGTTTTTTAATTTATAGTCTTTTAACTGAGATCAAACTATGACCATGATTTTTATAAAATGGTAAGTGAATTAGAGGAACCAATTTAAGATGTTTCTAGAAGGTCATCATTACAGAGCAGACCATGCTTCTTTCCTGTCCTTTCTCTTTGGGTGTCTTAGGTTGTTAAGTCAAAATAATGAATAATTTCTGAAATACTATTTTTTTTAGTGTTGGCAACTTTATCTATCTGCCTTTGACAACACATCAATCATGAGAAATACCTGGATCTCATAAATAACAGTTGGTCAGTATAAAAAAAGATCTGCAGTTTAAGGTGCTTTGATGTTATTTCATTTTATGTCCTTTGATTTGATTCATAAAGTGGTAGTTAGGAATTCTTTGTAGTACTCCTTAACTATATTCCCAGATGCTTTCCCTCCACTATAGCTTTGATTATATCTCAGGAGCAGTCCTTTTTGATTAGAAGGTGCCAGTTTTAAACTTCCATTCTTCAGGCTTAGTTTGCTGTTCAGGTTCTGGTCTGTTGCCTTCTGGGCTGTGACAAGAATTGGTCTCAAAAAAACCAAATCATTCTCAAAAAGACTCTTTTTCAGCTTGTTTCTTCTTTCTAAAGTATTTTATTGGGCAATATCAGCCACATGTCATTTTTTGAATTATTAGACTTCAGAGAGATTTACCAAACAAAGGATTGATCTTTAAAAGCTTGATTTTTACACTTGCAAAGAGTGATGTTATCCACAGCACATTTATAGTTCTATCTTAGTTTTGAGACAAACTAGAGTTGAAAAGACGTTGGGTTTCATTGTGGGGAAGAAGAAGAAACTTGGTGAGCAGATTTTGACTTTATACAAATTTCCCAGAGTTTATCAATTATCTTTTATTATAGAAGATATCATGAAACCTAATTTACCACACTGTGATTCTGGATTCTGTTAAATTAAACAAAGTTTCTCAGGATTTACAGTAATATGCCCTAAATTAGGTTCTAGCCAACAGTTTCAAAAGGGAGAGAAGGTTTTGGCTGATTTCATTTTAGGAGCTCACAGTGATTTTTCTGGAAAAAAAAAGTGTGAGTTCACATTTCTCTGTACAATGTTATTGGGTCATGTTTATGGATTAGGGTCATCAAACTGCACAATATTAAACAACTGACACAATGGCAAGCTCCTTCCCTTTTTTTAAAGTGCAGTAGGCATATGTGTTAGGAAATAAAGATGGAGTCTTCCTTAAGAGAAATGACATATGAATTCAAAACAAGGGTGACAGAAGAGGAAAATAAATACAGGAAATTTTTAAGGGAGGGAGGATAAAAATGAAATAACGAGCTGATGTGGCTGTCTGGTTTTAACTTCAGAATTGCTTTATCATTTTAAGATAAATAAAGACCAGTCTAAAAGTCTTTAAATAAAGACTTATCCAGGAGTCTACTTAGGGAACTGAGTTTTGACAGATAAATAATAACCATATATGAGAAATAAGCATGTATGAGAGTAACCTGATGAAGCCTGTTGGTTTCCAGTCAGGTACTCAGGTTATTGAGACACAATGACAAATTTGGGTGGCAAATTTACAAGTCTTCTTATAATTTGGATTGATGTTGTAATTATGATATACTCAAATAGAAATGCTTTCGGTTCTGCAAGTAAGGCAAAGACCTTCTTCTTTACGCTCTAAATGAACCATAAGTTTAGGACATAAAATATTACTTTAAAAATTAAGAATGAAGTCTTCAGGACTTTGTATCATCTAAAATGATATATAGCTGGAATAAAGGACCACTTCCTTTTCTTGTTAGTGAGAGTGCAGCTTCGACTCTTCCAGAGTCATAAAGCCAGAGGTCCATAAGATTGCAAGAGTGATAACAGAAACAAAAAGCTGAAAAAGTCCAAATGGAGCCATAAAAAGGCCATTTTGCACAAACCAGCATATTTTCTAATTAATTCTTTACAAATCACTGGATTTACACCCATTCCCTATTTTTCACCTGCAAATTTCCAAAGGAATTAGGGATGCTGTTGGTCCAAACCTGATGCAGTTTACAACAGTAATGCTGGCCAAGGAAAGCTTGGTATAAGTCACTACTTACCAGCTTGGGATTGGCACACAAAGTGACTGTGGGAAAAGAGGAAACAGAGCACATCCTAGATATCCTAACACCTGCAACTGAGAGAAGAAATTAAATTAGGAAAAGCAAGCTATATAAAAGCATTCTGAATTTATGCTAATTTTGGGCTGAGTGTAGCAAAACTGCATGAGCACTGGGATGTTCTCAAAAAATTTTAGATGGTCTTTAATAGGAAAGTTTGAAAAGCACCATTTTCTGATCAGCTGCATATGTCACTTGCAGGTCAACGTCACTCTATTGTTCTGTGAGAAGGACATTGAGGTAAAAAACGTCCTGATCTCTCAGCATTTCGATAAAGCCATTTGTTTTCAGACTAAACAGTAAATTTATCATGCAAGAAAATCCATCGGGGGACTGTCTCTTGATTTTCAGGAGAGTATTTCAGAAGTCAGGAAATTGCCACTAGGTTTCCAGTATCCTGCATAAGACTGAAATTGGAAAAAAAATAAAAAGTCAATAACTTAAATGAAAGCCACAGTGCTTGCACATGGCATATCCCTTCTGTGAGGGGAATTAAACTTACTGAAACTATTCTTGCTCAAGTAGGCAGAAAACACATTTCTGTTCTACCTGTGACCTCTCACCAGGTCAATTCCATGCCCATCTACAAAGTCTGTTGTTGGCTAGCTAACCTGTGGGTTGTGTCTTAAGGTCAACAAAGTCATTGATTTGTAAGGACTGATGGAAATTTCTTCATAACTTTTATTAGAAGGTTATTTTCAAATAAAAAGCATTGCTTTTTTATTATACAAATTCAAAGTTTTCTGACTAGGGCAGTAACCACTTCATTGTTCTTGCATCATATACAAGTTTTGACATGACACTGCTTTTCAAATATTCAGACAAGTGATCAGACACAGCCAAAAACAATTAATTAAGAAAATGACACAAGAAGAGCTTCAAATTTTCTTGTGGTGGTCAGACTAAATAAGCCCTTGCAGTACATTTTGCAGCCATTTGCTCTGGTTTTATAAAAATGCTCCAATCACTTTTTTCAGTCTTTATTGATAAGTTCTTAAAACAAGCTAAATCATCTGGAAGTGTTTGTATAAGTGCTTACAAGACAGAGAATTAAGTTCATACTTCCATTTATTATTGGCTTGAAGATGGGATACCCCAAAAGGATGTGTTACAGAACACGAGGCATCCTTCACAAGGACAATTTAATGACATTTGCTAACTCTCTTGGCTAACGTTGCTCACCTAAGCCACCTTGTGTGGACTCTCTTTGGCTGTGTACCATTTTACTTCAAAAACTTTTCATTTTATACATCACAAAGAGGAAAAAGCAAGCACTGACCAGAGAACAGTGTCTACATGGTTGTTTATATGCAAATAAAATACCATTAGAAAGACCTGACATCGTCTAAAGAGGAGTGTGTTAGAAGTAATCTACTGTGTTGAATCGCATAACTAAATTATTTGCCCCCACATGAAGGGCTCTAAGTCCGCAGGTAGAGCACAGTGGCCAGGCCCCAGAGAGGGAGAGCTCTGCCTCCATCTCTTGGTGATCGAGAGGAAGGGCAGCCAAAGGAGACTTTTTCATCTGGATTCTTCGTTGATCCAAGAGCCAGGTGAGCAGATGCTTGAAGGGAGAGGACAGCTGTGCTGTGACACACAGGGAAGCTCAAGTAGAGATCCATTCATGTAAGCTTGTCGCCCAGGGCCTTCCCACCACTGCTTTGGGACCCACCCTAACTGCAACCAGAGGCTGTGGAGCTGATTCAAGAAGACAGGAAGAAGGTCTAGTTTGCGGTAAGGAATTTTTTCAAATTAGTATCAGATACTGATTCCCAGTCATTAAAACCCATATGAATTTGGCAGGGTTCTTCAATATGCAGTGACAAAGAGGGAATCAAGAACAGAGAAATGCCTTTGCAATGGGATATGACATTTACTGCTGAAGCCAACAAGGTTGTCAGCACAAGGACCAAAGCTAAATCCTCGCTGCAGTGCTAAAGGGTGCAGCTGCAGATGATAAGCCCGGGAAACATCCCAGCTGCCTGGAACCAAGGCTACCCCATGTGTCTGGAGATGGTGGGAACACACAAACCCCTGGCACCAGCCTTTGGCACCAGAGCCAGGTGGGAAAGCTGCCTCTCTGATGCTGGTCAGCTCTGGGCTGAGTTAAAAAATTCCTGCCACACAAAATGGGGATGATTGACGGGGTGATACACCACCCATAGCAGAGGAAGCTGCTCACCCTGCTCATTTGACCATACAATAAAACTTCTGAGGCTGAGAGCTGTAAAACCTGCCTTACAGGGTGCTGAGGAAAGGGGAAAGTCTCAGCCACAGATCAGATCCTCGCTGCCTTGCCACCAGCTGAATAGCATAGGCAGAAATATGCAGGATTAAAGCCACATAAATGTCAAAAGCTTCAGGTTAAACAACTTTTAAAGATATACCATGACCCTTTACTTCCATAACATATGGTGTTTCATGTTTTTTCTCCTTGAAAAAAAGTTCTTAGTTCTCTCAGAAACCCCAGGTGGTCACCTATATGTGCTCCCAATCCCAAGTCTTGCTACTGCTACCAACTTTGGAAGAGGAATTAAACCTATTTCAAAAATAACAATTTAAAAAAATGGGCTCATCTAATTGCTAGACACAAAATTCATTTCTTCACATTATACTGAATACATTACCTGTACTTATAATAGAGAACAGATACCACCCAAACTCACAAAATAAGATAACCAACTTTATTGCAACACATCTACCTTGTTCTATATTTAGTTACAGTTTTCCACCTGGAATATTTGCCTCTTTTGAGAGGTGGGCTTGTATTCACCCCTATTCTGTGGTTTCAAGTGCTCAGAGGTTTTAAGTCAAATCACGCCACTTTGAATTTCAACAGTATAAGCTCCTATAGCCACTCTTGTGCTATGACCTGGAGGGGGTTTGGGGCTTTTTATCCACTATTATTTGCACTCTGACCTTTAGCTTCAGCTTAACTGAGATTTTCATGGAAACATGAAGTAGACCAACTAAGGAGAAATAATATATAAAGCACAAGTCTTTGTTATTTCCTTTTACCTCCGAAAAATATATGACATTATAAACTAAGTAAAAGACAATGAAAATTACAAACTTCTACTTGAGAAAGCAATCAATATGCTATTCTTACAAAACTTCTTAAATATGGAATTACCACTGAATCTCTATATAAGCCTCATTTACTGAGAACAAGCATGTGCTTACAGGCTTTCTTGAATCAGGGTCAATTTTTAAAAGTAATTATTCACTGAGAAAAAACAAAGTTTTAGGGACATCACGTTATGATAATCCCATGACTTTAAAGGGTAGGGATGATATCGTGGATGTCAACATTAAAAAAGAAACATTAAAGAGTTTGTGGATCAGCACACTAAGTAAAAACTAGTATTTCATTGTTTAACCTTAATCTTGATAATTTATTGTGAATTTGTCAAGATTCATTAACCCTGAGATTCTCAACCACTAAGGAAACAGACATGTTCCAAATACTTCATGCTAAATGTCATTTCTTGGGAGATACAAGTGGGGTTTATGACTCCTAGTCTTAAAATCTTACCATTGGTCCTTTCTGCTCAGTGCCACTTTAAGACCAGAAATGTTTTGCTGCAGAGTGCAAAGATCACTTGGTTACTGAAGCAAATCTCCATCTCCTGCTTTTGTGCAATGAAACATTTTAAAATCTATTCGCTCTAGCTGCTAAAGAAAGGGAATGTAATACATTTAGCTCTAGGAATGGTGCTAGGAATCTGCCTAGCTTGCAATGAAAGAATATATTTGGTGAAATGGTAAAATGAAAATACCACTTTACTACTGAGCTGTGATCGAGACCACCAGGGCAGCTCAAGCCCGTATGAAGCCATCTCAAGCACTAGAGCTATAGTTCAGTTTGGTTTAGTGGCAGTGACATTTTTCTTCTGAGTCAACAGACTTTTGGTTTTTGGTGGCTGTTGGCACATAATACCAGCCTTTGAAACACTGACTGCTCAGCCAAAGTTAACAGAAACAGCTGCAAAACAAGATGTCATTATCTCTGGGTCTAGCTCTGAGTAAGATACAAGAGCATTGCAATCTGTAAAGAGCAGTTCTTTAATAAGGGGACTTCTGAAGCCTTTGTTTTCTGCATACAAACAAGCCAAATTATAAATGTCGCTTGGGGAAATCTGAAAGTGGACTCTCAGAGACAGACTCTGTGTTCAATTTGCTGCTACTGCAAGGAAAAAATCTCCCTTCCACTGAGATGCTGTAGCTCTAATCACATTTTACAAGCCAGCTTTCCATGCAAAGAGCCAACAGAAGATGATGACTTCTTTGACTCATTTGCTTTGGGATGAAGAGTTAGGTGGGGGAGTTGGTGGTAGTTTGTTTTTTTTAAATTTCATGGTTTTATGTATAGCAGCACAGAAAGGTCTATTTACTCCTTTAAATGAATCTTAATAGTGTCAAATAACATTAGACAGTCTGATAGTTATTAAAAAACCATGCCTGATAAAGAACCACAGTATTGCACAGACATAGATAAGAAAGATTTTTGCATGAAGCCAACCATAAACACACATAAATACATCTCTGTAACTGCAGGACATTTTACTGACCCATTTCCCAGCTGACGCTACAAATATAAGTGCCTTTAAGCTGTTACAGTACTGCTGCTTACAAACAAAAAGTAACACATTTTAAATATTTCATTTTGTATCACATTGAAGTCATGCTGGGGCCACAAAAGAAGATCATGACTTTATGATCAATATTAGGTCTTCAACTATTGAGTTGTTTTAATGTTAGCCTTTGATTTCTTTTATGTTGAAGATATGCAGGGAATACTATTAACTGACTCTAATCTTGAAGAGTTCATGACCGTGACAAGTGTTAAATGCCTGGATTTCTACAGGTAGAATATAAAGTTGACTGAAATTATATAGCCAACCAACAATTGTGTAGACTTAATACTGGAAAATAAGGGACCTAGCTTCATGCCCTTTAAATTCTACAGACATTTAATGCTGAAGTAAAATGATTTTATTAGAATTATTTGGACTCTTTGTTCCAGAAGGCCTTCGCAAGTACATGTTTTTATAGATCTTCACAAGTTGTTTTATAACACATTTCTCCATCCATTTCTATTTTTTCAAAAGACAGTGACAATTCTTTGGAAAAACAATGCAAACAGGTTTTAATTTAAAAAAAAAAAAAATAATGCATGGTAATAAGGAAACTGTTTGGGTTAAGAAATGCAAAGCATGGAACAAAACACATATACCAGGGAGAGAGGATAGAAAGGCCGGGAAGAAAAAGTCATTGAGAGCAATTGCAGGGCTCTAAAATAGGCACAAGGATTAGGCAGTGGCCAGAACAGAGCAGTAGAACAGCTATTGAAAGGAAGTGGATTTATAAACAGGAGTTCAAGCAACAACAAGGAATGGCTTCAGTGCAGGAAGCTATGGTAAATAGGAATGGCTGGGCTTGTCCAGAGCTGTGGGAAACATTAAAAGAGTAAAAAAAGCTGAAGTTTTTTATTCATTTAAACATTTTAAGCATAGCATTTTCAAACTTATAGAATTTGGTATTTTTCTGATACATGGATAAAATTATTTTCTTTCAATCCTACCCACTACTCAGTCTCCCTTTTAAGTTGAACATCTCTATGTAGCTACTAAATCTGTAGGAGAAGACACTTGCTTTGATTGGTTTCATAGTTTTTGCCAGAGTGGAACTGTCTTCCTAATATTAAGCAGGTATGAAGGCTCACAGTCTTTACTATGAAGTCATTAAACTTCAACATGTGAGTTTAAAGTTAAACAAATCTTCAGATTATTTCTTAAATATGCAGGTTTTTCCTAACTGAGGCCTTAGAATAGCACTGGTGCTCTTAAAAGCTGTGGACAGATACTCAAAAAATATTTTAAGCACTGCAATTAACTAGTAAAAACACTGTTAATGTTTCATACATACATTTTATCCTTTACAATACTCTTTTGAGAACTGTTTCTAAACATAGGGAATATAACTTAAATTTCTATTAAGACTCCAAATTGCCATGCCATTAACCTTTGGTAATCAAGCAGAGTTGTGGCTTCCAGTTCAAGGACTTTTCCTTCACAAGAATCAAGACCAGAAGAAAAGAGAAGTCATGGTTTTGTGGGGAGAGACTTTCAGGGACCTTAACACTGGCTTTAGTCCTTGTGAGATTCAGAATTTGAAGCTCCTATCCCAGAAGACAAAAAATAAGCCAGACAACCAACACAACATACTGTCATGTTTTAAATGAGTTGTGTTTTGAACACAGATTCCCGAGAGCCGAGCTGATTTTGATGTGCCTATACTCTTACAGCTCTCATGCAAGCTAGCCCTTCTGGACTGCTTTCAATCCTTTTAATTTCAACCCTACTAACATATGTGTCATTTTGGCTTCAGTTTTTGTAGCACTCCACTTTGGGCTTTAGATGGGATACACAGGTGTGTTGACCAGTTTTGCAAAGAGATTTGATACACATTGTTGGTGAGCCGCAGAACCACCTTAATGCAGCCTTGTGCCTTTTTGTACCATCTTGCCAGACTGTTTTAGTGGAGTGGTAAATACAGTAATGCATTCTCTCCTGAGATATTAACATTTCTGGATTCGTGGCATGATTTGACAGGATCCAGATGCCAAATATGTATTTTTCCAGTGCTGTTGCCTGGAGGCATATCAGGCTCCAGATTTCTAAGGTGCAGTAGGAAAGCTAAACAGCATTCTCTATTGAGCAAAAATTTGGAAACTGGAGTTTGAAAAGATCGGACAAACTAACTGGCATGACGTGGCAGGATTCAGGATTCAGACGCAGATTTTCAGAGCATCCTGGTCTTGATTCTCACAGTTGACACCAACAGATCCATGCAGATCCACACTGGTTCTTTATTCAGAAATTGTGCTTCAGGTGCCCAACATCAAAAAGTTACCTGGCCACTAAATCCCTGCCTCTCCCTTGGCTTCAGAGAAGAATGAAGTGTTGGATAGTTGTTTATACACTTTTTATTTTTTTAAATCTATTTGGACATGCCGATGTGGGGACCAAAATAAAAACAAAACCGGAGCCCAGCACCGCTGGGCTTTCACTCCTCAGCACGGCGGCGTGCTGCTCCCGCCGTCACACGCTGCCAGCCCACGAGCGGGGATGCTGCCGCTCCGCCGCCCCGGCCCCGCCGCCTGCAGAGACCCCTGCCCCTGGCTGCCGGCGGAGCGTCCCTGCGACCCGCGACGGCGCCCGGCCGAGCAGCCCGGGGCAGCGAGCGGCGGTGCCGGGCCGGGCCGGGCCGGGCCGTGACTCACCCGCCGGGCCAAGGGGGGAACTCCCGCTGCCGCCGGGCTCCGCCGCCGCTGGCAGAGCGCATGTGCGGGGGCTCCCTGCTCCGCGCTGCTCCTCGCACCCTCCCGCCCTCCCCTCCTCCCCCCCCCCCTCCCTTCCTCCCTCCCTGCCTGCTGCCTGCCCGCCTGCCTGCCTGCCGCCGCCTCCCTCCCTCTCCCCGCCGGCTGGGTGCTGAAGTTGGGCGGATGGCAGCGAACCAGCTGCGCTAGGGACGAGCCGCACCAACCCTTCCCGGGATCTCTCAGCGCCAACTGCACGCAGCCGGGCGGGGGTGGGTAAGGCGCTCCGCGCTTATTTCAGCCTGAACCGTGGTAAACGGCACCAAAATGTCTGCTTTATAGTGATGCAAAGGGG
>NW_024582091.1:38936979-39230434 GCF_017639235.1 Corvus kubaryi | reverse complement strand
GGATGGATGGATGGATGGATGGATGGATGGATGGATGGATGGATGGATGGCGGTAGAGTGCAACAGCAAATGCATTCACCGGAGGGACAGGCTGTGTGTAAGCGTGCCTGTGTGTGTGTGTGTGTGTGTAACAACGGGCGGCTTCGGCGCCGAGGCTGCAAGGTGGAGTGTGTGTGTGTGTGTGTGTGTGTGTGTGTGTGTGTCCTGCCCGCGATGCACAAAGGGGTGGGGAGAGGTGCGCCGGGCTCTACCCGCGCCCCCCCCATCTCCGCCGCCTCCCGGTTTGTGTTGAGGGTGCCGCGGGGCATCCGCCGCGCCGGGCGATGCCTACCAGCCCGAGCAGGGGAGGGATTGGGCCGCCCCCGGGGAAGCCGGGGGCACGGGCTGGCGGTGTGACAGCCGCCAGCTCGGAGGCGAGGCAGCGCTCCTCCTGCCTTTCCTCTTGACCTTCCCCTGCCTGTAACGTGGGTCTGCTTCGCGCGAGGAGAGCTGGTGTATTTATTATTATTGTTGTTGTTGTTATTTCAATCCGAGGAGCCGGCGGAAGGTGAGGGTGAACAAGCGAGTTGTTGCTCTAAGATCAGGAGTTGGTTTCCCATCCCTCCCTCCCTCTGCCCCGTTTCTCGGCTGCCCCACCGGGCCGGACCGGACCGGCGCCGGGGAGCCCCTGCAGGCAGCGGCCGCGGAGCCCCGGGCGGCACCCAGCCTCCCCCGCCCGCCCTACCCTGCGGCACCGCCATCCCTCTGCCCCGGCCTCCTTCCCGCCCCTCCCCGGGAAATGTCGGCGGGAGGCGGGCGGGGGCCGCGGGAGGAGCAGGTGGCCGGGCGCGGTCGGCGGGGCAGGGATGCTCCCGGTGCGCCGCGCCCGGCTCTGGGCAGCGCGGGACAGAGGCGAGGCGGCGCGGCCCCGGGCGGAGCAGGGCTTCCCCGCGCCGCTGGGGAAACACCCGCTGCCGCGGCGCTCGGTGCGGCGGGGATGCGGTGCCGCTGCCCAGCGCCCGAGACCCGCCGTGTGCTGCTCCTGCGGGCTGCGCCTCTCCTCGGGATGAAACCGCCCGCAATTAAGAATGCCGAGGTTGCCTCGCTTGCTCGGCTGCCAACCTAACATTCATCTCTATCTGTTCTTTTTGATTTAGAAGGAAGCCTTACTGGTGCTGTCAGGCTTAGAAACAGCTGGGGTGAAATTTATGGTTTTCGGTATTCGGTTTCATTTCTGTATCTGGATTTTCACCAACGTGTGTCATAGGTTTGCAGCCAGATGCTTTTGCAAAATGGATGGAATCTGAAATACCTTGCTAGGTAAATATAAGTAAGTTACATATTGTCTGGCAATACTGTTATGGGTAACAGGTGAAAAATAGCTTCCTACAAATGTAATATTCACGCATTACAAATGTGGGGAGTTCTATAAAGGAAGTTGATTCTTTTTCACATCAATGGATGCTAGTGTCATCATCCTTACATAAATCATTGGGGAATTTTCCTGTGGCACAAGCCATTTAGGCAAACTATTTAACCTTTACAGAGAAACAGTGTTGCACACTGTTATCACTCTTATCAAGCACATATTTTTATTCTACCTCATACCCAGAAAAGCAAAGTCCTAATAAAAGATACATGAGCCCCACCCCAGTAAGTTTATGGCCTAAGACGCAAATGCTATGATACACACAAGTATTTGCCTCCCTGAAATAACATGAGCATTAAAGCATTTAAATGCCTTTCTCCATCAGGGCCTTAGATCCTTTTAAGTAGCCAAAATAAGAACACAATTTAATTAAAAGAATACGATCAAATAAATTGCTGTAGTGAGTTGAACATCTAGTCCAATATCCTGGCTCTGACTACAGTCATTAGCAGATGCTGAGGGGAGAAAAACGTAAGAAACAGGATTGGCATACAGGGATCTTTTCCTGGTATATCCTTTCAAGTTTCAGCAACACGTAGAACATGGATTTCTTAAACTGGAGTTTGCTCCCAGACCATCATGTTTAATAAACTTTGAGTTTCCCTACTCCCTTTTTTACAATCTGTTTATGCTTTGGTCTCAACCTTGTTCTGTGGCAATGAGCACCACAATTTAATTATGATTTGTGTGAAAAAGTACTTCCTTTTGTTTGCTATGAACCTGCTGCCTGATAATTTCAGTCAGTGCTTCTTAGCTTTCATATGTGACAAGGAGCACATACTGTGTCTGTGTAAGGTGCCAGGAGTGTCCACTGTCACCAGAGCAGGCACAGCACTGGCAGGCCAGGTCCCTTCATTTTACCAATCACCAAGCTGAGGGGCCTACCTAGGAGTGCAAAGCTGCACTCAGCCCTTGGTCTTTATGTTGAAATCTACAGATAGGAATAGTTATTCTTCTCCTTGTTGTGCAACATGGATACTTATGCACAAAGAATTGCCCTGAACCCATGAACTCATTTCAAGAAGGCTACTGAAAAGCTGTCTGTTGAAAAATACTCCCTGCACTATTGATTTGAATTGAAATCTGACTGACAGCATGGTGAAAAATTCCCTATCCCAATGCAGTTTTCTACCTACCCTGAAAAGAAAATGAACTATTTTATTCTTAACTGCAATTCTTATTTTTAACCAGTGTATTAAATACAAAGTGCAAGCTATATGTCAAGGGACATATATATATATATGAACTCTGTGCATTTGAAGTAGCATCATTTTCTAATTGTTCTGTGTAATGTTCATTATAAGGATGTGCATATTGAACAACATGCATAATTTCAAAAGTAAAGTTTAAATGTCCCATAAAATGTAGCTGATTTGTAAGGAGCTATGACACAAGGTCTCCTTCACAAGAGTACTCCTGAGTTCAGTCCTGCTTGGGGGGGTATTGATGAGACCAACATTGCAGAAAACTTCCCTGATCTCACTGGTAGCCCCTCTTTGATTTTGTCATAAGAATAATAAAGGAATAAGAGACCAGTGGACTACAAAAACAGAACCTGGACCCAAAGACCCAGAAGTTCTCACAGTTTGAAATCAGCAGCAGACACAACTTGGAGCACAACACGATCCACAGCAGAACGTGATGCAGTAGAGAAGGGTAGAAACCCATGGGTTGTGACGTTCTTCACAAAAAATAAAATGCTAGAAACCTCAGATGCGTTAATCCCCATCTCCCAAAAGACTAGAAGAAGGAGAGGCTGAGTGGTATTGTTATGGGGACAGGATAGGAGGAATGTCAGCCAGTCTTGGACATGATTTTCCACTTGAAAGTGGCATATATGTGTCTGTGTGTGTATATGTTGCAGAACATAGAAATATGTGTAGAGATATATATATGGTATATACATTTTTCCTAATGAAAAGTATGTTATCTTAAATAAATTTTACAATCCTAGTACCTTTAAATAGCACTTTCTTACTTGTATGCTTCACATGCATGCCTTTAAGGATGAACATATGGAGATTTTTATGAATATGCCAGAAGTGTACTAAGTGAAACAGTATTAGCTCTTACAGAGATGTTCATTACAGTTCCATTAGCTCCCTCCTGATCATGTTTTCATGATGTCAGGGATTTATTTTGCACTCATACCAAGGTTTCAGCTTTTTTAGTGAAAAATATATCCCCACTATATAAGTAGTGCTTATTCTGTGAATACAGAATGAGTTTTCTAAGAACATAAAATTCATGTGCTAATTGGCTCGAGCTAAAATTAGTAAAAAATTAAATCCTTCACAAAATTTAACATTTCTGTTGACGTACCCTTTGTTCTAAGTAGTTTTTATAATGAAATAATGCAATCAAAATTTCCATACCATTAATTAATTAAAAGTTTGTGCATAGGGTATAAAAACAAATGAATAGATTAAGTTGTAATTAAGTTTATCTGTTCGTGTTATAGCTAATGGCTATAGCTATACAGGCTGTAAGTAGAGTTGTGTGAATAGCTTGGCTGCAGACTCCTGGGGGTCCACTGAACCCTCCAAAGAAGCCCAGCCCTTTAAGCTTGGCGCCTCTGCAGGTCTTGGCTACAGAGGGTCTGAGGCAGGGAGCTGCATGCACATTTCACTGTGATTCTCTGGAAAGTTAACCGTTTCAGAGAGGTCTTTTCTACAGAGATTTTGTGTCTCTACTTGAAGTTGTGTGTTTGCTCTCAAAAGGTTTTCCTTGGCATTGCTGCTGTCTCTAGCGTGCACAGAGGAAGCAGCCAAGCAGTGTGACTGTGGCAGGGACCTTAGGGAATGCTTAAAGCACACAAACAGATTAACTCGGGGTCTGCACTGCTCCTCCTGCCCAGCCACCATGTAGCCTTGTGCCTTGACCAAACCAGCATAAGGGCTTGATTCTCTAGTGTGTCTTATCTGATTTGCACTGCTCCAGTGATGCAAAATAGATGTAAACGCAATTTAAATTACTTGTGTGCTTTGAAAAATTTGTGGTTTTCTGGTGTATTAGTGAATCTGGACTTAAATAAAAGTAGTTCAATCAATTTAAGGTTGATTCTATCATACTGTCATAAAAATTTTGAATCATAGTTTTGTCTTTAAGTTCTTTGTTTATGAAATATAAATGAAATGCATCTTACCTTTCATACAATAGAAATTTTCATACATTATTTACTTTGTAAGCAAATGGCAGTAAGTTCTTAGAAATCAGTAAATGTCTAAATAGAATGTATGTGGAAAATTACAGATAAGGAGATAGAACAGAAAGAAAATTTAATAAAATCTTAAATCTGGCAGCCAAGCATTAAAAACATGCACACATCATAAACATTACATCTGTGCTGCATAATCTTTCTCCATACAAAACCAGTATATAGCTAGCCTAGGTTCTTCTATCTAGTGAGAAAGGGGTAATTAGACAGTGATGCATTAACACAGCTACGTTGCTTCTGCTACCAAAGCAGCTTCATTTAAAGCAGTTTTGCTGCTCTCTCCAGTGATGCCAGCTCTGTGCTTGCTGAAATACAAGAGATCACAAGCTGAACCGCTGTCTATAGCCCATCTCTGTACATACAGACGAGCAGAGCGAATGTCACAGTAATGCTGCCTTTAAAGGACACGGCCACTCTGACTCAGGTCCCTGATTAACTGATTATGTCACTTTGCTAATTTCAAGTCCAAGCAAGACTTGGTCTTATTTTTGTTTTAGGAAGGCTGAATATGGTTTGGGCAGTTTTGCGGTATTATGTTTTGCTGTACTGTGGTATACTGTAACAATGTCTTCCTTTATCAGCAACTCATGTCAGTTAAAGTAAAATAATCCTATGGGAGAAAGCAATTAAAGTCCAGGAAGCATGGATGAAGGCTGTCATAGTATCCTTAGCACAGCAGTTTTATACCTGCTTCCAAGACCAGGTTTGGATGTGGCTTTGAGCAACCTGGCAGGGGGGTTGGAATTAGATGATATTTAAGATCTGTTCCAACCCAAAGCACTCTGTGATCCTGTGATTCTCTGATACTGTAGCTCAGGCTGCTTTCAAGAGGGAGATCTCAGAACACTGAGCACCCTTAGAGGCAGTGTGTCCTAGGCACGTCACAGCTGTGGCAAGGAGCTGCAGGAAGTCCTGACATTTCTCACAGTACCGCTGGCTGACTAGTTTCTCCATATATACGCTGGTGTCATAGAAGCTTAAATTAGAGGGAAGCCATAGAATGTCTGGGCTGGAAGGGGCCCTACATATATTTAATTCCAATTCCCCTTGCCATGGACCAGGACACCTTCCACTAGACCAAGTTGCTCAAAGGCCAGCCTGACCTTGAACACTTCCAAGGATGGGGCATCCCCAGCTTCTCTGGGCAACCAGTTCCGGTGCCTCACTAGCCACACAGTGAAGAAATGTAAAGTAAATTTTTAATGCCATTGTTGCTGTTTATGTTTTGCTTAATGGGAACAATCTTCTGAAGTAAGGAATTTCTTATCCAACCCACCTTATTCTGACAGTATTGCAGACAGCACATGCTCTCTGATATTGACATTGCACCAGACCTTTGGGTAGTATAAATGCTGCTCTCTCAATGATTTGCATTATATGAAAATTGAGAACAGTGAATAATAATTTCCTGTACAAGAGCTTCACAAGTAGCCTGGATTTAATGAATGTAGGTGGGAAGTGTCATCCTTATTACTCAGTGTCCAAAAGGTACTTTTATTTCCAAGTCTTATTATCTTCAGAAATTACAAAGTCCTAAAATATTAATCAGATACTTCATAGCTTTCAAGATGGGTTTGGGAAGAGTGAGATGTAAAAGTTATTTTTTTATCATTCATATAGAATGGTTTAAAAATATATCTAGTTTGTTTTAATGCAGTTGTCTTATAATGGTCTGATAATCTGACTGATACAGTTTGATATATCTGATAACCTGGTAACTGGAATCTAATGTGTAGAATTTTTTCACTATTATATGTATTACATTTGTCTAGATAGTTTTATAAACACTTACTGACCCTCAAAAAGTAAAAACCCCAGAAGATGTTAATAAACAGAATCTCAGCTGTATGGTAAACATTGTGCTGACCAGAATAGATAAGGCTGGTTTCAAATTCTTTGATTATTTGATATGTAAAATTAAGTCACAGAGCAACCACAAAAAAGATAAGTACTCTGTGGTGAGAATCTTGAAAGGATTGAGGGAATACCCATACCCAGTTGTTTCGATCTGGTTTAAACCCAGAAGAGCAAGGAAAATTAAGTCTCTGAGTATAAACCGGAAAGAACTTAGAAGGTTCGAAATATACCCAAAAACGAGATTAAAACCAAACAGGGTTAGGTGTCGGTGCCAAATAATTGGTTTATTTTATTTAATAGTAAAAGAGGCAAAAAGAAAGAAAGAGAAAATAAAGAAATAGAGAAAGAAGTTTGTGTGGGGAGGGTGGAGGGCCAGGGAAAGAGTGACAGGGATTAGGTGGAAGCGTATCACCCATGTGAGGGTCCCAATGATGTCTCGTTGCTCCCCTCCATCTGCTCTGCTGGTGGTGAGGGTCCCCCGTCGCCACACGCCACCACACCACGCGCGGAAGAGTACAGAATCCCGTGGATTAATAGACACTGTGGGCCAGGTGGGAACACCCACGTGTCTCCTCTTGCAGGGGCCGGCTTGACACTGTCCCTTGCAACACTGAGGGTCTGTTGCACCATCTCTGGGGCTCCGGTGCAGGGTCTGGGCACCCCTTTGGGTAGAGGGGGCCTTTGATGGGCCATGTCACCCCCTCTGTCCTTCATGTGGATGCAGCTTCTCCCTGGTGAGGACCCCTCAGCTGGGCTCCTCTGCACAGTGGAGGATGGGCAGTCACTGCGCCTCTGACCAGAGGCCTTTCCAACACACACCCAAAGCCTCTCTCCCCCCACCCCTTGGTTCGAGGCAGCTGATAGCCCTGGGGTTGTGATCTCCATTTCTGAGATGTTAAGCTTGTGCTCTGTGAATGTCCCCAGCCCTGAGTTGTTACTTTATCTTATCTTCATCAGCGAGCGGTGCAAGGCCTCAGTCAGGGCCCATCCAGGGTGCAGTAGTCTTCTCTGCAGCTTTTGTAATACAGTTTTAAAAGTCCTTCATGAAAATGTTTAAGTCATAAACTATAATATTTCGGTCTCTGACACCAGTGAATGCAGCTACTTCATAAACTATGAAGTTACAGAGGCAGCAACTTTGAGCAGATAGCTCATGTAGGACTGGGCATTGGTCAGTGATTCAGAATACAGAAATCTGACTGTTTATTGGATTTGTCCTCAGCTCTCTTTGCAGAAGGACCATCCCATATCCAGTATGTGTCTCAAAGCCTATGCCTGCACTGCCAGTTGCAGTCTAGAGATAGCTGACAAAGGTTGGACACTCCAAGAATCTAGTTAAAGCAACAAGACTAGCAAGAAAGTTACCTTATTTTATCTCTACTGTCTGTATGTCACCTTGCATCCTGCAGTATAGACTACTCAGAAACTGAGAAATACACTCCTGAAATTTTTCTGTTTTTAACCTAAATGGCTCCTGAGGACATTTGCCATCAAATATATCCCATACTCCTTCAACCATTGTCTTAGCTCCTCTTAACCTGCTTCAATTGATCAGTAACCATCTTCATCTAAGGATATCACAACTGTTGTTTCAATAGCAGTCAGTGCTAAAATACAGAAGTGCTAAGGTACAGAAGGAACATGGCTTTCATGTGGCTAAGGTTTCGGCTTTATGTAGCCAAGGTTGTAGCCACAACTCCTGTGGGTGCGGGATTGCACTGAGCACTTCTTTTAGTTGTCATGTCTCTCAGTTTTTGTTAACAGTCCCAGGTTTTTTCTCTGCAAACTAGCAGAAACCTGACCTTTTGCACCAGAACTTGATTGTCTATGTACTGAGTTGTTAGAATGGTCCCAGACCTGACTGGAAAGTTACCACATTCCAGGGATCATTCCCAATAAAATGCTAATACGAGACTGTCCTGTTATGCAGAGCAGGTCACTCTAATTGTATGAATGAAACTAAATTGGGCATTTAGCCCCAGAGCCAGAGAACAAGCCCTGGAACTGTTTAGCTTCCCCATATAGGCACATCACATCTCTTCAGGAAGGCCTCTGCCTTTGGCCTGCATTCTTTCTTTTCAGGCATATGATTTTAACCAAAGGAAACCATGTTTGCTGAGATTTACTTAATGATGGATCCAGATCATCTCAAGTCAGTGACTTGTCTTTGTTAGCTTATATTGTTCCCTTGATATTTGCCTACCACAAACAAGAGCACTGCAGAGTTATAATGGTTTCTTCTATTTTGTTCACAGCAGAGGGATAGCTTGTCAAGTTGTATAAATGAACATATTCCTGAAGGATCCAGTTAGTAACACATCTGCTTAATAGTTATTCCCCATGTTTAATTTCAGACCAAGATTTATCAGCTTTTAATACATTTAATGTTTATAATGTTGACTTTTATCATGTTTATTCTAGAATCACAATGTTGTGTTCACTAACTGAAGTCAACGTATATATGACCATACCATCAATTTGGCAATCCTATATAAAATATTAATATAACTATCTCATACCCATCTCAAATATATATGGTTTTAAAAATTACATTTAACATAACTCATATTGAATGGCTTTGACTATACTGAGTTTACTCAGGTCCTTCATGTGTTTATTACTATTAATATTCTATCAAACCCATGGGACAAGGTCGTTATGATTTATGTTCAATATTTTTTTTTTTGATACATAACAGGAGAGAGAATTGTTTGAATATATTCTTAAAGAAAGTGTAAAGTTTAGGAAAGGTGAGTGGCTCCTATCTGTATGTGCATGAGGTAATAGGAAAATTATGTATCTTATTATGTACCCTTACTTCTGCTGAGCACTTGGTCAGGCGTATAACGCTGTGGCAAGTACAGTGTCCTGGTTTCATACAGGTAACATTTCAGGAACTTTTAAGAAAATAGAGAATCCAGAAAGTTGAAAATAGTAAAAGAGGAGGGGACTAGTCATCATCATATTATTATCCTGAGAGTCTAGCAATTTAGTGAGCACTGAGAATAAATAAAGAACACATTATGAAAAGGCCATTCCTGTCCTTCCAGATTTTTGGGATTTAGACCTAGTAAGTGCTTTGAGATAATCATTCCATCGTGCTGTCTTTTCTACAAGCTCACTTTTTAAACAACCACTGAATTACCTTTGCATGCTGAGACAACAGCACTGCTATTTCACAGAACAGAAATGCAGATATATATCAATTAAGCAATTAGGGGATCACGCAGTAAAATAGTGGCAGATGAAGAAATTAAATATACAGGGCAAAATTCTTGTTGATTTCAAAGGTTAAAATTTAGCATTAAAAATCTTGTCTCCTGCTCCTGCTTCCCTGTTACCGAAGTAATGCTGACAAACATCAGAGAGAGCTTAAGATCCAGAAAATCTCCAGATCCAGATAATTTCCAGGACAAAATAAACAGAAGTTAGTCTTTCTGATCAAATATTCTTACTCATTTGAAGATGACCAGGTAAAACCTCTCCAATATAGTTACACTGTTCCTTTGAATATGTAATCTGAATATCAATATGAAAAATATTAATTAGGGCCGTGTTAGAAAAAAATTGCTCTGTAGGCAAAATGCTGCAAAAACATGAAGACTTTGGATGATTGAGCAATGTAGACCTGCATTTAAAAAATAAAAAAGAGAGAATGGAAGCATATGGCAAGTAGCATTTTACCTTCTGCATGTATGTATCCTATGACTTTCAGCTCATCAGTTCTTTAAAAAGATATGGGATTTTGGGGGTCCATTAAACCACTACCTGTAGATCTGTCATCCTCATAAAACTCCAGTATAGTGAGCTCAGTCCTGTTCATGACAGAATAACACCTGTCCAAGCTTTACCAAATTATGTGTTAAAAAAAAAATCGATGCATATTTATTTTAGCTTGGTTGGTTGTTTTTATGACTTGAGTTCCTGTAATATCACAGTTATAATACAATAAAATATTTTTACAGGTAAAAAGAGGGAGTGGACTAACTAGTCAATGCATACCTAGTTCTAATAATGAAGGCAGCATACCTTTTCTAAACCCAAATTACTCTGAATTTTAACAACACTTCGTTCTTGGACATTCTTGGATCAGAACTATGGGAGATGTTTTAACTAGTCCATATCAGCATATGCTTTATACATGCTTATATATATTTCTTTGTAATTTAGTCTCAGATACTTTGAATTAATTGCCTTCTGGTTATCACAGTGAGAGAACACACCCATTGGCTGTGGGGTATAAGTTAATCACCAATCAGCTCCTGCAGTAAATTTCCCATGAAGTATGGTGATAGACCAAGTAAATGTAATTTAGTTTGTTTTGTAATGAAAAGAAGTAAGCTATTGTATGTCCCTTGAAAGATGGGGGAAAGATCTCCTTGAATTCAAGAAAATATGGTCTAAAAGAGCTTTAGTGTAAGAAGACTGAATTTATCTGAAAGCGTAATTTATTGTAGATCCAGCTACAGATGGGAGACAATTCATAGGGGTTTTAAGACTCCAAATAATTGAATTGCTGTTAATGTTCAAGACACTTTTCCATTAAATTGAATGGAATTCTATGGCAGAAACTATTCTTACATGCAATCCTAGTCATCATTCCCATTTCAAACATATGATTGTAAGGCTCTGTTTAGGCTCCGTTAAGTAGAAATTGTTCTGAGGGGCAGTGAGAGCAGACAAAACAAGGGGACTGAATGCCAGAGACACCTTGATTTTGACTGCTTAATATTTAGGTGAGACAGTTTTAAATTGTGCTACAGCCCTGTCCTCTAAGGTAGAGAGTGTATCCAGCAGGGTGCCAAGGAAATCAGCTGCTATTGGGCCAGGTGGGCAGTGTGTGCTCAGCAGTGCTCTGGGTTAGGCTGCTATTCAGTTATATGGCTGTTTGCAGCAGGTGCCACAGTAGCAGCTTTAGGAACATTGGAAAATAGGATTGTATGGTGAGGGAAAAACCCTGGCTAATTGATTCCCAAACTCTGTCTGTTTCCATCAACCAAGGAAGGTTGTTACCTTTTTTTCCTTCTCTTGATCAAGTTGATATTAAAAGCAGGAAGCCTATTTTGGGGGTTTTGTTGTTGTTGGTTTGGGTTTGGTGGTTTTTTTTGGGGGGGGGGGGGGTGGTGAGAAGGAGGTTGTTTGGGGCTTTTTATTTGGTTTGGTTTTTTGGGGTTTTTTGGGTTTTTTGTTTCTTTTTACATCTGTTCTTACCCAGAGGCTGTTCCAAACCTCCTGTTGAAAACCTTTTTCTCATTTCTAGCCACATTCACTCAAAGACTGGTATTCTCCATTTGCTCTTGTGCAATCATCCATATTAAATTGTTCTTCCTCCCTTCCATTTGTTCACCTGACATATTCCTATCCCTCCCCTTTAAACATTTGTCCCAGAAATGCTCTTTGGCTCAAATGGACATGAAAAAATGAAGAGAACACTCAGGATGAAAAATATGTATCTTGTGAAACAAGGGGGCTGAAATGTCATGACAACAGCTCTCCTCCAAATCACAAAATCCCTCCTCCAGCCTTTTCCCTTCATAACTCATCTGTGGAGCTCCCTGGAGTAGGAATGCAGTAAAGTCTGTGTAGCTGCTCCATGAGCATTCTCTCACTCTTATTTACATAAAGGGGATCCCTTGATAAGGAGTATTCAAGGTGCAGCTAACTCCTGAAGACATCTTAGAAGTGTGCTGCTTGAATTTCAGTGCGGTGTGATCCTCGCTGTGAATAGTGGCAGCAAAACATATGAAGTCATGTGTGTAAGAAAAGATTCACCTACATAAACTTTGGGGCAGCCTAAAGGGTCTTTTTTTTTTTTTCGTCCATCATCAAAATACATTTCCATGTTGATTTGTATACAAAAAAAAGCTTCAGTATTAGTATAATTTCTCAGACAAAATGGCTCTTTCAGGAAACTCTTCTGTACATTACTTAAAAGTGCTTCGTAATCTTGGTATCCTGTGGGACTAGATAAAGGTGTAAAATATCAGTGTAGACATGTACTAGTCTAGAAGAGAAGGGTTCCAGCAATAGCAACTGTGTTGCAAATGCATTGGTTCACCTACATGAGATTGCACAGGGCAAACAAAAATGCCATCATTTTGATTTGTTGTTGCATGACTCACCTTCTAAAGAAAAGTCAGATCACAAGAGAAAATTAAACATTTGTCAAGGAAATGAAGAATCTGGGCCACTAAGATGAATTAGTGATTGTTGATGATTGTTCTCAGACTTCAGTTCTGTTATGTTGACCCACTTGCAGGCTTGAATGGAAACTGATCATTCTTCTTTATGAGGGTTTCAGAGTCACATCTAAAAAGTTGTTTTTAGAGCCAAGAAGAGGTTTGAACTGACAGTAACCTATCCTTTATTTCACCTGTTATCATCCTACCTGTTACTATGCACTGTGAAAAATAGCACTATCTCAGGACAGGCACTTCACTAGCAAAAAAAATTTGGCTGCACCCAAGCCTTTGGTGGCTGAATAAGGATTAAACATTTAATGTGATCAACAGGCAGCTCTGCCTCCCACACTCTCCCACAATTAAAACCTTTACTTTTTCTATTTAAAAATAATTGTATTGTTCAAACAAAAGTAAATCAATTCAGAAAATGTCTACATTTGGCTTTCAGACTCAGATTTTGAATGCATGGTCACTGCTTCTGAGTGATGTATAATAGAAATAGAAAGGTCAGTGCTATTAGCACATTGAAAACATTTCCATCCACATCTCCTTCCTAAGATGTTGCATGGGTGAAATACCAGCAGGCAACGTGTGTCACGTGTATTGTCTGTGTGTGTCAGAAAGCTGTCCCCTGATCAGAAGGCGCAGCCACTTCGAGGTTGTAGGTATGCACACGCCATTTATTAAAGGCCAGTGTGGAGCTCAGAGACTCCCAACAAGCATGTGAGGACAACACTGAGGTGGCCTGGCTGCACAAGATGCACACTTATCTTTTGAGTGTCCAGTGGATGGTCCTCCATCAGGCACTGGACATCCCACCTGAGTTCCTGAGCCTCCCTGGCCCTGCTGCTGTTGTGATGCCACACAGGCACAACTAATCTTGTCATTTTATTCCCAGGAGAGTCATGGGGATGGACCATGGGAACTTGCCATGCTTAGACGTGGCAGGGAACTCTGGATTTTGTTCACTTTTAAGCAAAGTTTCTCAAAGGCAAACAGAAGGGTTCCTCAGCACATGCTTGCTCTTGCTAGGACTCTAATCTGCAACTCCCCAAAAAGAAAATTTCAGGTGTGGATTTAGACAGAACACTGTTGGCAGGAATAAAGAATACCTAACCTTTATCAGTCTTTCTCCAGAAGCCATGGGTCACAGCACAATTATAGCAATAAGGCTGTAATTTAAAGTGAAGCCAGAGAAAGAAAATTCCAGGAGTTTTGAGACATTTAGATTGTCTTTGAGAAGTATTTAAAAATATCCTCCATCAAAGTATCACAATACTTGCCTACAGGTCTGCCCCAGAGAGGAAACATGTTAGTCCAAATCGGTAATTGCAAGGCAAAACTCCTTCCTACCTTTCCCCCCAATGAAGCTACAAACATGAACACAGGCTTTCACCCTAGCAGAAAAATCTGCAAAATCTTACTTTGTGACCAGACATGCAGGTGGTTCAATTTAATTCTCAGTAGTTCTTTCCACAAAGCTAAAAAAATTCCCTGAAGGAAGAAGTGCTTGAGTCAGCTCCACAGAGAACAGAAGTTTATCCTATTCACTAAGTGGGATGAATCTTATATTGAGATGCTAAGTGTTGTTTCATTGCCTTCCATACAGCCTTTCCATAAGATCTAAAGAACTTTTTATGCCACATTTATATTCATTGTGAGATTTTTGCCCCTGGCTCTCCAGCTGTTTCCTTGCTTACATCCTGAGGCAAGAACTGCTGAACTTGGGGAGCAGGAAGACTGAATTATTGACAGGATCAGATGATTTTAGAGTGTGTACACCTCAGAAATAACTATCCAGATGTTCCAGGTGAAAGGACAAATCTCAAGGGCAGAAGCAATGACCAGCACAGACTGAGAGAACACAGAAAATTTGAAAAGGACCTCTAAAGCCTGAAAGGGCAAGAAACAGGCATAATAGTGAGACTGAAATCTCAGCAGATAGCAGTGAAGGATACTGAGTGTAACATGAGTCTGGATGCTAGTTAGTGAAGAAAGAAGGAAATTAGTAAAGAACAGGTGAATTAAAAGGCTACAGTGATCAAGTCTTTGAAGTATGGAATAGCAGAGAAGGACAGTGAAAAAGTAAATGTATTAGAGTCACTTTTTAAAATATAAGCTGATTTATATTAGCTTTTGATTATTAGATGTTTGTAGCATTTGAGGAATTCAGTCTTATAAGAAGTTTGTTCAGCCTGGTTATTAAGAAAGATATTACAGAAGTCCTGCTTTTAAAAAAGTGTTAAAAATTAGAAAAATCCCTTTATGTGCAATAAATAATGGCATATGGGCAACAACAACAACAGCAACAAAAAACCCACACTAAACCAAGGTTGCTTTCTTTTCCTATCTGCACTAGAATTTCCTCCGGAAACACTCAAAACTATGTGCCATTTAACTAAATTTGCTTGATCTGGAGATAACAGGAGATAAGAGCCAACAATTAGATGATGCTTCTATTCCTGCTCCTCCTTTCTTTAAGACCTTTCTTATCTGCAGCATGCTTTCTAATACAAGACTATGGTCCTAATGAGGAAGGTACTGTTGAGTCAACTGCAAGTCTCCAAAACATTTTATTGCTGTTTGAGATAATTTGAAATTTCATTGTACCCTGATCAGTACCCTTAGCATTTAAAAACTTAATTTTGTTTCATTGTTTTTGTCTTTTGTTAAAAAATAGTAGTTTTCTACTATCCAAAATTTCCCTAAAATTATTTTCAGCAATTCTGTTTATGGAAGATGCATAAATATTATAGTAACATACTTATTGGCACCACTGGTATCCTGAATACCAACCCTCAGGTAAACAGAAAGTGGTCATTTCAGTAATGCCATAAATATGCGTTCAGGGATCAAATCTAAGAGCTCCATAATTCAGGGGATAGAGGCATTTCTAGTAGTCATCTTCTTGAGGAAAGCACTGGGATTAGATGAGAATTAAAAAATGCAATTAAAATATTTCTCTTCATTTAAACATTTTCTGTAGCTCCCTCCTCCATGCAGCCTTCCAGGGTGAAGTATCTGTGCAGTGGTGGAGCTGGCCTAGCATAGAGATGGACAAGGAGGGATTTATCTTCTTTACTCTAGCTGGGATGGCAGTAGCTGCTGTATGCACCTTGACCCCAAACTGCTACAGATATTAGGCATCCAAACTAGGACTTAGTTGGCTTTCAGTCCTCTAAGAGGACTTTGAGTATCTAAGAACACACAGTATCTCTTTCCCCTCTCACCCTCAGGTACCCAAATTTCCCCAGTCAAGTGCACTTAGTGCTTATTACTCATGCTTGAAACTTCTTCCTGCTAACTAGGTCACAACCAGCTCTCAGCAGGACGTGTTGTCTGCCAGAGATCTCAGAGGACCTTGGTCCAGAAGACACGCTGAGAGTGTGCTTCTCGTCTTCTAAAAGAGCTGAACTCATCACAAAACACTAGACACGAATGAACTGTCATTCCAAAACACAGCCAGGGAAGGAGGCTGCTCAGACATAAGGTTTGTGGTTATTTCATGCCTCCTGCCCTCCCCAAAACTCTTGCCATTTTCTCAATTTTTTCTCTCATAAAATAAAGCAGGAGGGTTACCTCCAGCCCAGTATGTGATACACCTGGGTTCATGCAATGTGAAGCTGAGGGAATTCAGACCTTCCCCTCCCCCTCACAAAAAGTCTGCCCTAATCACCAGTTTTGAAGATATTCAAAGGCAGGAACAGTCTCCACTGTTACCACTGACACTATGCTGTTTTGCAAAAACACTTACCCAAAATCCCATTAAACAATTAAAGAAAAATTAGCTGGGGACACAGCAAAGCACCCACTATTACAGTGTTCACTGTGGAGTATGAACACCTTGATTTCTGCCTTGTTCTAAGCACTAAAGACTGTTTAGATTGTGGGAGCCACAATCTTTTAATTAATTTAATCTTTGCAATATTGAATAAAAGCAAGAAAGGACATCCACCATCTCATTTTACAAAGCATATTCTAGTCCATAATGTGTTTTTTTTAAGGAATGACTCAGGCTCCTAAATCTAGGTGAGGGCTATGGCTGCAAATCTCAGTCATTCTGCAGTCCAGTCTAGGTTTCTAAATCCTGGGAAGGGGCAAGGGCAAAGCACTCTCTTGGTCACCTATCCTTCACTCCTAGTTGTGCAGCCTTTTATGCCAGTCTAAGCCAGAACTGCTGCCCCTCTCTCCCTGCAACATATAAGTGACTGCAGTGAATCAATTAGGAGAGTTAATCCACCTGACAGCTAATCATTTGCTTCTAGAGTTAGTTTTCTGCCACAAAATTTAGTGGTGTTACTACGTGGTAGAAACACATCAACCAGAAAGCAGGAGTCAAAGGACTGATGGCTTGAACTTAATTTGACTGAAGTTGCCAAGGAGCCTCATGCTTGGGATGCTGCTTTTGGGAATTCATTCTGAGGTGTCTCGTGTTGTCACAGTATTGCAGATGCCCAGGTACATTACACCAGGCTGTTGTCTTCTATGAGAGGGAAAAAAAATACAAATCCAACAAAAACCCTACAGAAATATGCACACACTCCCAAACCCCACAGAAACCACTCTAAGAGCAAACAGCTCATAGCTTCTCTGCACCCAGAGCTGTCTGGTCTGAGTGGGAACAGCTTTGGGGAACCCGGCACGCCACACAGTGCACACTAGAAGCAGGAGCATCACACTGGCTTTCTTATTTCCTCATTTTGGTAAAAGTGCACATGTAAACTGTGATTTCATTTTTTTTCTTCTGGTGTTCTATTTATTTGGCTCCAGTTTTAACTTTCAGAGTTATGCTTGTGTTTAATATTTTTTATCTTACAAAACATGTGATCATATGCAATAGGACTAACTTATAATAAATAACTGAATCAAAAGCTAAAAAAAGTGGTCAATTTACCAAATGTTGTTCAAATAAATAGAAAAATGTAATTAGGACACACATTAAAACCAGCACAGTCTAGGTGCCTACATGGGACAAAGGCTAAACCTACACTAAATGTTGCTTAGAACAGAAAACATGCCAAGTTCTCTTCAAAGAACTGGACATCCTAAAAGCTGTTTATCCTTGCATAGAAATTTGGCAGCTGTGTGATTATTCTAAACCTGTTATCCCATAGCTTCTTTCTCTTTTCTGTTCCCTAGTTATTCTATAATCAAGGCTCCTTAAACTTCATTGGGTGAAGATATTCACCAAATCTGGATGCTGGGTGCACTGAAGGCACACCTTTTCTAAACATTTCATCTAACACAGCTTTTGGTCAGGGCAAAGACAAGCTCTTCTGGGAGTTGTGTCAGACAATTTTGAATTGTTGCTTTCTGTAAAAAAAAATACCATTTGTTTTTAATCTTTCAAGTGCCATGAGAACATCAAACAAAACTGTAAGGAAATCACTTCCTGGGGTCAGGACCCATGCTGATGGAAGCAAAATGTGGATGGATTTAGGAAACTCCATTTAACATTTCTGAATTATCTGTCAGTCCCTGGTTTCAGAAACCCATGGAAGAGAAAAGAGAATGTTCCCCTAGTCCATGAAATTATCAGTATGGCAGGAGTCATATGTGGAAGATGAAAGCTGTTGTTTAAAAGTGATTGTAGGACTGAAGCAAATAATGTACATCAGTTTTGCTAATTCCAGACAGGGCTTCCTTAATGCAGACAGGCACACTGCTGTGCCTCCCACACAGCAGCTTAGAGAAAAGCTAATAGTAAATTTTTACAAGTTAAAGTTTTTCTCTTGTCATTTACATTTCTTTTGTATCTGTCATTATCATCTTGTCCAAGTGCCTCAGACTCTTAAAGATCTTTTGCTCAAGTCCAAGCTAACATTTTGACTATCTAGAGAAAAATGAAAACTCCTTTCTCCTCATCATCAGTCACTGATTCTTCCACCTGGTTTTAGAAAGCAAGGTTTAAGTTCATGATGAGCAGAAAAGGTATTTACACCTACATCTCTTGCATTCCCTGTTAGCTTTGTATCTGCTAACAGCTACATCCCCTTTGATGCAACGTACACACAAGGGAGAAGTCTGGAGCCACTCATTTCAAACCTGTAAAGATTTTTAAGCTATATATATGTTTCACAAAATGGAAAAATTATGTTTTATGAGAATACCTGATTTCACAACCTCTAGTGTCCAACTCCTTTTGAAAGAAGTAGCTTACTAAAAGACAATAAACAACAATCTAGTCGGATTTCTTGAATTCTAGGATAGTCCTCAGCTACTGGATCATCTTTCTTCTCCAGTGTGTTGACTATCTCTGATCAATGTGGCACGGTGCCTGACTTGGGCACAAGTGGAGCTTCCTTTCTTAGCTATTTATTAAAGTTGTAAACGGCCAGCTGTTCTAAAAAGTTTGATGCTTATGTTCTTTAGTGGAATCTGAACACTTGCTCTTAAAATGCCTCTGGCTTATCTACTGAGACACTGCCAGATGTGAATCATAGCAGATTTTCCTGCTGCCTTCTGTGTAGGGTTGCAAAAACTGAGAAAGTTTCCAAATCTCCATAACCAGATTTTCTATTTAGTTAATATAAGCATTAACTTTGTGCTGTTGGGTTGTTTTTTTTTTTTTTTCCTGGAAGTAATGTCTTGCTTATACACTGAAAAATTTTAAGATATGAGAGAGCAGTGAAGATGAACACAGAAAGACAAATCAAATAAAGAATCTGTGTGGTTTGTTAGGGGAATGCAACAGCAGAGAACACTGTTAAAACCAAAGTGCAGTAAGTGAGAGGGCTTTTTATGCTAAATTAAACTTTAATTATAAAGATTGCACCAGGAGCTCAGAACTTTTTTCTTTAGTTAAAAAGCATGCAAGCATCTTTATGTGAGTCTGAGAAACAGACTGACCAATTTTCTAAAGCCACTCATGAAAGTGTCACAAATGGACAGAAATGGGAATAAATGAATAAATGGGGAAGCAGCATTTCTATCCATTGCTACAATAACTTAGATGGAAAAGGAGACACCATTAAAAGAGAAAGAGTGATAAAAGCATATCACTAGACCGCTAAGTTTGCCTTGCACTTTGTTGTAAAAGCTAGGGACCATCAGTCTGAGTGTTCTGAAAGCACCTCCACTCATCAGGACTCAGAAAAGCAGTTCCTACATTTTGTTATGAGTCAAGGCAACAAAATGTTTTTAATGGGCTTTCAGGCTTGATTTTGGAATTATCATAGTGTCACTTATGGTAAAACTAGAACAAATAATAGCATCTGTCTTGAATATAGCCATCTCAGCCCCATTACGCCATAGCAGTGCCATTAGAAGCAAACTGGTTTTCCCGTCTTCTCTGCCTATTAAATTATCTTCCAATGTGATGTGTTTGCCAAGCACATCTAAAGAATGATTAACTGTTTATATATTACTTTAATTTCTCCATCTATTGCATTTTCTGATTTCCTTTCATTTATGTCTTGAGCATCAAATAAAAAAAGTAATTTGTTGCCCCCATTTGATAAAGAATAGCCTCTGTATCTGAAGGAAAACTAGTGGTTGGCTTGCATCTGGGTTAGCATAAGATAGTTGGGAGATTATGGATTAGGGACTCCAAATTTAAAGAAATTAACCTTTTCAGGAAACTGTGGTATGTAAGGTATGTTGCTGGACTTTGGTTTGGGGTTTTGGTGTTAGGGTTTATTTTAAACATCATCTTTCAACCTTTCCCAAAGGAAGCATGCTGAAGTAACCCATATAAGCTGCAAGTGTGCCCACAGGGTAACTAATGTCAGCTGTCACTGAAGAAAATGTTCAAGTCTGCAAAGGTGTAGACCATTTAGCATGGGATGGAAAACTCTGAATCTCTTTCATATCATTTTGGGGACCAAATATGACACGATGCTGAAGAACAAAGTATTGTTCTCTTGAATTCAGTATTGTTCTCTGCAGCTTATCCTTCATAAACTCGCTTGAACTAATGGGCTTTGATAGCTCAACTACCAGAAAGGCATAGCTACAGCAGAACACCAGACTGAGAATATTTGTGAAATCTGAGGTCAGTCTGTTATGTAGTCTACATGGCTGCTGAACCTCACTGACTCAAATCAGTTTTCTGACATGGTAAAGCGTAAACCATCTTTCTTTTTGCCAAATGGTTGTGAGCTGCCACTAGAGCCTCACAGTAGATATCTCTGTGACTGAAGCATAAGCACTCACTGGATAACAAGGGAGGACAGAGAACAGAGAAAGGGACCTGAAAAAGCTGAGACAGCTGGCAGAACTGCTTTTGTAAAGGAAAACAAGGAGAGTGCCTGCAGACCCCTGCATCATGGCATATGTCATCCTCTTGAGCTAGAGTGGGGAGGAAACTGTCCTCTGCACTTGCCCAGGAGTAATCCTGACTCATTTAGAAGACACAGTGTATCCAAGCTATTACGTGGCTTTTGGAAGAAATAATCACTTTGCTTCTGCTTGTTCTATAGCAATTTGATATCTCGTTATCAACCTTTTTGACTGTCAAGAAAAGTTAAAAATCTGAGTCCTATACTATTCCCTCATTCTTTGTAGGAGTAAAAAATGCATCTAAAAAATCCATTCTGTTTTAAGAACTTTCTCCCCCATTCCCCTGACCATAAAAAGAGAAGAAAATAGACAAAAAACCACCAAAACTTTAATTGTATCCAGTATGAAATATGTTCAATTCTGTCTGGGGACATTTGGGGCATTCAAGAAAACCTCGTGTTCTGAATACTTGGTGGTTTCCTGTATAACTCTGCAAAATATCCCACCAAAACCTGATGCACTTGCCTTTAAGTTTAGATGGACAGTTATAGGAAACCAAGACTCCTCTTCTTCTAGGGTTATTTGGGAACCTGATGCATATCTCATGTGTTTGCAATCTGATGGAAATTCTATGCCAGTGCATAAAGCTGCTTCCTTACCAAAATGTGTCTTTGCGATGGCTAAGGTGGAGTTAAACCAGAAATAAATCTGGGCAGCTTTGTTGGGTCATTGGTTGAAATGATTACTCTTTGATCTACACTACAGGTGCTCTTCAAATTATGTCTCCTCTCCGACAGCTCATGTAAAGCTTTTGCTCACTGTTCACTTTCTCATTTTAAAATGCTAGTTTATATAGTTTTCCAGTTTATAAGTAAAGAGATAGTAAATGGTGCCTAATAATTCCTAGATGTATTTATGATTCAGCAACACTGGAAAACAGCTACGCAAATAACAGATACCTGTGAAAGAAGTACCAGGGTAATTTCATAATCTTTGAACCAGAACTTTTCAGACACCAGTCACTGTGTATCGCTCAGTTTTGCATCCCTGATCCATTCAGTTGTCCAGACAAGAAACCTTTCACACAGTTCAAGTACTGAGGTGCAATCATGACTAAATATCTTGTCATAACATGCAGTAAATGTGACTGTAGTCACTCCGTTGCTTTATGCATGAAGAGGAGTAATTTTTTTTATCACATACTAGATTTTTTTTTGTACAGCTTTACCATAAATGTCAGATATTATAATTATTATAATATATCCGGTATTATATTATTATAATATTATATTTCTCTTCATGCTTCTTGACTATTTGACACTACTTGACTGTGTGAAGCTCTAGCTTTTCCTGTCCATTATGCCCAAAGTGTCCTGTTCCTTCAGTTCAATCATCTACTTGTACTCAAAATGAATTGAGCTAATTAGCAGGTGTAGCCTAGATGTCTGTAACAGAAGAGATTACATTGTCTAAAAGTTCTAAATACTGTCTTCTTTTTTCTTATTGTGATATATATACTCAGAATAACCAATTTACTTGTAGCTGCCATGTATTTGCCTTTGTACATCCCGTTGCCATTCCAGTATAATTGTTTTATTAAGTGGAAAAGCTTTGGTAACCTAAAAAGCTTTCATTAGTATTCATTCTAAGTTACATGCTAAGCTTGCTAGGGGGAACACTTTTCTCCTGTAAAATAACCAGGTATATCCAACTGAATCAGTAGCAATCAGTTGATTAGAAACAAAATTAAGGTATTTATTTACATCATAAAAAGCAAGCAAATATGGTTTGAGTACAAGAAGAATTCTCAATGTATTCACTAAGCATTGGTTTGGCTTTTTTTCTTAACCAAGTATTTATGAATTCGATAGCTTGAGCTCTGCTTTCTCCTCTGAATTGTTTGCCCATTTTCAGTCCTATTACAGCCGTTTTCACTATTCATGTGGAAGCACTCAGGGTGTTTTCAGCACAACTGCTTGAAAACAAGATAAATTGGATTCCAGAGGAGAATGAAACTTTTAAATCCAGAAAATTAGTGGTTTATAGGCAAGTAGGAAATGGATATTATCATAAATGTTTATATTCTACTTTTCACTTGCTGGCATCTCTAGGAATGCCTTGACACAGAGTCCTAAATGGTTCCAGTCTAGAGCCAGAAAGATTTGGCCTGTCCCATGAGCATCTTTCACATTTTCAAAGTTGTTCCTGTCCTGAATAGTGACAAAAAGTCTTAAACACAAACACCCCTCATACCTGGGAAAATGTGGGTATTTGGTTGAACTAATTAAAACAAGGTTTTGTTATTCCTTTATTTCAATTCCCAATATAAATTGATTAATTTTGAACTAAAGATTTCTTCAAATGAAAAACTGGTCTTCATTGATACAAAACAAACTAACTAAACCATTTTAGTGAGATATTTTGGCAACTTCCAAACTTGCTATAAAAGATTTTTTTTAAGAAAACATCTGTAAAAAACAATTGTTTCAGCAGTCAGTTTTGATTTTGACAGTTGTATTTTTTTCTAATAAATATTTAATTGGAAATTTCCTGACCATACCTCTAGTAGATTGATATGGGAGTTGGCTAGAAGTTGGACACTTTGCAAAAGAAATATGATATGTGTGTAACCCAAGGAAAAAAAGAAAAGCTGAGGAGTGAGGGCATAAAAATTAAGGTGATGTTATCTCAGGCAACTTCTTTCCCAGAAAAATCTCATAGTGAGCAGAAAGCATTACTCATTTTATTTGCAATGACTGCAAGGGGAATTAGCATGGCCAAACTGGCCCTGTTTATTTCTCTGCCCTGAAGAGCATCTGCACACCTCTGCAGGACACAGCAGTAGTATATCAACATGCACAGTGCCAGTAGTTAAAACCTGGAATTTCACAGGAGATGGATGTCATCAGTATCTCTTTTTGATGCAAAAAAAGATTAAAGTCTAGATTTTCCTTTACTCCATGGAATAGCCTTTGTGACAGTGATGCCCAACAAAAAGTTTATGCTCTGCTAATTGCAGGGCTACAGAAAACTCTGTACGTGAACAGAGTTGCAGAGCTTCCTGTTCCTCTTGAAATACCTTAATAGAGTAATTACTTTGCCAATTACAAATTAGCCCTGCTTATAAAGCATCTCCTCATTTTTAGGCTGAATTTCCAAGAAAAAAATGGGGTTGTTCTTTGCTGCTGTTGCACCTCCCACCAGATTTATTACTGCTGCCTCGAGCAGAGGTGGTGGTGAGGTGCACTGCCAGACAGCAGTGGTACTTGCAGCAGGAACTGTACCTGTGGAGGTGGAAAAAGTGCAGTCATAAGAACAGTATCAAAAGAGTTGGGTACATGTAGGATGAGTTGGAATTCCTGCATTCCAAGGGAGAGGAAATGAGATGCTGGAGAGATTTTAAACCTTTTTATTCCTCCAAATCAAATCCTCTTTCTTTTCTTCTTTTTTCTTCTAGAGTGCAGGAGGATAAGAGTGATTACAGTCTCCCTGTGCAATTCCATCTTTCTAGCCACAGACATTTGGGGGCAGATATAATTAATCTTTTTCTTGTGCACTTGAAAATGCCTTGGGATACTCTCCAAGTCTCATCTTCAGCAGATACCTTTGTTGCCCAGGGGGAATTTATATACTGAATAAACTTGTGAATTTATTCACAAATCACTCACTTTGAACATCCTAATGGATACGTTTCAAGAGAGTTTGAATAAATTATGGTGGGAATCTCTGGTGAATAATTCTTCATCTAAAAGCAAACAAATTCTCCTTGAGAAGGTGTGCATCGTGTAATTCTGGAGCAGAACTGAAAAAATGACAGAGATACCTGGTTACCTGGTTCACTTCAGCAGCTACTCTTCAGTGTGAATTTTAGAGAACAATAAAACAAAAAGATAAAAGATACTCAGGGTTTTAGTGCAATGGCAGAGGTTGTTCTTTCAACCATAACAGCAAAAGTAGTCTCATTTCCATAGGCTTTGCTGACATTAAAGCCCTGGATGTACCAAGAGTGTAACAGATCACTTTCTCAGCCTCCATAGGTAATGAAATGAAGTCTGCAGTCTTGAAGTGCTGAATGAGAAGTAGGTGGAGACAGAGATGGAATCATTAGAAGTGCCAAAGTGGCTGGCATTCCTGATTAGTGCAAGAACACCCAGGCTCACCACACCTCTGCAAAGGAAGAACACTTACAATAAACTCGACATTGCATTTACCACTAAACAAGAAGATCAGAATTTGGCCTTTTGCCACTAAAGTGTCAATTCATTAATACAAATAATAGTTTCAATACAGGCAATTAAAATAATGAGTGATGAGAATAGGAAAGCACCACTCCAGTAAAATTATTCTTCTGGATTAATTTGAATTTGAAAAGAACACAAAGCTAATAGAAGCGGCAATGGACTTTTTGAGCATCTCTTCTGGCTCTATAGCATAAATTAACTTGCACAAAAATTAGAAATTCAATCCAGTGGTAATCTGCCTTACTTAAATATTTGTGTTCATTTCAGATGATTGAAATAACTTTGCAAAACATCTGACCTTTGATTATAACAACTCCAGTCAAAGTATTTCAGGCATTACTTGCAGAATAGCATCTTTCCATTGCACCAAGATCTTCTCTACCTGCTGTTTCCTAATCGGCACTTCCAGTAATGGGACTTCACTGATACATTGTGGGGTTTGGGCATTGAGGGAAAAGCAGTGCATCAGAGGAGATGAATCTAGCAAATGCTCCCAGCATTCAGGAAATTGATGAATCATGGCATCAGTGGCAGAAGCAGTCTAATGTTGAACTGAACAAATCTGAGAGGAGGCAGGGAGAGAGGAGAATCCCCCCAACTAGAAACATAGAACATAACCAGAAACATAGAACATAACCAGAAAAATCTTTCCACCACTACCACACTGTTGGAAACCCATAGTGTTGCAAAAATTCTGTTTTCCAGCACTCACAGGGAAACTTTGATTTATCCTTGGCAGAACAACATTAAACACCTTTCAGTAATTTGCAGCAAACACAACTGTTGGCTTTTGCAGAATGTTTTGCATTTTTTGAACTATATAACTGAAATATCTCTCAAAAAGTTTGCCTAATATCTGCTGTGAGGAGCAACACTTAAGTCCATTTTTCTGGGAAAATGTGCAGTCATAGTTGTGAATTTTATTGAGTAATTCATAAGTGTTTCAGGATAGAACAGGTTATTTCAAAGTTTTGTTTATGGATAAATATATCACAAGTAAGATACCTGGTGAGTTCACAAGAACCTGAGCAAGAGTGTCCAGCAACATAATCCTTATAATTTTTCATAAGCCATTTTTTGGTTCAGCTGAATTAGCTTTTCTGTCAGGGCACATTTTACCAACAGAGTACACAACTTTCAGGTTCTCATCATTTTCATTAACTTGATTCAGATTATCTGTAATGATTAATCAACTTGAAAAGAGCTGCCTGGCAACATGCCTTTAACCACTTCCTGCATGTGATTGAAAACACTGTCTTGACATGGGAGGGAAGGGTGGCAGATGTATTTACATAAAAATAGCAAAAAAAAACCTCCCTCATATTGTCATGTTCCTGCCTCCTGCTGTAAGAATTGCTTAGTGGAGTTGTCTCAGCCCATTCTGGGGGACCTCATTCCTGCAGTTCCCTCTATGGAACAGCATCCTTCTGTGGGCTGGAAGCAGGGATGGAGCCACATGTTGGGTTTGGAGGAGGGTGGATACACAGGGACCTTGCAAGGGATGTTTACCTCAGCCAGGCACCAGTCCAGAGATGACAAAGCAGTAATGGAACCTGTCACCCCAGCCTTAGGGGAAGAAAGGAGCAGGTCATCCTCCACTGAGAGCTGGAAATCTGGAAATGGGAAAGGCTAATAGAGAAGTTTTAGATATTCTTTTATTTTGACAGGAGTCAGTGCTATTTGAAAAGGAAGGTGGGCAGGAGCATTATGTTTCCAAAAGTAGATGGTACCAAAGAATCTGTTGTGTTTTGTTATTTTTGACAATTCGAGTAGAGGTGGTTAATGACCTGTGCTGTGCTCAAACTAGGAAAAATGCACAAAAATGAGCCCTAGAAACAATGAATTTTATAACAAGATACTACATGCAAGTAAAAACAGAGCTAAGGACTGGTCTAGATTTCAAAGGTGATTTGGGGAAGGTGAATTTAGTTACAAAACCCCACTAGGACCGCAATTTGAGACAAATCCCTTGGCCTACTGAAAGATCCATAATTGACTGTTATTAATATGTTTAATAGGCAAAGGAAGTGCCTCTGCCTGAACTTTTGAATGATAAATAGGACTTTGACATTGTGGAAAATGAAGGCATACATAAAATGCATGCATAGAAATAGACCTGAAGTAGAATGGCATTCAGAAGTCAAAGTCCACCATGGGCAGCACCCCGCAAACAACAAAAGTACACCTGTCCAGTGTGGAAAAACTGAAGGAATTGTGTTGGAATTTGCCCTTAGGAAGATTCTGCAAATTTTAGGAAATGCAATGAGCAGAAGAAGACTTCATTACAGTTGAAGACAACCCTGAAATGAAAGATGAATGGATTATTAACTGCAAATATATGGAATGCTCAGCTACCCCATGTTGAACGGTAGTCCAGAGACCTCTGCCCACATGCTCTGTGGGTGCCACGTGTGCCTGCCACATCCGCCTCATTTGTTCCACATCTGTGAGCTCCTCTGTACAGCGCAGGGCAATTCTTCTCCATCAGTTGTCTCCAAGCATAACGGAGTAGTTCCACTGGGATTTTTTTTGTTCTCCTTGTCTGTAATGTGGAAGGAAGCCACTCCTTGAGATGTGTATTAGAACTAGCAAGGACTGGCAGAGTGGTATTAGGCATTCTGACTTTGTCAAGTGTGCTGGGAAGAAATGCTGAGTTTTGCTCTTTCAGTTGTGTGTTCACTGAATGTACCAAAACTTCACAAGAGGCATGAGTTCAAATATAAAGCATAACAGGGAAAAATAATTTCGTTTGAGAGCTCTTGAAACAAAGCAGTGGTCTCTTTATTGAGAAATATTGTGTTTAATGTCGCTCTCTGAAGCCTCTGTTCTTACTTGTCATTGTGCTTAGTTGCACACCATTCAGATATCAACAAGGAAAGACATAAAGTAGAACTCTACACAGTTGTGTTAAATATTCATCTTTGTCTCAAAGGATAAGGATTTATTTAGCTGTAGCAAATGTAATGTTTTTTGCTTTGTGAAAAAGCTACAGTGTCAGAGGAATCTCTGATCCACATCATGAAACTTTAGAAACCACTACTATGAAACAACCTTATGTCTAATACTTAAAACACAGATAGCTTTGCAGTAAATGAAATTAATTTCACACAGTTTTCTGCGATTTATGCATTTTTTTATAGATTCTGTCTCTAAAATCTTTTATGCCTTAGGTTTTGAGAGTATCTTCAGAGATGTTCACCTTCAGAGTGAGAGCTTCATCTTCACTTTGCTTCAAATTAGAAAAAATTTTAAGAGCTGATGCAGTACAA
The DNA here is from genome assembly GCF_017639235.1 of Corvus kubaryi. Taxonomy (NCBI): domain Eukaryota; kingdom Metazoa; phylum Chordata; class Aves; order Passeriformes; family Corvidae; genus Corvus; species Corvus kubaryi. The sequence continues at coordinate 39,202,040 of NW_024582091.1, read as the reverse complement.
AAAGTACTACAATAGTAGGGATGTTTTTTAAAGTCCTATCATACAGAACATGTTGCATTTTTCGTAAGAGGAAAGATATGTCTTGGTCCGTAACAAGCTCTGCTTGCTACAGTGCCCTGATTTCCAGTTTGCTCAGTCAACAAAAGCTTCATTATTCTTTTATTGTAAAAGGGATTGGAAGAAAAGGTACTAGAAATTTCTATGGTAGAGATTTTAAAGCAACTGATATTACACATAAATATTATAGAATAACATACTCTACCTTTTGACTCAAAAGAATCAGCTGAGGCAAATTAAAACAGGACATAAGGATTTTGACCTGAAATGAGAGCTAAATAAGGCCTTTCAGATGGAATACTTTGAATTTTTAAGTCTTATGGGACTAAAAAAAAAAAGTCTAAAGAAACATTTTTTCTAATATTTGCCTTTTTAAAAAGAGACTTAGGTAGTTTCTAATATTAAACTTCTCCTTAGCCTGCTGCAAAGTTTGGTAGCTTCAACCATATTTTCTAGTTTTATTGCATAGCTTGTTTCTCCTCCCCAAAGCACATGAGAAAACTGCACAATTGACAAGACTGAATCCATCCTAAATACTCCTGACATAAAGAAAGAAATAAAACCACAGAGGGGTCTAGCTATGCCAAATTCAATGTAGCTGGGCTAGAAAGCAAGCACTATTCTCCTTCCACACCCTTTTCCAGCTACAGCCTTCGTCCTTTTCCTCAATGACTGAAGGTAGCTCTTGGTATTATTCAGTGGTGGTATCCAGCCAGGCTGTACTGCTCAAAGCTCTTCACATTCATCTCCTTCCTGACTTTCTGTGTTGGTTTCCCAAGCCGATGATCTTTGTGAGACCTTGCTGTGTCTGCCTCTCTCTCTCTCTCTCTCTCTCTCTCCACTAATTTCTTGTATGTCATTCAATTTCAACCAAATGACAGGTCACACTTTCAAAAGACAATCTCAAAGGCAGAAGATTAAGCCAAGTGCCTGGAAAAAATCCAATAGCCAAGTAAAGGAGAGAGGTCCTACAAAAGCTTTTGTGGAGAGAATCACAGCTGAATGTCTGGGAGAGGGAAAATTGTGGGGAAGGTGGAGTTGCAGATAGGTGGATGGGCCAGATCTGCCATGCCTGTAGCTCTTTTTAATCCACTTAATGCTGTGCTAAGCATACAATCAACAGGCTTCCCAGAGCTCTTGCACAGTTATTTCAAATTAAAACATTACCTTGTCCTCTTATGATTATAGACATAATTTTTCAAAAATTCAGCAAAATTCCCCTACCCAAGTATATTTCACTGGCTAGAGGATATATTTCTCTTTCTGCAAAGCTCTGGTTTGTCGGTTTGGTTGGTTTTTTTTAATGTTATGAAATATTGGATATAAGGATGGCTCTGAACTTCCCTTGTGGAATCTGTCATCTGTGTAGCAGTAAACAAGGACATCAGGCTGTACTGCCAGCGAGCAGTATTTAAGGGAGGAGGGATGCTAGACCAGACATTCACATCAAGCTCCACTCAGTCACGTGACAGCAGTGTTTCAAGAGGTCTTGTCTGCTGATCTTCAAAAATCTATTTTTTTAAGTCAATTCACTTTATCTCGTTGCATACTCTGGTGGAAGAGCTCCTTTAATGCCTTGCTGTGCAGTAACATAGGTAATGATTGCAAGTCTGTGCTAATGCTCAGCATAACAGTGGAGAGCTTGTAAATGTGACTATAGAAGGGAAACTTTCATACAAAATTTGCATGATTCCAGAGATTTCTAAGGTTTTAAGTTTTCACAGCATGTTTTCAGTCCCTTGTGGTTTAGCAGATTTTTTTTTACATTGGTATAATGAATAGACTCAGATTATGTATGAAAAATCATGAACTTCACATTATGGGAGAATAGTTTTAAGTTCCATCCTTTAAACTTTATACAAACCAAGTGTTAAAAGTAGACCTTTTATGTAAGCACCACAGTGTTCCCTAGGCACATATTGCTTCAAGTAAACATCATACAAAGAAAAGGGGGAACAAATTAAATTCTCTTACTGTTGTTGTTTGTCCTCCAAAGTAAAATATCCTTTCTGCAAAGGAAAAATTATGGATTCTTTCTATCAAAATTTTTATTTAGCATTTGTAGAAATTATAGAAAAAATAACTTGCATGCTTGATAGGGTAAAAAAAAGAGAAAAAAAAGGAATAAAAACTCCTATATTGTTTTTTAATACTAAGTTTTCCATACTGCAATAACTGTCAGATTCTGCAGGAAGACATAATTTTTTCTTTACTGTTGGTGAATATGAAAATGCATGCACAGCTTGCTATAAAGTATTTGTTTACTGGGATGGTTGGCATATTGTATTTTCAAACTGACACATTAAAAAATGACCATGGGAAGAGAAAAGAAAGGAGAAGAAATAATTGGTTTTGTTTTCTTTCTCTGAACCTCCATACATCCCCTCCAACACACAACATGCTAAATACTTTTAGGGACTTTCCACAGTAGTTTCAGAACATCTCAAGCCCTCTGCCTCAGTGTGGTATTTTGGGAATTTCTATGAACTGAGAGATACCACTTAGACTGTTAGGTATTTTGTGTATAATTTAGACTTTATGGCTTTTTGCTTCACACTTGCATCATACCTCTATGTTTACGGGAAGGAGGCTGTGCTACAAGTGTTCACTGGCAAGTAGCTCTGAAGACGCCCATTGTTCCAGTCAAGCTAACAAACAAGACACTAGTGAGGATTCAGGCAGCTGAGGTAGATGCTCAAGTGATGAGGTACACAAAGGAGGCTGCAACTTTCTGCATGGGAATCCTTCCAGTAAGAGAAGGGATAAAACAAGGACAAGAGAAAGGAAACTTGCTTTCTCTCACTGAAATGACAGTAAGTTCTAGAATGCTCTTGTAATGGCAAGGGAATTTCACCTGGAAGTTGGAATTTTTTTTTTTTCCTCCACAAATCTGTATTTATTTTCTGTGCTGCCTAGTGAGTTGTAGTGACTCTTGGCTGTGGCAAGAGTCTATTATATTATATTGCTCTGCAGGTTATCAGTTTCACAGCAGAGCTGGCAGACACCTTAGCCAGGTAAAGAACATGAGCTCAGAAGAGGGAAGGAGGCCATGGAAAAGGAACTGAGCTAGGACACTGGTGCAAATCAGGAGGAGGCAGATGGTCTCATGAAAGTCTATCACTCTGCTATTGGCTGAGTGCATCCTGCACCACTGCCTTGGATTGTTGCAGGTGAGTACAAATCAAAGTTTGAAGAGCACAGTGTCATAATTTTTAAAATCCCTCTGGTGTTTTTTTTGTGCTGTGAGAGAACCTTAGATGCGAACAGTTCAGGGCCTAGATTGGTGGCTTTCACTGCACAGAGACATGTTAGGCTTGGGGCATAGCTCACCTTTTCCATAAGATTTAGGTAGAATTTTTATATATTTGACCACATAAATGTTGTTGCTGAAATGTTCACTTTCTTAACACATAAATATAGTTCAAGGTACACATTAGTTGGAAGCTGTGTGCCTGTTCTTCTATACATTAAAAAAGCCTCCCATTAAAAGTTTGGCTTTTCAAGCCACATAGCTTGTCTTGTCTCAGACATCCACTCTCATCTCTTGCTCCAAAATGGTTCTAACCCAAGATTTAGTCAGGTAAATTCCTTATATTTTCATTGTCTTCCCATTTTCCAACTCTAGTCAATCTGCCCTTTTTATTTCATGCCAGTTTTTCCTGGTAACTTGCAGAAAGAGATAAAAGAGCCTGTGATAGCTCCTCCCAGCTACTGTCCTCTGCTGGTGGCTGTGATCAGTCTCCCAGCTCTCTCTGCACTGGTGAAGCCCCAGCCAGGTTTCAAAACCAGCTGTTAGGGACACAGCTGGTAAGAGTATGAGGAAGGGAGAGCACCAGTTAAAGGATGCAGCAAAGCCTCGAGGAAATATGTGTCCACAGCACTCACTCCAGCACATCCACACATCCATGAGCCCTTCTGCTAATAAAGAAAAGGGCCACATTCTTTTTATAAGTGGGAAACCTCACATGTGATAGACCATGAAGGATCTGATGCTTGGTAGCAGCAGATGGAAAAACGAGTGTTGCTGCTGCAACATCCAGGTAAACAAAACAGGATTAAACACAGAACAAGCAAGTACAGTGAAAGATTCAGACAGTAGAAATACAGGATTTCAGGCAAAAAAAAACCTTCTCCAAGCATGGTAACAATATCTGGTTCTAATAGCAAGTGCCAGGCTGGTGGAAAAGAGCACATCCCTTGCACAGAGTAGAACTGGTCTCCCCTTCCTTCCTCAGACCAGCAAGCATTAGCTCTACCTGGAGAAGCAGAAGTATCAGGAGCTTGCTATGAGTTTAACAGAAGTAGCACAGCTTGTGGGAGGGAAGTGGAGATTCATTACAGGTGGATATGTACCAGCCTGGCCACTCCCTGCCAAGGGCAAATATTTCTTTAGTTCTATGGTCATGAAGTTCATAGAAACTGTAAGGTGAGCAGGAAATGGCACCTGGACAATTCCAGCCCCTGCCTTTCATGTTGGAAGCAGCCTATCTGAATGTAGTGTTTGGATTCATCTTCTCCCCCTGTTCCAAGCCATCAGAAAGACCTTAAGGCTGTTTCTACTTCATGCCACCTTCTGCTACTCTCCCTCTCAGTTATACCACGTTAAACAAGTACCTTCTCTACACCATACTAATCTCCTCATTTTGTTTATATTTATTATTTTATTTTATTTTTTCCTTTTGAGGGTGGCTGAGGAAAAGAGGGCTGAAACACACAGAGATCATGTCAGAAGATACTTCAGAAGTCAGTCAGTGTAACTAAAATCAGCATGACTGCCAAATATCCAGTTATTTCAAAAAGTTATAGTCAGGAAGCCTTTTTCAAGCTCCTTCGGTTCAAATTTGAGACTTTCATTTTGAAAAGGAAATTGAAAAAATAAAGGGCCTTTGAAGTAGAGGATGCAAGTCTTCATCTTACCGTGAAAATACAGATTCTGTCATTTCAGAGACTAGAACCGTGTCCAGTGTGGTTTCAGAAAAGCTCTTCTCACACTAAAACAATTTTTCTAATCCTTTCCTTTGTCTGCCAGGCCTTCATAGCACGTGCACCATAAACAAAAGTTATGTGCACTTATTTGATAAAATGCTGCCATTCCTGCAGATGAAAATTTTCCAGAATTTTCTTATCTGCAGAAAAAGTAGTTCCCCAACAATAAACTTTGTTTGATACTTGGATCGCACCTGCAAATCTGTTTAGCCTGTGTTGGCTACAAATTCTTGTGCTATGCTTATGGCTTTTTTCTTAAATTTCTGCTGAAACTTGTACAGAATCTTTGCAGTTCACATAACCCCCAAATGACAGCTGGCTTTTTATCCAGAGAAATGGCTTTGAGCACAGGAAAAGTTATTTATAAATTACAATGCTAATGCATACAGCAAAGCTCTCTGGGTTCTTAAGTGTCTTCTTAGTGTCCTCTTTATGAGAAATGTCAGAGACTTTAACAAAACACTTCTTTTCAGTGGTATGTCAAGGTCTGTATTTCCCCACTGTAATGAAATTATCTTCTTAGCTTTCTAAAGTGTACTGGCTTCATGTCAGTAAGTCAGTGGAAGCCATGCTAGCTGTAATGAATTAATTGTGTAAACAGGATTCTTAGATGTTTTTCAAACACACACGAATAAAAACGATACACTTAAAAATAAATAAAAGGTTTCCTGATCAGTTTTACATTTTGCTTTTTATAAAATGTTCCTGAAGACTGTAAAGTGCTCTTAATCATAATTTTAGCACAGCTCCTTAAAAACTACATGCAACCATCTCAAACTTTTCAATAATGCATTACTGTCAGGTTTAATGTTTTGTTACTGAGCAGTAATGTCTGATTCAGAAGCACAAATGCATATCTACTTGATGATGCAGATATTTAAGAAAGGCTTCTTCAGGATACCAAGTTCAACATAAAATAATAAAAAGAAATCTCAGACCTCCTTTATGAGTACAAAGGTGTCTGGTAAAGTCATAAAAAGAATATTACTGTACAAAAGACAAAGATTTCATAGTGTTCAGACAAATTGCACAGTTTCAATTGAAATGAATATTTGCATAGCAGTGTCCTACCCTAAATAAAACATTTAATGTCTGAGCACTTTTTGCCAGTTTTCCACTAGAATCCTTTTTCTATTTCTCCTATCCTATAATGGATAGAATGTCCACTTTATGATCTTCTCAGGGCTTGCTTTGAAAAACTTTAGAAAGAGTCCTACTTCTCCAGGTCACAAGACCTGATAGGAGAAAGATACCTGTATGGCTGTAGTGGACCACGTGTCTTGAAATTTTTTTGCTGAGTTTCAGTAACTAATAGACAAGCAAGATGTTTTCTGCAGTGTAGTGGTTTGGTCCAAAATACTCATTACTGTTTATCTGCTGTGAGATAAGAATTAGGAGAAATGCAAAGCAGGCACCAAACTTGAAAGAATATAAAGAAGTTTATTAACAGACCTAAAAGAGGGAAAAAAAGAAAAAAATTATACCATCTTCAGAACTCTCCTTCTCCCCCCACCTTCCTCCCTTCTCCCACTGACAATGTGAAAAGACAACCCTTAAGATGTTCAGTCTGTTTACCACTTCCATAATAACCTTGTTCAGTCCATTTAGAAAGAGAAGTCTCTTCTTGCTCGTGCTATGAAAACATCATCACAACGAGACAGCCGCCCACTTCCAAATATTGTTCAGTCCATTTAGGAAGAGGAGTCTCTGCTCGTGATGTGAGTCCCTTCCCCCGACTTGCAGCTTTTCCTGCAACTGCTTTCGAGGGTCCAGTCTTGAAGTTTTTTGGGGTACAATTTTAAGGTTGAGCCGTTCAAAAACAAAAACAGAGGCCCTTCTCCTTCCCTGGGAGCAAAGGGTCTTCATCATCTTCATCTCTAGGACTATCTCTGGGAGCATCTCTAGGAACTGAGGTTTTCTCCTTTCCCGTTTGGAGCAAAAGTCCTCATCTGGTTCATCTCTCCCTGTCCAAACTTCTCATGAAATTACAGCTGCGTCAGCATCTGCCTATCTCAACGCAGGTGCTTTTGCTCAGGAGTTGAATGCTCCACCCCCCATATCTTCATGAAATTACAACAGGATACTCTGATATATCATAGCTTCACAAGAGAATTTCAGCTTTAAGCATCTCCTCTCTCTCTTCCCTCAGGTTTTCAGCTCTTCACAGCAGTAAAAGGGTTAATCTCACCTTGGCCTTGCAGCTTTGCAGCTAGAATGTTGAATTTTTCTTATCGCAGTGGAGAGGGGGGAGAGCCGAGCCGCTCCGGCTGCCCACGGCAAGGCAGTGGGGGGGGTTCCACGGCTGGAACAGGTCCATGGCTCCAGGATGGCCGTGGCCCGGCCAGGCCTGGCCCAAGCAGGGGCTGGGCTGGGCCCGCTGGCCCCCACACGGGGCCCGCAGCCACCTGTCCCAGCGCCGGAAACGAGAGAGAGCTTGGGGGGGAGTTTGCCTATTCTTAAATGTGGATAACAGAGGTGATCACAACTTTAAGTGGCTTAGAGAATTGTCCATATTCAAACTGGCCAGCTGATAGGTTCTATCAGTTCCCAGAGGAAACTGTAAGCACCCCTTAGCAAGGACGTCCCTTCCGGGACTATGCTTGCTAACCTATGACATGCAGACACTCAAGTCTTCAGTTCTCCAAAAGCAAAAGTCAGTAGGTGCAGTAACCTGTTCTCTGAGCCAACAAGTATTTAAAACCTATGATTTCAAAAGTTACTACTGAAAGGTGGTAGTAATTGCCATTTATCCAAGAAGGATGACGTCATGGGGGCTGTGCAGTGTCTTGGGCACTGCAAGCTGCTTAAGAGAAAGAAATTCCCTTCATGGTTCTGCTACCTTGGTAATCAGTATGGGACCATCAAAGTTAAAATCAGTGGTTGATACAGCTTGATATAGGTAGCCAGGCATTTAAAATTAAAATCTTTTATATATGCATGCCCTTCCTTGGCTGAACTCATCACGCAGAACACAAGAATCTGTGCACTGGCCTGTATGGCACATCAACATGGGGTATGTACTCAATATGAAGTTCTAGTCAGAAATTCATGGGTCAACTTCTGTCTTTATTCAGACCTTCTTACACTTCACAATTTCTTTGAACTTAGACATGCAGCTAAACAAAGTTTTTGAAGAACCGAGAAAAGCAAATCTCTTAAAATTTGGAGTTATAATTCACATTCTGACATGACTACTGTTAACCAGAATAGTTTTTAGGAATTGCCTTGTGCATTGATCTTGCCTTCCAAAATACAAATTCTTAAAAATGCAAACATTCTAAACTTTCCATACTGCTGCAATATCAATTAAAGTGCAGTTAAGATTTCATTGCTGCCAATAGCTTCTAATTCTTCTGTAAAAGACTATGGGTACATTGAAACAAGTTAATGAAGTCCAAGATAACTCAATTGCACTTCTTCTGGTAGACTTCTTGTCCATTACTTTGCATGAATTTATTTGTGAAGTACTGAATGACTTTCAGAATTTAGTAGCAAAAAAAAGAATGTACCCATGTCAAGGTTTCTCTTGAAGAGCAGAGTAGTATGAATGCCATTGCTGTATGATGGCTGTTAAGTGGTCAGCAGCACTCAAAATGGTCCCTATGGTTCTGCTGTCTTGATTTTGCTACTTGCTCAGCATTGGAAAGGGTGTATGGAAATCTTTATAGCTCAGAGACATCTGGTAAAATCTTGTGGTCTGTCTTCATTTAGCTTTAAAACACTCCTCCAGATGAATGAAGACAGCACAAATAAGAAATCGATGTTGTGTTAGGGCTGTCTTTGCATTGCAAGTGCAGCACGTGCATCAGTGATATTATTTAACTGGCAGCTGTATCCAGACTCTGTTGCACGGTTCTGTTACTCTAGAATGTCTGTTCATAAAAAACCCCATGGATTTAAAACAGATAGCATATCACACTGGATTTAAAACAGCACATCACAGATCATTAGATGTATCACATCACAGCATTCTCTGAGGGTTTTTGCTTAGTGTTTCAAGTCAAAGAGTGGTCTATACATTAAAAATTGACTGACCACTTAAAAAAAACCTCACTATTTGAAAAAAAAAGCAACTGTATTACAGGGTTATCTCTGTCACTCTCCTACTGACTGTTTTAGGAAACTAAAACTCAAGGAACCAATCAAAATATTGTAAAGGTCATGCAATTATCCCCAAACAACTCATTTAAAAAATTCAAGGAAGTGGTAATGTAACTCTGTTCTTATAAACGCTGAGATTTTCCAAATATATGGGAAATCTAAAATGGTAGTTTGAAGTCTTGAATTCACGGGATACAAAGCTTTCCTCAGTGTACATTTTGGTTCTTACAGTGAAGCCTGGATGGGGTCTTAAATGGATATTGTGTACCTTAATACTTAGGGTTTGAAGGCTTTCAAAATCCCTAAACTTAAAAAAAATCCCTGTTAGGAATCAAGTGAATGCCAGTAAAGACAGTGAAAGCAAGTATGGTTGAGATTGATAGAGTCACATCTGGATCTGAAATAAGCTGGTTTAAGGTATGAATTTATGTAAGCTACACAGTTGAGATTTTGTTCCTTTATTGTCAAAGTCAAAAGAAGTAAAGCAAGGCGGGAGAACTGATGTGATAGATCACAAAAAAAAAGAAAGATATTTTAAGGGCTAAGTTTCTTGCCTGGAGAGTAAATCACCCTTTATATCCTTAAGTCACTGACTGCACCTTTCTTTTGCAAGGTGATCTTTCTTGCCTATTGCAAAGTTTGAAAAAAGACAGATTGCTGTAGCTGATTCTGCACCAATTCTGTCCTAAAATCTTAGACATTGTGTCCTACCTGCAACAAAAGACAAAATGCCACTTCCTCTCTTTATAAAACGGTGCATGTTTGTCCTCACCCTTATACGATCTCTCTCTTTCAAAACAGCCATTAGATAATGGTTCCAGAAAATAGGATAGAAACTCTTCTCAATCCCCTGTGGAGTTTCAAGATTTTTCTCTGATTTCATAGTGCATGAGCCTCTCCAGGGAATGCCTTCACTATGCTAAGAGGGGGACAGAAATTATTACAAGAGGGTCATGTGCAAGGGGAGGCTCCAAAACAAGCAAAGAGGGCCAGATGGGACAGTGCCAAAAGTTCAGAAAATTGCAGAACTGTAAAGACAGCCTTTTGAGGCCAGGGGACAAAAAATAAAAATAAAAAAAATCTCTTCATCAGAAGAGAGGCATCAAATTAAATGATTGAAATTATGCAGCCTGTGTTTTTTGCCCCATCCAATATCTTGGGAATCTCTGGGGAAAACACTTTAAAACCTAGCTAAAACAGCGCAAATCATACAGGAGGGGGAGAGTCAGAAAGGTGCAACAATTCAGAAATTGCCTTCTTTTCATTTTCTAGAGGTACTCTATGGAATTTGAAAGGAGCGTAGCCTGTATTCAACAGGGCTTCCCACTATAAATGTAATAAACCAAATGATTCTTCCATCAGTTATTTCCCAGGACAGTGGTCTGTGCACAAGGGGATTTCTGTGATAATTACTCCTGGGAACCCAGTGGAATAAGTGGTAATTACACTATCTAAACACAGAAATAGATCCTTGTGCCATTTGTTCCAAAACTAATAGGAAACCTTACTCCAAATTTCTATGGGTTTTTTAGTATTCATAATCTTCCAGCATTGCAAGATTGAAGATACACACAGGGTTGCACAGATCTTGCTCTGCAGCTTATAAGAGCACCTGTCTCATAACTGGTATAATAAACAGTTGCTGTACCCTTGGGTTCCTTTCCTCAGCTACAGAGCAGGGACAGCAGATGTTCTGCAAAATGAAGTCCTCCGTGATTGTGGGATTGCTCAAAGGGCCATAATACCTACCCACCTGCAAGAGAATGAGTCAGTCAAGCAAGCTGGAATACTATTCCTATTTCCTAACAGTACAAATGGAAATCATAACACTGTTAGTAAACCATGCCACCAAACGGAGGCAAAGAACCAGATGCAAAACTAGCAGAAGAAATTGATACCTGTGACATGATGGTCTGAGAGATCATATGTAGTGTACCTAGGAGAAAAACTGTTCCATCAGAAAAAAGGCTCACCTTCACCATCTGGTACTTTTGCCAAGTTAGAGGGTCTCAGGAAGAATAAAAATGTTGAAAAAGCTAAAAGGCAAACTGAGGTCTTGGAGACAGGGTGTGTTATTTGTACTACTGTTCTAGAAGGTCTACTCAGAATCAGTTCATGACATTCTAGTCCTTCACAATGATGTACTAACTTTGACACTTCAGAAAAATTGTTCATTTCATTGGAGTGACTTGCTGAATCAAAGATTCTAAATTTCTTTTTTGTGCCTTGGGCCAAGGCACCAAATATAAACCCTCTGTCTACTCAGTCTCTAAATATAGCCAAGAATTAAGATATTCCTGCTTCTGCATCCTAAATAATCTAATTGAATCAATTACTGTTTTGCGTAGATGACATCTGGTATTTGCAAATAAAACATGAAACATGAAATCCAACCAAAATAAGCATGAAACTAAAGTTTCCACCCATCCAACTACATCCTCAGGAAACGTAATAGTTTTGCATCACAGGGTGGGTTTTTCATATTTCTTACAGACTTCAGCTTAGAAGCTCTCCGAGAGAATGCAACACAAACAGAAGAGCAGGGCTGATGACTTTGACTTCAGCCAGTGGTTAAGCCAGTGGAGTGAACACTTCATGTATTCACTGAGAACACCATCCCATTGCTTGGAGTTTCAATGTCATGCTTTTATTGATCAGTGCAGCAGTCGTGCCAAGAAAAATCACTTTTTTTGTACCGTGAGACACAGTAAGGGTCAGAGCAAACACCAACGTCAGCTGTGGAAAGGACAGAATCTGAAATGCATTAAATACAACTTTTTCCCACTGTGCCAGTAAGATCTTTCCCCATCATATTTGGAAGGTAAGGATAGTCCCAGTACATAGTATCCATGTTTACAACCCATGTCAATATATACCCCATTGCAGCACTTTGCTGACGTTGCAATTAATGCTTTATTGTACTAGGGCCAGAATGCACACTCTCCTTGGATGTATATACAGGATTTTGGGAAGTTGCTCACTCTTTCTTTCTTTCTTCCTACCTTAGGAAAAAAATTCTTTACTGTGAGAATGGTGAGGCATTGGAAAATGTTGCCAACAGAAGTTGTGGGTGCCCCATGCCTGGCAGTGTTCAAGGGCATTGAGCAGCCTGGTCTAGTGGAAGGTGTCCCTGCTCATGGCAGGGAGATTGGAACTAGATGATCTTTAAGGTCCCTTCCAACTCAGGCCATTCTATGATTCTATGACTCTATGATTCTTTTCTTTCCTTTATCTGTTTGTTTTCCTTTTCAAATACAGCCTAAATAGATAAATATTACTGTACCTGCAATCAAGGACTGCCCTTTTCCTTCTCCAAATAATGCATGGCCAGACAGGGGGTGGGTTATGTGCCTTCCCATACTCCAGAGCAGTTAGAGCATAGCAAAACAAGCAACTCTGCTCTAAAAACTGGCTAGACTGGCACGGAGCAGCCTTGGAAGAAGCTATTTCTCCTGAAATGCTCTAGAATGGAGAGCCACATTTCCTCACAACTCTGTGTCCTGCCAGACATGCAAACCTCTGAAACAGTTGGCCATGGTAGTCCATCCCAAAAGATGAGTGCTGGAGAATTTTCAGTGGTTGAGGTTGCTGGGCAGGATTAAAGGTGTGAACCATTCCTGTGAAACCCCATTTCTGATTGTACCTCTCTGCCATGTTCTGTGTGTTGGGAACTGCAGATGCAGATTTTACCTTTCTGCAGCTGCACAATTCCCACCCATTTAACCATCACTTGCTGACAGTGTGAGCAGGAATGGAAGAAAGTGGTCCTCACATTCTCCTTGCCTGATGTTCAGTTTTCTCCCTTGCTCTGGCCCAAGTGCTCACATCTTCCCGAGGTAAATGAGAAAGTGACTTGAAGCAAGTTAAACCCATTTTTTTTTCTTTTCCCTCTAGATTAAATTTAAATCATGCCTACTCTTTTACCCAATTCACCAGGTACCTGTACAAATGCTGCCACCAGCACAGAGAAGGGGGACAGCTCAGGTGAGGGAATAAGTAACTGTGAGCTGAGTAGGAGAAAAGGGAGAGAAATAAATACCAGTGGCAGCAGCATCTTGCAGTTTGGTAAAGTTTTTGTGAAACTACAGCAAAGTCACCAATGTCATCATCATGTCTGAATGGATAACCTTCATCCTGTCCCCCTTATTTATAGTGCAATATATTCTAGCCATAGTACATTTTTTATATACAGCTAAAATTGAGGAAAAAAATGCTTGACTTCAGGTACGCAGGTGGAATGAATGGGATTACAGCCCAAAAAATGACTAAATATGGGTAATTTGACTGGTTTCTGATACTAATAAATTTTGTTAGGTTTTTTTTGTTGTTGTACAAATATTTCTAGAATCACTGTCTTAAAAGAAACAAGCATTCCATTTGAAAATATCTGGCTTTAATTCCTTTAACTATAGCCGTTGCACTTGCTGAAGAAAATACCAATTTACAGCATGACACGGCTATCTATGAAATAATTTAACTGCATCACGCACAGTCAGCAGAAGTTCTGCACCGTAATTTGGAGAAAGAGACTTCATACTGTCACTTACTCTCTGAACTACGTATTATGCTTCAAGAATTTTCCTGCCTTCCTATCTATTGTAAAAATTTGGGCAGTTACCCAGTTATGCCAGAGCATCCTTTGTTAACCCCAGAGGGTTGCATTTGACATGAAAAAAAAAAAAAAGTGTGTGTTTTGTTTGCATGTCATTTTAATTTTCAAGAGCAGCTATAAACCATAAGTAATATCAGTAGCATAAGCAGGTGCACCTACCAGTGATAGTTAAATGGTTCTTCATTGTTTGATTTGACCAAACACTTCAGAAATTGCTTGATTCTACTCAGTGACAGTATACATGGAAAAGGTAGCTATGCAAGAAGCTGCAATAACCACCAACCTTGAGTTCTGGAGCATGAGTTTGAGTTCTGCAGCGTAGTATCCTTTCTTTGTGTGGTCGTGTGTAAGCTGTCATGAAGGACACTATTACAGAATAAAAACCTCGGGAGTTTTAACAACCATGTAAATGAAAACTCTCAAAGCTGCTGCTTGAGTGCATGTAGAAGAAGCAGCACATCTCTGGTTTGTGCATGGTGTACCCAGGTGGTAAATCAGAGTTTTCCTTTCCCCAGCACTCCTGGCTGTAGCAGGATGCCCTGGGAGTGTGGAACACAGTGCATGCTGCTCACACCAGGCCATCTCTACCTGCTTCTGTTTTAAACCAGGCTCCTCCCCACAGTAATCTGGTAATCTGTTAGTACTTTTTCTAAGGCAAAAGTACTAAATTTATTCTAATTTGTATGTTTGTACTAGCCATTACTGTGGGAAACTTACAGTTGTTGTACAAAGGTGTGAGCCATTAGAAGGATGCTGACATCTAAACCTTCCTAAGTAATGTAACTTAGCAATAAATGTTCAACTTCTTTTGAAAACTAGATAATGCATGGTAAACTACTTCCAGCTGCATATTTCAAGTCAATGGGAGGAAAAAAATCTTGGCCTAATAAAACCTAGGAAAAACTGTCAATGAGAAAAGATCTGTGACCAGAAAATAGTCTCAAAGGTGGAAAAGTATTTTATAAATTTTTTAAATACATATTTATTATTCATTTTATTTACTGAGAATAACTCTTAAGTAGCAAGCCTCTGAGTTATGACATCTAAAAATCTTGGCTCTTACCAGACAGCTGCCTGTCATATTCTATCTATTCCATTAATGTCGTTGGTCCAGCATAGACTAAAGAAGTCAAAAAGTGGAAAAGATCAGTTTCCAACTCATGTTTAAGGTGAATAACCATCCTGCTGTATTTTTAGTACAATGGAAAGAGCTGTGATAGTCTTGTGGTAAGGAGCAACCAAGTCTCTACCAAGTGCTACACAAGTTGTGTGGCTTGCTGTTAAAAACACTGATCGTAAACAGCCCTTTGAATCCTGCCAAAGCAGGAAGAATGCATGTGATTCAACGGCACAGGAGCGTAAATGTGTCACTGAAATGTGGTCTTCTGGAAACTGCTTTTAACACAAAGGAGCTATTTCTTGGCCAGCTCAGTTGATGGTCACGTGCTTTTGTTGCCATGAGCTGTGAGAACCAGTTGCATCAGACATTGCTGTAGAAATGTGAATGTAATTTATGATGGTCTGTAGTAATTCTGTACATCTCTTATGTCTGTGTTCTTATAGCCACTTGGGCACTGAAGTAGCTGAAATGAGAAAGAGGCAGCAGTCACAAAATGAAGGAACATCAGCTGTGTCTCAAGCACCTGGAAACCAAAGGCCCAACAACACATGTTGCTTTTGTTGGTGCTGTTGCTGCAGCTGTTCATGGTATGTCCTGTAGTATATTTGCTTCCATATCCACCACAGGTAAACAATGAGAATGGAAAGCACTGGGAACATGCAAACTTCTGGGAGAGGAGGCACAAGTTAACTTTTTACTTAAAAATTTGATTTAAAAATTCCCTGATTTGGTTGGACATCTTTTGTGTGAATATGTGGTGTCCTGTTATATTACTAGTATAAATTCTGTAATCTGAAAATACGAGCCTTAAATTCCACTTTATCTTTTAAATGGAGTGGCATAATTTTAGTGGCTGCTTGTCCCTTCCTCAACAGAGTTCACTTGTAAAGTCAAAGATTTAAAGTTAGTTTCAGAAATACCTTTAAATTCTCAGTGTCTTGAGATGCACCAGGTGTTTATTTCTTATTTTTATGAACACAGTATTGAAATATAAGGTAAATGACATGCAGTACTGTTCAGAGCCTGGCATCATATTAACTAGACAGTTCAGGTTTTTTGGAGTGACCATTCCTCTGTGTATCTGTGTTATTTTCACTTCAATCAGCCATCTGGCCCTAATCTAAAATCTGAGGCTATTTGCTTCAGTATATTTAAAAATACATACCAGCATGTAATGCACTACGTACCAAATGGGACAGGTTTTTTTCCAGGATACTGACACACCCTGGAGGCAGTAGTGGGGTGGACCTGCCTTGGCTGTTACTTCCAGTTTCACCTTTGGAGCAAGGATGAGCCAGAGCTCATGTGTTTATCATTAAAGTTTGCAGTATGTTCAATCCATATTGCAAAATAGGTGGAAGGTTATTAAATAGGAAATAAAGAGAGGGTGTTTTGTCACTTTTGTCTCTGCTCTGGGACAAGGGCACAATATCAACTATACTGTTACAGGCCAGAGATTCATTTATCTCGGTATCCTATTTCAGGAAGCGACCTTTATCAGATACCACAAGGAAAGGATAAAACAAGTAGACATGCACCTCCTCAACTTACCCAATGTAAAATACCTCACAACTACTGCCAATCTGCAACTTAGGTATTTCCTGGCCCAGAGTTCATTTCCATGTGGTTTATAGACCTTGTTGGAATTTTCTTTCCTTAATTTACCAAACCGTTTTCTGAAGTGACTTCCTGAACTCATCTAAACTTTTGGCATCCAGGGTTCCCTCTAGCAATAAATTCTACAATGGGCCTGTGCACTCCATGAAGTATTACTCCCTTTTATTTGTGTTAACCTTCTAGAAATTAATTTCATTTGATGCTTCCTTGTTCTTATGTGAAGATCAGTGACTAATTGTTCCCAGGATGGTCAAGATTTTACAGAGCTCTCTCATATCTCCCTTCAGCTGTTTTTTCTTCCACAGTTTTCTCTATTTTAATCTTTGTGAAACAGAAACAGCCCCAGACCATGATTTATCCTTATCTGTCCTATTTACTCACCTACCTTGTGTCTCTCTATGTACTCTTCC
Organism: Corvus kubaryi; assembly: GCF_017639235.1. Classification (NCBI taxonomy): domain Eukaryota; kingdom Metazoa; phylum Chordata; class Aves; order Passeriformes; family Corvidae; genus Corvus; species Corvus kubaryi. The sequence goes on along the minus strand of NW_024582091.1, from coordinate 39,185,137 downwards.
TATTCTACTATTTCCTGTCTGAGATGTGTGACTAAATCTACTTTAGACCAAGGTCAAGACATGGGTCCACCATGGTTTGTGTTTGCTCTTGAGTTTTGTTACTAATTTCTCTGCTTATTTTTTAACAACCCCAAAGATGATGTTTTCATGGAGTTACCCACCCTGAATACAACATCTCTTTCCTGAATGGAAATAAAGCCCATCATTGTGCATGTACAGCTAGGGTTGGCTTTTGCCTTGCATACTAGAATATGAATAGCCATAAAATATCCGTCTAATTTACCAAGCTTAAAGATAACTAATTTTATTTTTTAAGCATGCCGTAACTCAAGAAAATTTATTTGACGACCATACCCTATTTTGAAGCTCTTGTGACCCTTGGAAGCCTCCAGTCCTTGGAAGGCAATACCATTATATATGTAAACAGATTATGCATCTTAAATCTAAATTAGAGTAATTATTGTTTAAAACATAGGAAGTATCTTCAACTGCTCTAGTAATTTTTTTCTATCTTTCTGGGTTTTTCAGGGCTTGAGGTTGGGGTTTTTTTGGTTTTTTGTTTTGCAAAATAGGTTAGACTGAGCATGGAGAAATCCTGTTAGTTAGTTTTCAAGATTAAGTCAAATAAGTGATCAAAGGAATAGTTACATCACTCATGTTTGCTAAAATCAAGAAGACAGAAAAGGTGATGTATTAAGTATTTTCCAGCTGTATCTTCTATGATTCTGTAGTGGAAATTCCATTAGAGGAGAGATGGGACAAAACTTTGAAAAAAGCAGTATGAAATGTTTCAGAATCTCAATTAAAATGAAGTAACTGATTGTGGTGCCAAATGCGTTTTGTAAATCAGAACTCTCCAGGAGGAGTACAGATTACTGTTCTTGACTCAGTAGTCTACACTAAAAAATTACAAAAAAAAAAAATTTAAAAAGTAACTAACTTATTATTCTCTCACATGCAGGGGATTCTAGCTAATTAATTCTCTAGGGTAGTCCTCTGTAAGAGAAAATCCTAATCAGCAATTGTAACAGGTTCTCTGGACCTAATGTTATTACATGCTTTCCCTAGTTCCACAGGTCTTTATGTTTGAGTAACATGAATTTCTCAAGAGATACCTGTCTGGAAATGTTGCTGGATTCATTAATGGGAAAGGCAATGTTCTATCAAGATTAGAATTTTCTTCAGTTTTTCCACCTGTGTGTGACTGATGATAGCTCTTACATCACTAACCTCTTATTGCCTCAACTTCTTCACCATTCACAGAAATGGAGGGAGTATGTGCCGATTTTAGTAAAATATTTTCCTTTTTTCCTGTTCAAACAGTTAGTTCAATAGTTCATATATCCAAACAAATCATTAGAATTCTGAAAATACCTTTTTTGAATCATGTGATGCTTGTTTTCTTCTGTTCTACCCCATGTTAAAATCAGAATAGGCATTAAGTCTTCTGTTTGCACAACAGCATAGGCAAATATTCACACCTTTGTTTGGGGAAACAACAAACTTCTTGCCTAATAGAGACTTGTTAACAGCAAAAAATTAGATTGAAAAACTATGCAGTACATCTTGTTCCAAACCTTTTTTTTGTTTTTCTCTACTATGTCTTTCTTAAAGGTAACAACTCTTTAGAGGTTTTCTCTATTGTTATGGGATAATCCTTGTAGGTAACTCATCCCCAAGCAGATGCTTCTCACTCCTCACCAGCAGGATGGAGAAGAGAATCAGAAAAGTGAAAGCGACAAAACTCTTTCATTGAGATAAAGAGTTTAATTGATAAAGCAAAGCTGTGTGCACAAGTAAAACAAAACAAAAAATTCATTCACAGCTTCCCATCAGTTCAGCCATCTCCAGGAAAGCCAGGCTCCATCACATATTACAGTGACTTGGGGAAACAAACGCTGTAACACTCAAACTCCATCCTTCCTTTTTTTCTTCTGCAACTTTTATTGCTGATCACAATGTCATATGGTACAGAATATCCCTTTGGTGAGTTGTGGTCAGCTGTCCCAGCTGTGTCCCCTCACACTTCTTGTGCACCCCCATCCTGCACACTGCCAAGGCAATGTGAGAAACAGAAATCCTTGATGCTGTGCAGTGACTGCTCAGGAGCAGCTATAACATTAATGGGTTATCAACACTGTTTTGGTCAAAAATCCAAAACATAGCACCATAAGGATTCCTGTGAAGAAAATTAACTCCATCCCAGCCAGACTCAGTACATCTATTGGCACTGATAATTGTCAGGACAGTAAATTGCTCAGTTTACAGGGACAAAGCAAGACTTATTACCAAGCTTTGTTCAGATTGGAAAAGAATGGAGATAAACACGATTATTAAAATGGCTATTTTTATTTTAATATGTATGCTCACGATGTTGCCCAACTAGTTTAAGCTCTAAACTTGTTTCTGAGTACAAGTAGTGAAGGAAACAGTCTGCCTCAGTGGAAAAAATAAAGTGCTTCTGAAGTTCCCAACAGGAAAAGCTTGTCCCCTTACAGCAGAAGCAGATGATACATCCCTGTGAAGACCTTCTGTAGACCTTCCTCTCTTCACTGACCAGACATAGACCTTAGGCACTCATTTCAGGAACACTGCCTAATTAAAGCAGCTAACAGATAAGTACCAGTCACGTACCTACAGCTCTGTAACTGAATCACCCCATGTCTTAAGCTTTTGCAAAGCTCCATTCCAATAGAGGTCAGAAGAATGTGCTTCCTTACGAGGTGTAATTTCAATGACTTGGGTAGCCTGACTTGCAAAATTTGCAGCAAGTCTTCTAACATCACAGTCCATAATTTCCTCAATTACACTTTCTCCAGAGAGTTGTCCATTTAGTACTTAAAGCCATGACTTTATAGTTTTGTTCTCAGCTTGGCAAGGTAAGAGGAGTAAGCCTGCTATTTCACCTCCCCAACCTTATTTACCAATCCATTACTCCAGCTTCCTGAGCAGACATAAAACCAGTTGCTCTCTTGCAAACACTTGCAAATGGCCTTCTTCAAAAAAACTCTTCAGGCACTAGCACAGGGAGGTTGGCTTTTCTGCCAATTTTTTTTGCTTCCTCCATTGTCTCCCACCTAGAGCAGGAGTCATATCTTTTTATCCCCTCTTCCTTTCATAAGGCGCTCAGTGAATTTGAAAACTCTGATGCCCGATAATCTGTCTCCTTTTACTGTACACAGAAGGCTCAGAAGGCATCTGACATCTACCCTGCAAGAGACCTTAGCAGTATGGCAGTCTGGGGGACATGGAAAGGCTTCCAGGGGATAAGTGAAGATGATCGCTTAGCTTCACTTGTAGCTCAATTGAAGGGAGTGAGCTGAAAGGCCTTTACCTGAAAAGGTAACCATTGGAACTGCTGAAGACTTGTGGAAGAGAGTTTCCCACACACAAGAGATGCCAGGGAAGATAGTGTATTTGCCATCTTGGCAGTAAACAAGAGTTGCTCTTGGCAAGAAACCTCTCTCTTCAGTTCTTACAACGTGTCTATGACTGCTGTGAGTTGCTCTGAAACTTCTTCCTGATGACGTTGCTACACAAATATTTTTCTTTATTAAAGGGAACATTTTCCTTGCAAGAGTTTAGCAGTTAACTTGAGCTTACAAGTCACTTGTGCCATGAATATGAAATGGCAGAAACAGTTCTAAGAACAACTGTAAATTGCATTAATATTTGTTCTCTATGGGGTTCAGTGTTATCCTCCTCCTAACAAACAGTGTGCTCTAAATGAAAAAAAAGAACCCAACAAAAACCCCACTTTTTTTTTTTGCACTTCCCACCGCTCTAGTATTTTGAGAGGAATAACATTTTCCTGGCATATTCAATGTTATTTTGCTATCAAAAAGTAGTGTCAAGGCTTTGCATGAGTCAATACAAGATAATCTCTGGGGGCTACAGTCATGGCTACTTTATTTTATTTAACTATGGTAGAAAGTTTGAAGGACAGAGAAGCAAAGAACACAAAAACAATTTAATGCAATAAATTACAGCCACATGTTCATAAGTATGTCAAAAACAAAACCCATATCCCTCTTCCAGTGCCTGTCTGCAGCACAACTTTTAGACTAGGAGCAGACTAGAGGTGGGCTGGCACAAAAAAGTCACCCAGGCTCCAGGATTTTGTTAAAGCTTCTGGCAAGGAAAGAAAATCTTTATCATTGAAACAAAAGCACTGATATTGAAGAATATATTTTTGCTTTAGATTTTATTTTTAATTCTTCTTTTCCTCCCTGAACACATAGGACAACATGTCTGAAACAAATGTACTCAGTTGTCTGTGTTTACCTTTTCAGAACATCACACCTGTGAAAAAGCAAATATGGAAAAATGCATCAGGAGTTACTTTAATGCAGAATACAGAAGTGCAGGCAACTGTTCTCTATTTTACTGAAATAGCAGGTGATATTTTTAAAAATATTTAATGGGAAAAGATGTTCCAATCTGAGCCTTTTCATACTTTAAAATATCACAGAATATTACATTTTTACCACTTGCTGTTTCAGAGGTCAAAGATGAAAACATTCTGTCTCTTTCCTGGAGAATAATTTATTCTGAGGGAAAGTAGGCTTAACTAGCACAGGAGCTCATGCTTTGTGCAGCTATGGGACAGTATCATCTGATCATGAGAGTGTGATGTGCAGCACTGGTGCTTTCTTAAGAAAGTAGCATCAATTCTTTGATGGGTAGTATTTAAAGCTGGATAAAATCCATTATCTGACTTGTCACACAACCTACTGAACATGGTTTTCATGAAAATCAGTCTTAAATCACCTTGTCTTTAAATCCACATATCCTCAGTTCTGAGGCCATGAGAGAAAGCTGGCAAACATTCCTGTTGTTGCTGGAATGCACCATGGGGTGAGTGTGGACTGAGGATTTAAATACCTAGTCCTCAGAAAAGGACCTCTCAAGGTTTCCTGAGATACTTAAAATAAAAGAATTAAATTCTCAGCATTTGGAAAAATAAGCAGAAGACACACTAAAAATAAATTGCTTGTCAAGTATTTATTTTTTCTTACTTTTGTAAGTTAACAGTATTTACTAAATAATACACAAGTAAATGATTTCTTTTCCCTTTAAAGCAAAAGAAAAGGATGATCTCTAAACTGAAAAAAAAACAGAGCAGGGAAGCATGCCTTCCTAATAGGTATGAAATTTAATAAGCTCTTTCTCCTTCAGAGTTAAGATAGGGGAAGTGATTTTGCTGTAAATTTATGGAAGTTTAGGTCCTCAGGGCAGGCTGGGGACAGGTGGCTCTGTTCATGCTTGTTTACACAACTCTCCTAGGACAACACAGCCTGACTTGCCAACCTCTGGGCTTGTGCCCTTCTGTGACACTGGGCCAGATTGTCAGTGTTAGCCTAATAATTCCTGGAAGTCTGCTCTCTCCTTGAGCCAGACCACCCCTTTACCTCATATGTGATTCAATACACAGCTTATCCCAAAGCTCCAGAGCCGGCAAGTAAAGGCAGCTTTGGGATAAGCATCCCTATGAAGCAGATGTGAAATGCTACCTTTTCAAAAGAGCAGGGCACATTTCTTTGCCACAAGGCGTAAAGGTAGGGGAGCTCACAGATATGCTAACTTCTCCTGACTACAAGCCCATAAATTTTCCTGCTTCTTCTTCTAAAGAGTAAGATGTGAATGCAGGAAAACAAGATGTTACTGGAAAACCAAAAGGACTTTAGAAATAAAATTTACAGAAAACAAAATTTGAATGTAAAAAAACTAATGAAAGACTAAAGTTAACCTACTGAATCTCACGAGAACCTGCCTGGGTCACTGTGGAGCTCTCTTCTAAATTAATCAAGTATATCTCACCTCCCCTCATCAAAAAGCAACTAAGAAATCCCTTAATCCAAGCTCATGCACCACCTTTTGTCTTCTTCCTTTCTTCTTCTCAGCCTCCTGCCACTTACCTCCAAATTCCTGTGGGAGCACAAGCTCTTGCACAGCCTTGGAATAGGGGCAGGTACAGTGAGCCACCAGCTCCCAGAGCAGAAAGGGGTTTCCACAGGAAATTTGCCAAGTAGATTTGATGCAGGCTATTGCTTTGTGGGACATGGAATGCAAATTAAAATCATGTCCTTCTCTAGGAGAAGGCTGTGAGCTACACACTGCATTTATTTTGGCAAGTGGTGCAAAGGGGTAATCACTAAGGCGCTGCCGGTCAACCGTGAAATCATGGTGGAAGCACAGAGATACACAAGATGTTACACAGATGTTCAGCATATATAAATAAATCTAAATTAATTTCCAACCAAGAACTCTGGTTTGAAAAAACTTTTAACACTGTAAACTGAGTCCAAGTCCATGCAAACTGATAAATGTTTCTATTTTCAAACGTATGAGGTAAACTTTTTTCTCCCCATAAAAAAATAATAAAAATACAAGGCTAATGTGAAGAGTGGAGCAACAGCTTCTTATGCAGCTGCTCTGTTAACTTTCATCATAAGCTAGTGGCAGAATCCTCATTAACATCAAAATCAGACCTGGGCTCTCTGTGTCAAGCTTTCCTAGTATCAGGATTTTATTCTTAATAATTTAAACTTTGAAAGTTCATTTCATTTTGAGGAACAGATGGAGGCTCATGTGTTTACTGACATTTTTCCCCATCTGTGATAATGCAAGCAGGTTAGAGAATGAGTAGATTGTAAACATAATAGATTAGCAAATTTTAAATAAATGTTTCTGAAGATTCACAAATGAAATGCAGATTCCTTTGTGTGTAGTACTACTAAGATACAAACCTCTGATCAGTCTAACTGCAGAAAATAGTCCTATTTCAAGCAAGCATTTCTGTAAAGAAAATTACAGTAAAAAAAATTAGAACTACAATCCTTCTAAATTGAAGAATAAATACATGCTCAGAGGGGATTTGGGATTACACAAGGCTCATTCTAATTCAGTGCTGCAAAAGATACCAACAGTAGCTCCTTAGAAGGAGAGAGCAGACTAAATCTAGTTAACTTTAGAAAATGATCTTGATTCTGTCCTGGCACAGCACACAAGAGTGTATTCAGGGACAGCTGCTCTTGAGGAGACTAGAGGGAGAGAAAGCAGTGGCAGAATCACTTCCACTGCTGAAAAGCAGCTTGGTGTCTCCTCTGAGGCTGTTTAAGAGATGAATTGCTTCAGAGCATCAGCATCTTGGCTCTCCCTCACCCTTCATACCAATTTCCCACCTGCCTGCACCAAAATGCTATTCAGCTTGCTGTCTGTGGAACAGTGGCTGTAGGAAGATTCGTAATGTCATGACAGATTTTCTGTCACCAGAGCACAGCTTGACTGTTGCTGTGGAGAAAAGAAAAAAAAATAAGAAGTCATGAGTGCTGAGAATACCTGAGTGCAGCTTATGCTGTGATTTTCAGGTATTAGGATTTTGGAGCCTTCGAAATCTCCCCTAACATGGTTTGGGCTGGTTTTGGTTTTCTTATGACAAATTTGCAATTAGGTATTTACACAAATCTGCATTAACTCAGAAATCTGTTGAAAACCACATAAATGGAGAAGTACATGAAAAGTCACAATGGGTCTCAGATCAAAATATAAGCTGAAGTAAGGCATGTTGATAGATGGTGACATTTTAAAGGTGCCAAAGCTCCCTTGCAAACCCTCTGAACTTTATTCATTGTGGAATAATAAAAACGTTGATATTCAACATGCAAAAACTATAACAAAACACCCTTATCCAAATTAAGCACACAGGCAGTGTCTATACCAGCAAACTAAACAGGGCCAGGGTCTAACATGGGCTGCAGCTAGCATGTACAGTAAATTGTTGGCAAGTATTAACTCCCTGGCAGAGATTTGGCCACTGCCGAAGTGCAGTCTCAGTCAATGGCCTGTGGCAGGTGCAGAAACCCTGTTTTGGGTATGGGCTTTAGTGGACTGTAGCTATGTGGTGCCAGTCAACCTCCAGACACTCCCAGACCATTTTATCTGCAAGAATAAATGCAGCCTGTAGTTCCAAACCAAAAGAGAAAAAAATAGGCTACTAAAATCTGTCAGCAGCAGAATTTCCATCTCACATAGGTTTATTTTTTAACCATGTATAGTTCCAAATTGGTTTAAAATGTCAGTTAAAACAGGAATAAATGTCTAGCGCTTTAAAGAGAAAAAATGAGAATATTTCATGGAAATGAGTCTGGACCCCTAGTAAGTAGCACTTATTAGATGGAGATCCTCTCACTGGAAAAGTGGGTCAGACGTTCATTATGTGAGTCAGAAAGGCAAAGGAGATACGAGTCTTGTCTAGTCACCCTTAATAATTCCATAGCACATATATTTGTCTAGATGGCAGCTCTGGTTCTTCTGAAATACCTGGGTGAGGGCCTGATACTGGCAGATGCTGAGCACCCATTGTGGAGGAATGGGTAATTTCAGTTCTTGTTGACATCCATGCTGAAAGTGCTTCCCAGCTGAGGGCTTTTTCTAACAAAATTTGGAAACCAGCACCAACACAACAGATGTCTGTAATATACACAGACTGGCATGGAGGGTCTCAATCCTGTTTGTTTTCTGGAAGAATGTTAAGTGGGAGATTCCCCCATCTTACTTGACTGTGATGTGGATAAGCTTAAACTAGTTTAGTCCGGGCTAATTTCACAAAATATGGTGTCCATAAACATCCAAGTAGGAACTATGCTTTGAAATTTCCTAAAGCTCTCTTTAACTGGATTACTTTGCAACACCTTATGAAAAGAAAAATGTGAGTTTAGTGTGAATGTTTCCAGGCATTTCTTCCCATTTTGAAACTACATCTAAATCTGTGGAATCTATCTACATTACCAAAGTAATGACTGTATTCAAGCTCAATTCTTTACTGTTGCTCCTACTTTGATATCTGAAAACCAAGAATAATAAAGAAAAAGCCACAACAGAAACTGAGACTAGGCTCATTTATCAGAATTAATTGAGACCATTAGGCTTGCTTGCTAGTGATTTGGAGGGCTTTTATTCATCTAGCTACCCTTTCAAGGGATACAATTTCCATTTCTTTGAATAATACAGAACTGTCACTTTTAATTGTCTCAAATATATGAAGGAATTGTTTGCAAAACAGCTGTAGCCAGGAGTAAGGACACTGCAGATTGTCTAGTAATTAAATGTGTCCATCATACAAGATGGAATATGAATGGTAATATTATTCTGAAGGAAGGAATGAAGCTGACAGCCAGACTAGCGATCTGTTGGGTGACCTGAAAAGAGAAATACATCCTTGAGTTGAATGTTGCCTAAAGCAGAAGCCATCTCTAAAGTAATGGAAGAAAGCTAGAATAACTCCACTAGAAATCATTGGTAAGAAAACTTTGTCAAGTCTTGGGTTTCCTACCTGTACAGAAATTACATTCCACATATGAGAACAAAAATCTCAAAAACATATCCTAGAAAGGACTAAAAGTTTACAAAAGTTGTAATTACTCCTGTTGTGACTATCATTATGTAAAAGTAATATAATCTCTCTAAGGTAAAATCCAGCAGAAAGTATATTCGCTTACAGATTTTCAGAAGATCAGAAATATTGTGAGTAAAAAAGAGTATAGGAAAGTCAGATTGCTTTAAATCACTAGTTCTTTCCTCTCTTGCACAGTTACAAATTTTGCTCATGGCTAGTTTAAGTTTGAGGGAGATATTGTCCTTTATTTCAGAAGTTCAAGTACAGTGCACACTGGTAGTTTCCATCTGCCTTTGAGCTCCTGCTGAGCTGCAATATCTGGAGGTAGGTAGGTTAAATCAGTCACACAAGAGCAGAGGAAGAAAACAACACGTTCAGCAAGGCCGTCCATTAAAAGGGCCAGTCTTCTTTCACATAACATTTGACCTGCACTGACCTTGAGAACCAGTTCTCACCTTCACTCTGAAGTCATCCTGAAATGTAAATGTAATTGCATTTTTTTAAGTAGACCCCGAAAATATTCCTCAGTTGTAGTCTCTTTTTAAAGATGTTGTTCGTGGCACTATTGGCCACACCTGCAGCACTGTGTCCAGTTCTGGGCTCTTCACTGCAAGAGCCCTGTATATACTAGTGTCCAGCAGAGGGCCTCTAAAATGATTGAGGAGCTGGAGCACCTCGTGTGAGGAAAGGCTGAGAGACCTGACATGGCTCCACCTAGAGAAGAGAAGGCTCGGAAGGACCTTAGCAATATGTATAAATACCTGAACTGAGTGAACAAAGACGGTGGAGCCAGGGTGTTTTCGGTGGTGCCCAGTGAGAGGACACCAGAGGCAAGGAAAACAAGCTGCAACACAGGAGGTTCCCTCTCAGCATCAGGAAACACTGAACTCGGTGCGCTGAACTCAGTTTTAAGACTGAAACTCAGATCTTAAATGTTTGCAGAACATTTCTGGGGCTTTTGGGGACTATTTTAGGATAACGTCCCTTTTATCAAGGGTTTTCCAGGAGGTTAGTTTTTCCATTGACAATGTACTTCTGAATATTTTCTAAAAGACAAAAGAATCAATATAAAAATTACTTCAAAGATCACATTGCAAATATCAATCTATGATGTAAGATGTATTAACATGTGGATTTTTAATTCCACAAGGCTTTGCTTTCATATTTTTTCATGGGGTCCAAAAGGAAAATGTAGTTTGGACAAATTTGCCAATTTGTCTGCCAAACATATTCTAATTTCAACTTTGATGGAAAATACAGCAGGAAAATATAGCTTGTGGCTTTAGAAAGACACTGTTAATCTGACTGTCCTTTATGAAGAGAAAAGGTTACCAGATTTTAGATCTATTCCATTTTAAAACATTAAATATACAGGAAAGGGAAGAGAGTGAAACACTGCAGATTTGCTAAAACGTTTTAAGTACTTGCTTTACCGAGCACATCCCTCTATGACTTACTTTAATTTAGCACTCATATCTCAGTAAGGATGATCTACCTTGGAGGGGCTATGTGGGATGCAATTTAATAGCCTTATATAATGATCTTACATAAACTCCAAAATCTTGGCCAAGACTTCCCATTAACAAAGAGATGATTATACTCTTAAGCAGTAGATCATTTGGGTTCAATTCTGCTTCTACTCAAGCTGAGGAATAGCTTAATACTTAATACTTAATACTATCAGGACAGAGCTAAACGTCTTAACTGACTAGACCTTGATAGCCTGAGGTGTTCCAGATGTCTTAAACTGTGATTTCCACCAATCTCCTTTTTCTTTTATGGTTTGTAGTTGAATCTGTATTGATTTTTGACCAATTAGGCTGAATGCTGCACAATATTAAGAAAACACAGCAACAGAAAACCAGTAAGAAATTGAACCCACTCTCCCCCACATTCAAAGATACAATCACAAATGAACTGAGAAGTTTCTTATTTCTCATGGGAAAGTTCACAACTCTCAACATAGATGATCTGGCCTTATCATAAGCCTTTGAACAAAAGATCTCACAGAACTTAGTCCAGGTTTTCACAAGGAAGAAAAATAGGACCCTATTCATTTGTAGTATTTTAAAGTGTACTTCCTTCTGAAATCTTAAATATCTCACAGGGCTGAAAGCTATCCCTTCACACAGAAGAGTTGAAATAGCACTGCAAGAGCTAAAGCACTAAAGAACAAACACAGGAGAATGGGCAGTGATTCTTTCAGTCACCCTGGATTGCTGCTACATCACTGCTGTCAGAAGTAAGACAGTGAATGGGCCAAGATACCCATCTGTAGGCACGAGGGGTTTTGACTACATCTCTACTCCTGTGTCCACACACTCCACAGCCATACCATCAATGCTACCCTTCTAGAAATCTCAAGACTGTTTTAGGGAAGCAAGGATATTTCAAATACAAAAGAAAAATGCAGGTTTTGCTGTGCTTTGGGATTTTACTGCTGTAAGGCATTGTTCTTCACTGCACAGCTCTTAGTATAAACATGATTCTGGGTGAAAAATGGAGATGTTTGCAGGACTCTGAGAGATGAGGCTCTAGTAAATACTCCGTGTATCATGAAGTTAAGAGTTATAGCTGCTGGATTTCCTGATGAGCTGTTTTCTTAACAGAAAATCTCTTTTCTTGTTATCAGAAAGCCTACTGGAAATCTGCTATGACAGAATGTAATTTTTCTAAAGAGCTTCTTAAATTTAAGCATAATATTTCATTTAGATTTGTTCTTTTATTACATTAACTAGAATTACTCACAGAAGAGTAGTTAGAATTATGGTAACTAACAATTAATAAAACCAAGACAACTGATTATTTAATTTTAAATTGTAACAATAATTATTTTTAAAACAATCAAAAGCAATTATGAAATGTCATTAAACTTTTCCACAAACACTATTTTGTTAGAAATCCAATTCAGAAGTAAACTAATTTTAACTGTCAAATCTGTGCAAAACACAAACTCAATTCCAGTCAGCTGCATTCTCCATAAAACCCTGGTGGAATGGCCTGTGAAACAGCTTCTGCATCCATCCTGGTTAGCAAAAATCAGACCTGAAAATTTACACCTTAGCTCCTGCTTGGCCCACAGGATTTATGGTGTGCAGAAATGTGTGCATGGGAGCCAGAAGTTTGCCTGCATTTAATATTACCGGATCCTGAGTAGAGGATCCTAAGCTTTTTTGTTGAAAGCACATTCACAGCACATAGAAGTGCCCAACAATCTGTTACAGACTGTTTCTCAGCTGTATGCTCTTCAAACAGATTAAAAAAGGGGACAAATATGAACTACAACACTACACACACTACAACAAAACAAACTGAATCAAGGGGGAAAATAGAACCAGGAAAAATTGGAAAGAAAAAAATTGTATGTTTCCTAGTCATTGGAAGAGACAAAGCATTGGAAGAGAAAAATCACTTATTTCACTTTATCTTACTTTTTGTGACCTATGAGAAAAAAAAACCAGGCCGGTTTTTACTGCAGCTTTTATAGTTACAAGCAAAAACAATGAGACCACACTGTCAGCTGAACAAAGAGCTGGGAGGTTTGTGACTCTGCATTCTATCCCTCACCTGATGCTTTTTAATATCGGAAGAGTTTTTGCTACAAAATCTCCAGGATGGTTAACTTGCAAATAGTTGCATTCTTAAAAAAAAAAGTTTGGAGTTTTTAGTTACATGAGGTAAGACTCACAGAATCAGATGTCAATTTTATAAATTCAATTTGCAAACATATTTTTTTTTCCACTCTAAAACAGCTGAGTCCAAGCTGGAGTCTATGCTTGTTTGTTTTTTTCTTTTAAAAACAATTTGGATTATACATGCCTCTTGCACCATCTTATCACCTAAGGCAAATATAACTCTGGCACTCAGAAAAGTTAGCACCACAGGTACCTGGACTTTTTGAAAGGAGTTTATAGTTTCAGTGGACACTGCCAAGTAGGCTGATTATAGCCTTATGGTAATTGTTGGCTTTCCCCCAACAGACTGCTTTCCTATGTCAGTCTGCTAAACACAATCTCATAATTTAGTTTTAAGCACAAGACAATTTTTTACTCAGAGTAGGATGTAGCTATTTTTCATTAAATTTCTAACTTGTTTTCAATATAAAATTTCACATCCTACATTTCTTTACTGAATTCAGTGAAGAGCTGTAAATCATTATCTTGTTCAAGAACTAGGATTGACACTAATGACAAAAAAAACCTCAAATTTTTTTGATCTGTTTCTTATTTGTAAAAAAATTGTTATGTTCTTCTGACTGAATTAAGACCAGATTCTGATCAGTTTAAGCAAATGATTCCATAGGCTTTTGACCACCATTCCCCTTCAAAGTCTCTCACAGACTACCAAGGCAGACATGGGAATAACAAGTTTACTACACATCACTTATGTTTGCCTTGCAGACCTCCACGCATCCATGCAAGCCTCCACTGTAGAATTCATTTATTACCACAGATTTGGCTGACATTTTGGAAATACTGTTATTATTAGAAGAGTTTTAGAGTTTTAGTCTGTCTTGCTATTCTTACAAGGACATAAACTCAGAGGTCAGGTAAGAGATGGATTCCCTTTCTCTCTAATACAGCCAGGGGCCTGAAGGATATATTGCAAGTTTATCTGAGCCTATGAAAGTGTCTAGTACAAGGCATCACCTCTTCATAAAAATAATTATTGTAGGTCTAGTTCTTCTCAGAATAGCCATTCTGGATATTATTCACTTACTGTAACAAAGTGAATTCTTTTCCTAACTTTAATAGAAGCAAGTTTTTTGCCCTTTACTCAGCTTACAAAAAACAAGTTATCCTTGGATAATATTGTTCATGTAACATTTCATTCTCATTGATGCCTATTTTTGTGACATTAAAAGGGAGATAGAAGACAGTGATTTGAGATTAATCTAGCTGTATTATTCTTTATGAATGGATCACAATAATATTGCAGTTATTTTTCATTATTATTGATTTGCACAGTGTAGCAAAATCATCATTTGCCTCTGTGCATAAACAAACACAGTCTTGACTAGTATCCAATGACATCAAGGTTAAATATTCTAGCTGCCACGAAAAAATGAGGTGATAAATTGATTTTGAGTCATAAGTTAAATCAGGTTTCATAAAAGAAATTGATGAATCCCAGTAGAGTTGTCTTTTCCATTATAATACAGCATGTGGGATATAGGGACCACATCTATCTCTGACATCTAACAGAGCATGCCTCGGCATTTAGGAGTGAGCTTCTGAATAGAACTGTGCAAACAATTGATTTTTCAGTCACTGACTGTTGAACCACAGTATTGAAGACAGTCTGATCAGATTGAACTACAATCAAAAATGAAAAAGATTCTATCATGCAGTTTTTTGCATCTGAATTAAAACCAGAAAAAATATATTTGTATTCATATAACATGTTTTAAGCCAGACACTTGTAATAAAAGCAAAGGTATCAGAGAGCATGGAGATCATTAGGAGCACACCCATTTTGAATGGAAGGGTGAAGGTATGTACCCAGCTGCCGAAAGATTGAGACAAAGAGGGGCACCAACACTAGGAGTTTTGAAAACCACCTTCCCCTCATTTCAGAAGAATGCACTAAACATGTGTTCTTGTTTGCATGTGCAGTAATTTGTTTGTTTAAAGGCTTCTCCTCTTCCAAACAGAAAAGAAAAGATATTTCCTATCTGAATCTATTTGGTAAATTCAACTTGTGTTTTTCAAGAGTTTTGGGGAATGGTCATTTTACATCATCTACCACTGTAATTTTAAAATCAAAATTCAGTCTTGATCTCTTGAGGTCTTCTGTGGGAAGAGAGATGTGGTGGGTTTTTTAAGAAAGTTAAAAATATTATGCCTCTTGATCTGATGATAATAAAAATTTCTAGGAGTAGGATAGGGAGAAGTGCAGTGCCAGTGAGATACATTCCTTCAATCAAAGGGTTGATCAGTGAAGGAAACCTTCAGAACATCTGTTATCCAGAAAATCTTATCTGAATATTGATTTTCATCTGAAAACAAAATTCTGCTTTTAGATTATGTATGAACAGTTGACTTAATGTGACCTTTGGCCTAGAATAAGGAAGATTTTTCTGTTACTGTTGTGGCTTGAGGGTTCATGGTCCTACTGTGTAACATAAACTGGTCCAGCCTAAAATGCAGTCACTGCCCAACAGAGACTACAAACTTCATCTACAAAGTAGAAACTGAGCACAGATCTCCTGAATGGCCAACCCAATAGCCTACCAAACTAGTTCACAGTGTCCCAGTTTGATTTCTGCTCCTTATCTGCATGTCAGCACAAAAAACACCACTAAGGCAAGAGGTTTTAATAGTCACATTCTCTTCAGTGCCAGACATAATTGCAAAATACTGTGATGATATACTGCATATGATGCACATAACAGAGAAAATACCTAAGTGAGTAATAGCTGGTATCAGCCATGCATGGGCAGAACATTAATCCTGGCACCAGTCACAATGCTTTCTTGACATAGTGATAACAGTAATTTCAATGATTCACCAGATTTAGGCTACTCGTCCATGAGAACCTGACTCTTGGGAAGCAATTAAATACCATTTGTTCACAGAGAATGAAAGATCAGGTCCAAGCTCTAAATTACCTTCAGTTTTTTAATGGCAGTAGAAGGTAAGTGCATCAGTAGGGATTCAACTTACAAAAAGGCTAAAACCATCAGCTGGAAACACCTGGAGGAAGAGTCAGTGAGATATTTGCTCGACTCTCTTGATGATTCTATCCAATTAGCTTGGCTTTATCTTCTCATGCAACAGGATGCTTCAATACTGATTTAGCTAAGTAATTACTCAAAAGAACAATTACTTAATTGCTGAACTTGAATATTAACAGCCATATAATAGCAGCTAAATAAATAAAGATTGGTTTTCTAAATCCCAGCAGTTCCCCCAAAAACACATCAGCTAGGAACCTGGACCAGCTTAATCTTATTTGTGGTCATTTTTTCAGTACGTATGCTTCTTCAAGTAGTCCCTGATCATTAATTTTTTACTTATAAAGTGTGTGAAGTTGCAAAATAGAAATGCATTCACTCCAAGCAGAAATTACTCATAATAATACCGTTGCAGTAGTTCAAGAAACTTATTGGTTTTGTAGCACTCAGGAACCCAAGATATATTTTAAAAGTGCATCAAGCTCAGGCCACTGAAGTATTTTTACTGTACTCTCCAGAGCAATAAAATCAGCATATAAGTGGGCAGAACAAATCTTCCATATAAACAGAAAACAAACTCATGCTTGTGTTTTCCATTTAAACTCACCTTTAGACATCCCAAACTCTCCCGTTTTAAGGCATTAGTAGTTTTGTTGTGCTTTTATCATGGCTAATTTGCATCTCCAAATTTCAAGGATATCTGCTGGGTGTATTCCAACTAATAAATAATAATAGCACCAAAGATGTTAGTTTGTATCAGATGTCTCTCCTAGTACACCTCCCTTTCATTTAACTACTTTTTGATAAGGTGTATCAGCAATTTCCTCTTCTTAAAGCCTTAACTAAAATAATTTTGTTAATCTTTAGCCTGTTGCTTTTAGTCTGTTTAGTATTACACTATAAGCATAATCCTTCTGACACAATCTGATAGCTTCAATGATGGATTAATGTATCAAGGACATCAGCTCCAGGTATGCAGAACACCTTTGCTTCTGTGGACTGCTTGAATTCCACAGAGAAACGTGAACAGATAGGATGTTTCCAGCTGAAGACAGCAACATAGGAAAGAGCAGTGCAGTGTTGTCATTTCAAGTTAAAAGGAAGCAATCTGTTATTGTGATCAGTTACTTAAAGGCTGCTTTCAAGCTAGCTTTGCAGTCACAAATGCTTAAATATTTAATTATTTCTCTAAGAGATCATGAAGCAGTTCCTTGAGTGAAAACAGAACATGCCTGAATTGAATGTACTTCAGTATAAGAATGATAGTTTCATTCACAGGAAAAAACATATCAAAAGTAACATATTTGATGGAACTCTAGCCTTGATGGATGAAGATAAACAGAAGTTGAAATGTAGTGCTAGTTTTGTCACAGGAAACATAATGCAGAATTTAGGCCAAGATGCATTACAAATGTAGCACAGTTTTAAATGCAATACTCAAACGTGTTCCAACCCAGTATGACACTTCTTTGAAGAGTTCTCTATTTTGCAGCGCTGACTAACTTCAGCCATTAAAGTCCAGTTATGAATGGTGAGATGAAGGAATCAGGGCCAAGTGTGTACCTTGCATTGTCACTATGGTATAGATACCAGAAAACTGGTATACTATGTTCCAGGCCCACAATCTGAACTCTTTATTGAGGTTTTTAAGAAAATCAAAGTGCATACTGTCTATCAGTTATTCCTTTGATAAAAAAACATTGCAATGAAGTCAACATGGCCTTCTTGTTCCTATTCCTATTTCTCTTATTCACCACTCACTACTTCACTATTCATTGTTTCCCCTTCATCAACCCATGATGGTTTTCCCAAGTCTAGCAGAGATTTTGCATAAGCAAAATAAACAGTATTTGATCCCAGATAACAGATTAAATTAGTAGTGTATACTGACTGCTCTCAAATGAGTCACGTTCTACTTCCAGTAAGACTCTGCATCCAAACCTTGAATGTCTAGTGCTTGACAAGTAAATTATTTCAGTACAGCTTAGTTGTTGCTCATGTGATGAAGGAAGGAAAACAGGCAGCTTCATTCTCTTTTAGACAGACTCAAATGAACACCCTATTGCATTTGCAACCTACACGGGCTGTTTCCTCCTTCCATGGTGTTATTCTTCCATGGAACCAAAGGACACTCTGTTCTCTGCACCCAGCAGAGAAGACAAATGCTGCTCTACCTATGGACTGCAAAGGAGGGAAGGAGGGAGGGAGGGAGAGAGAGCTTTGTGCCTTCCCTGCTTCTCCCTCACTCCAACTTTGTGCTCTGTCCAGATGCAAGGTGACCCTAAGCAGTTACATGTGTGGACTTAAAGATTACAAGACAGAAAGAAAGTGGATGGTCCCTTTTTTTTTCTCCTCCTGTATATGGAACTCCTTTCTGTCTTTCCTGGGTGCTCCCTCTGTAGACTGATGAACAACAGGTCAGAGGAGACAGAAAGGCTTTTTACCTGCCAACCCCAGAGTTCAGGATGTGTTGTTTCTCCTGCAGCAGTTGATGACACCCTAACAACCTTAGCAGCACTGGAGCTGCATTCCTACGCTGTAACAGGGGAAGCAGGACCAAGGGCCTGAACTAAGGTCTTGGCAGGTAAGTGAAGGAGCAACCAGTATCAAAGAGCTTCATTTGCAAGTGTACGTCTTTGTAATGTTTAAGTCTTAATATGTGCTCTGCTTTACCTGGGAGCTTAAACTTCCAGTTTTTAGAAGAGTATTTGAGAATACCTATTAGCTCTGCCAAATGCTTTAAAAAATGTTGAAGAAACTCATAAATGCAGAGAACCTATAAAGAAAGATTATTTGTGCTAAAGATGTCTCAGAGCTGGGATTTCTTCTTAGAGCTGAGCAGAAGTTTTTCAGATTAGTGGGGGAGGGAGAAGCTTTATGCTACAAACATATGTTTTTTAGCAAGACTTAGGGTGACTGAGAGCATCATTGTATGGTGAATATTTAATATTCAAAATATGAGCTCGAGATTGGAAAGGGGATTTTTTGCTTGGTTGCTTGTTTTCTCTCAACTGTACACATTTCCTGATGAAAGGAAATTTCCATCTCCTTACTACATTCCACTTCTTAAGCTTAATTATCAGAACCAGGGTTTCCATATGAATATCTATGTCACTCAAAACATACTTTATTTCAGTAGTTACCAGGAATTGTGGGCTTGCTGGCAATACCATGTTCCAGAACATTCACAGAGAACACACACAGAAGAAGTCTTCACCACTACAGCAAATCTGATTTAAAAGATATTTGCAGAAAAATAAGTGATTCTAGTTAGCAGCTCAAAAAAGAAAAAAAAATTAAAAACATCCTTGCATAAAGGAAGTCTTTCTTTCCCATGCTTGTGATAATATGAGGGTAATGGATGCCTTTCTGCTCAGAGGCCAGTATGTTTTATTTTTTGGAATGGAAAACAAGTTTAGGTCAGAAGAGGAAATCATAAGGAGCTGCCACATGCTAAGTTCTGTATCTGAGCCATCTACTGACTGCCACTGTATCTCGGAGAGAGAAAAGGGAAGATTCATAAAGACGGAAAAACTATCCAGAACTGGTGGGGCATCAAAGCCCCATCAATGTCCAGTTCAGAAATTCATATCCCCCCTACTCATACTGTTGCTAGCATTCTCAGTTAACTAAGTGAAATCACTCCAAAAGTCACCTCTAAGTATTTGCCCATATTTCAGTGGATAAACTGTGAGCTTCTAAAAAACTGTGTGGTAATAGCATGTGGTAATAGCAACTGTAAATTAATATTCATCAGAGTTCAGGGGAAAAGTAATTGTAAAAATTTTTCTCCAAAATTTTAGAGGCAAGAGTGAAAAACGATACCCTATATAGGTCTATGTCTTTTAAAAGTTTGTGTTACTATAGTCATTGTTTTAAATTAACTTTCTCTAGACAAAATAAAGTGTTGTACTACATTGCAGCCTCACTGTTAGGAATGAAGAGAGAGGAGACAATGCAGGAAGGCCAACACATACGACCAAACTGGAGAGTATCCAAGTCATAGAAGAATGGTAAGTTGGTCAAACTGTTGTGTAGTAAGTATTTTGTCTTTAACTAATATCAAGAATTGTCTTGCGTTTAATTCTTTGGGAATGTCCTCTTAATTGCTTTTCCTCCAAAAAATTCTATATGAAAGGAAGCAAAGTCTGTCCTGACAATGAAATGACAGCAGAGACATTCATAAGTCAAGCTTATTTACAGTTTCTTATTTGTGGGGAAGAACCACTGGGAGGAATGGAAGGTTCATGGGTGGTTCCATATGTGAGTCTCTATAAGAAGCCTCTGCCACCTGTGAGAGCATTTTTTCCTGTCTATCCAGACAAGAAGAAAAACTAATTGTCACAAGTGTACTTCATGACCAGATTTTTAATATGGGCGCTTTCATAAAACAGCTTGAACTATGGTTTCACTGGAATTAACCAAAAAACATATACCTTGCAAACTGGGTTAAACACACTTGAAAGTCTGAGCTTCTACTTCTGTCTAAAGCTTGGGCCCATCTTTATTGTGTGGGGAAAAATGGTAATCTATCAGGGGCCCTGAGTTCTCTAATCCCATAAAAAGGAAATTAAAACTTTAAAGGACATATATGATGCCAAAAACAACCCAAACAACTCATTTCCTTTATTGCTAATCATGGTCTTTTATGAGAAGACAATATGATAATTTTCTACAAAATACTATAGTGAAGAGAGCTTCCCAACAGACAATAAGGAAGCCCAGGTTGTTTGTCAGCCCCATCCACCTCAGCAGGTTCTTTGCACTCTCCTCAGCAGACAATGCAAAGTCCTGAGAGGACTGTTCACCTTAAAATCTGTGTTTAATCTTTTTTATTCAGTTTACCATTACTTTGCAAGATAGTTTAAAGATTAAAAACTTTGTGATTTATCGCAAATAGCTTCCCATGATCCAGTCTGCCTTGCATGCAGAGTAGGAGTTGATAAATTGACTTGAACAGAAATTATGTAGACAAATGTCACTTATTGTGCATCACGGTTATACAGAAGCTGTTGACAACAGCTAGTAAAGCTCTTGTGTTAGATCAAGAAGGAGAGGGTGAGTGCTCAAAATTAAGTTTGAAACTATGTTTAACTGTTAAGTAACCTGGAGAATTACTTTCTTAAGCTATTCATTGGTACATTAGTGGATAAGGGAGGCAAGTAAGTCCGATCAGTTACCCAGTGCATCTACTGGTAAAAGCCACAAATATTTTCCTTCAGGAAATGGGAATAAGGACTTTTCCCCATTTCTTCTCTTTCCAGTTTTGCCAGCAAAATCCATCACATCTCATGCCAAAAGATCATCATTCAGGTCAATAGCGTGAAACAGAAGGAAGCTTAGCAACCCTTAGGTGCAAGCACAGAGAAATATGCTAATTTAAAATCTCTCTGAATCACTACTTTGTTGGGCATCATTAGTATGCTTTTGGCTGCCAAGAGCCTTTTGTTTATCTTGTTCTTCCTAAACCAAATCATGTACTGTCACCATCAGAGGCAGGCAGGGACATCAGGTGTCATCTAAACTCCTCATGAAATAGAGTCTATTTCCAGTTTCTTGGAATCTCCTTTAACTGCAGAGGCAGGAATTTATTGCTGTTGTGGGGTTTTGTCTTTGAGCAACATGGCTAAGAACACTACCAGAAAACTCGTAGAAAGTCAAGTGCATGTCTCGTAACATTAAACACGTTTAGTGGGCTATTGGGATAATGGATGCACAAGTGAAGAGCAAATGAAATTCCCCTGTCACTGCTGAAGCCTTGTTGCTTCCAGTTTTCACTTTAGACTAAAGTGCAGTTGAAAGGAGAATTTTTGGATGAATGTATGAAAACACTGTTACAAAAATAGTAGCATATTTGTAATGATATTTGCTTTTTGCAGCCAAAACCCTACTGCAGATGAAATTTTGTCTTGGGCTCAGAATTTTGACAAGATGATGAAAACACCAGCTGGGAGGAACCTTTTCAGAGAGTTTCTTAGAACGGAGTATAGTGAGGAGAACCTGCTTTTCTGGCTTGCATGTGAAGATCTGAAGAAGGAACAGAACAAGAAAGTTATTGAAGAAAAAGCAAGACTTATATATGAAGATTACATTTCTATACTATCACCAAAAGAGGTAAAGCTGTAAATGTTACATTTGCATTTTCTGTTATCCCAGAGCAGAGACGTTATATCCTGGACTGCGAGGTGAGGGTCTAAAAGTCTGTCATATAAAAGTCTTAGTGTGAACAATAAATCAGGAAAGGAAGGGACAGAAACAGTAGAGATGCAGGCACTGGGCCATTTAGCATTACCAGCTGCAACACATCCAAGTTTTCTATAAGGCTCAAAAACTCCAGTAAGAGAAGGCTGAGAAACAGGTTTGCTTCTTTAGTAATGCTACATGTCTGACAGAGAGAGGAAGTAAGTAATGCAAATGGATTTCTGGAGAAAAAGCACGAAAATTAAGGAATTTAAATCAGAATCATTATAGATTTATCTGCTGCTACAGCTGTCTGGGAGAAAATCCAAATTTCCTCTGGTTATTCCTATGTGAGAGTCCAAGAATGAAAATGACATATTTTATCTAATGAAACATATAATATCTAGGAAATTATATAAGATTTTCTTCAACCCTTTAACTGAAATAGACAAATTTTGAAATTATCTTTGCCTGTAGTAAAGAAAAAGCAAAGCTACCAAACCGTGTTTTGTAATACAGAGAGATATATAAATATATAAGCACTATAGAAGAGTTTTTCTTAGGCCACATCATGTACCTTTATCTTCTTCGCCTTGTCTCTGTGCATTGCATTTGAATTCCTACTCAATGGCATAATTTATGCTCACTGTGGACCTTGATTCCTACATTTTACTTCTTCACTGCGTTCAGTAATAATTTGCAACTTAATCCATATGAATGAAGCCAAGTGATTTATAACTCCATTATCTTCACTTGTGCCATAGTGTCTACTTTTGCTTTGGGGTGAAATACAATTGCCAGTACAGCAAGCTAATAATAAATTTTTCTTCTAATACCATATTTTTACCAGATAGGTATGTGATGAATGCTCAATTGTCTTTTTAAGCTAAGACCAATGAGCATTTAAAATGCAGACACTAACTAAGCATTGTTTGACTTAGAGTTTAACAAAGCTACTCGCAAACTTGGTGCACTGGATGCATACAGATCTCATCAATCCAGTTGCTCCTGCCCATACTGGAAATCTTAGGAGGCAAACAAGAACTGTTTGCAATGCATTAGAACAGCATGGGAACTGAAAAATTCTTGTTCATCCAGGCATCCCATTCCAGATGTTACCTTTTGGCATAAGAGCTGAAATATTTAGCATGACTCATTCAGTGAAGAAGTTATTGAGGCAGAAGGTCTTAGTGTTCTAAACAGATACTTTGTATTCATCTGTTTAGTAAGAAAATACCTTTAGTAATCCCAACTAGTTTTGCCATCTGGCTTTAGTGAGTCACTGAAAAAATACAATGCAAATTAACAGTTCCATAATTAATTTTGTTTTTTGCATTCTCTAAGTGCAATTAACTTTTATTATGCTCAGTGGCTCAAAACCCCACTATCCTGCCAAATTTGAGGGTTTTTTTATCCCAGCTATTATGTTTGATATTGAAGAACCAATTAGATGCACAAACTGGTTTTGTTGATATAAATGTGTGTGCCTGTATGTCAGGGGGAGAAATGCTTAAATCTTAGTGAGTCTTTTCTGTTCTGCAGAAATGCAATGGCCTGGGCTTGAAAGCTATTCAAACACATTATGAAGACACATGGTTGCAATACTGCCACTCAAAGCTACCATACCACTGTAGTCCTGCCCACACTCACTGGCTGAGCAGCCCCAATGGTCTCTCATAGTTGTGTCTTGTATCTGATAACCAAGTGACAGCAAATATTGGAGGAGAATGAGCTTGTCTGCTCTGTCAGTAGCATACTCCAATATGCCAACAAACCAACAATGCCAGATCCTACAGCGGGTACTGAAGATAGAATGAAAATGTATATTTAATTCTCAATGCTGTACCACATCACACCAGTGTATTTCAGAGTGCTTCACCATATATGAAAGCACAGGCTCACACATCCTAAGATATTCTGCGTTTCCATCTTGGTTACCATCCTTCATGTGTCAAGGTATCTTACATGAGCTTTCCAGGGTTGAAGTCAATCCTTCAGAAAGTATGAATATCTTCCTGTGGTTGCAGAGCAGTAGAGTCAGATTGCAACTTGGTATAAATCACAGTATCTTAACTGATCTCTGCTTGGCATTTCTCTGCTCAGGAGTTTAGCCCTTTTCCTCTTAGCTGAGTAAATCCTCGCTGGCCCCAGTGGGCTTTGCTGCTACTGCCATTTCATTTAATCCAGAACGCATTAATTTACTAGGTTTTAGAGCATTTTATGGATAAACTGTACATTCACTCAAATTTCTAAAGGATATTCTAAAATCATCTGTGCATTCATCCCAAGCATAATATGTCCTTTTCTGCCTAGGCACAGGAGTTCATCACAAATGGTAAGTAAATGAGAAGCTAAAACTGAAACTTGCTATCAACTTCAATATGGATATATGATCTCCTGAAAGTATAAATTACCAGATGTTAAAGAATCCTGAAAAGAAGAACAAATCTGAAATAATTAATATTAATGGGGAGATTAACACTATAAAAATGATAAAAATGCCTGGGTAATTTATAAAGAACAAGCGTAGTGCCTGAAAAAAAAACCAGAAAAAAAAATCTCTAGGGCAGCCAGATAAGAATGGTGAATAGAAATCTTCCAAAGGTTTAACCACAAATGCTCAGAAAAAAACCCTGCAGCTCTCTGAATGAGGGTAATTCAACATTCATTTCAGAAAAGTAATTTTAAAGACATATAAATTTTTAAGGTAAAATAATATATTTTCAAAAACTGCAGCTGCATTTCACTGTACAGATCTTAGGATGGATGCAAAGACCAAATCAAAATTGAAATAGAGTTGATGGTCTCAGTGCATTACACAGCAATTGTGTGATGATTCTGAAAGAAGCACAGAGCATTACTTGAATAACTGATAAACTCAGCATGTTCAGTGGAGCCCTGAGAATTAAAGATACATATTACAGCTTTTCCACTGTTACTGTTTTATTATTCTGTGCTCATCTTCTTCAGGTTAGTCTTGATTCCCGGGTGAGAGAAGTGATCAACAGAAACTTACTGGATCCCAGCCCTCACATGTATGAAGATGCCCAGCTCCAGATATACACCTTGATGCACAGAGACTCTTTTCCAAGGTTTTTGAACTCTCAGATTTATAAGTCTCTTGTTGAAAGTATTACAGGCTCTACTTCTGAAACTTAGTTTTAATTTTCAAACAAAATAACTTGATTTTTTTGGGGGGGGTGGGTGGGATGGAAGAAAAGTAGTTTAATAACATCTGCAGCTGGGTTCCTGGAGAACTACAGTTTAGCACTACTCAGGCTACTGTGAAGAAAACAAATACATATTATGGTCTCTGTCTACATTTTTACCAAGGTCCTTCTTGCTCAAGATGGCGTGGGAGGGGAACAATGGATTTGCCAAAATACATTTGTTTCACACTCCTTTCACCCTACTGCAGTCAAGATTGCAATGATGTATTTGTAGTTTTATGAACAGTCTCCTTGTGTATCCTCACACTGCATGTGCAAGGTAAAACTGCTTCACTTACCACTTAGTTGTTGCAATATTTAATCCAATAACATAAATTATATCTGTATTTAAAAACTTTTTTTTGTGCAATACAATCCTATGGTACATAGAAACAATTGCAGCAAACCAGAAAGAGGCTTGCATTTTTTAATATCACTAACTAAAAAGCCAATTTTTAAGGTGTAGCATTACTCTACATGCTCTACTGAGTACAATACACTGACTTTTTGAAGCCAATATTTCTGTACAGAGAAAAAGAGCTATTTATCACTGTTTATTTAAAATAAATCAAGCGGAGGATTCCTCTGGGTGTTCACTGCCAAAACTGTGGCATTTTCATTACAGAGTTTGCAATGTCAAAGAAAAAGAAAAATAGAAGAAGAAAAAAAAAGCACAAATCACTTAAAGGGATCCATTTCTGGGTGACACAATCTATGCGCTGATATTGTTTAATTGTTAAAAGAACAAAGATTTTCAATGTACATTTCAGATGTCAGATACTGTAATTGATTTATTAAAGACTGGCTATCCAGTTCTAACACTGTTGTATAATGTTATGTACTTCAGAAAAAAAAAAAAAAGAAACAAGAAACAACACAAAAAGCTTGATAATTTAGTTTTTTGAATAAAGAAATTTAATAAAAGATTGCCTACATGTAGCATTTTAGAGCATTTTAGAACATTTTGATGAATTGCATCTGTTCTGTAAGATATTTTTTTTTTGAAAGCTAAATCCGGTAAAAAATGTTTTTAAATGAAGTAATGTTTTACGAGGTGGCGGGTTAAAGAAGACTTATCTTAGCTTCTAGCCTCATTTATTTTGAATAACTCCTTGAAAACAAGGGGTTTGGAGAGTAATATTAAACCAAACTTCAAGGGCTTCTAAACCCACAGATCTTACCCAAGCAAAATGCCTACAGAAATACAATGGGTATCTTTCCTGGGTAAAGATTCCTGTACTGAGCCCTTAATGAGAGCTAAGGCAGCACAGTACTCCCATCACTAGGCTGCCATGGTGTTTTTAATAGGTGTTTGCTTGGCCTTTTTATCAAAAATTGTCCAGTTTCGGGACACATTTTGATGTTTAAAGAGACAGTGACTTGGAACTTAAAAAAACTCCATCTTTCATACCTATCATATACAAGCAAAATGAGTGTTAGCATCCCTCATAAACTGCTAAGATATACCAAGAAATCGCTCTGAATACTTGTTAAATATATATATATATATGTGTGTGTGTGTGTATATATATATATATATTTAATACTGACAACCATACTAAGACTTAATAGGCAAGGTTCTTCTCACTTACATAGGACTGAACATGGCATAAGCCCATCGCTTTCGATTGAACTGGAAGGTCTGGCAGTTGTGTCCTTGAGTGGAATCTGGCCCAAACACAGTTGGCTCCAACCACTCAGTTACTTCCTGCGGGCAGCGTCCGGTGCCGGCTTTGGTGGGAGCTGCTGCTGCCGAGGCAGGTCTGCGGGGACACAGTAACTGGGAGGATGCAGGTCTTAGTTTATCTTCTGGGACTTATTTTTTTCCCTTTGTTTTACTACCTCTCATTTTCTTAATTTATTGAACATGCTTCAGATAGCAGGTTTGGGGAATTTTTTTAGTCATTCTTTTTACTTGAAACCTGTGTGCTTTTTTTGGATATATATATGAACAATTTAACAAACTGTTTCTTAAACTCATTTGGTTTTGTAATTTATATAGAATTCAGGAGATGATTAAAAGGGCTATTCTCTATTCCCTATGCAAATATTTTAACTGTTGTAGTGTTTGACAAAATGGGATCTAAAACAAAAATCTGCAAAGTGGAAAAAACAAATCTGTTTACAGTGGCATTGCTGACTATCCTACCATATTCAGCACTTTTAAATATTGTTATTTATGAAAATGTAGTTTAAAATGCAAGACAAAATATTTATAAATGTTTCTTTTAATAAATACCTGTTTTGTCTGAAAGTGCTACCGTGTTATGACAACTTTATTCATGTTGGTTAGCTACTTACCATTATGAATAAAATATTCAATTATTATACTGATAGAATATGAGCTATGATGTTTACAAATCCTGAGGGGGGAAAATTCAGTGAGAAAGGACTGCCTCCTTCTACTGTGAAATTCTGTTAGAAAAAAAATTTCTCACTTTTTTCTTAATTGGAATTTAACTATGGTCCTATATATGTCTAGTATCATTTGACTAGTTGTATTTACTTGGTACTAAACATATACAGCATCATATATGTATATATTTACATAGTGTAATTTCAAGTTGTTGGTGTTTGAGGCACAACACATTTAGTGCACACATCTAAGCAATGTGTAAGAGACAAAACTGCATGCATAAGTCTTGACAAATGTAGACTTGAATATTCTTAATGTTACTATTTGATGGTGACCTGCTAATCATAAGCTATCTTTATAAGATATTTCACACAGGTAGAAGTTCTTGTCAACACAGACAAGTCATCCTTTCATGACAGTTATAAAGCTAGATGTGCAGGCCCTAAAATATTACCTTAATTTCTAGCATAAGATTCCAAAATCTGTATTTGGAAACTGTGACATCATTTTGAAAAATATTACACCAATCTTCAGTGTAATACAGCAATGAAATCACGTTCAAAATTTATTGTCTAAAATCCTCTATTGGGAAGGATTTAAAAATTAAACATAGGATGTAAAGTTTCTTTCTTGGAGCAAATGCTCATATTAAAATGTTTAATATATATTTTGTTTATCGGTTTGGGTTTCCCAAATTTTTTTATGACAAAAAATGGATGTGGTCCAAATGGACAATAAGTCATGGTGTAACATGATCTCATTGCCTATCATACAGTTCTTTGAACACAAATTGTAAAACAGTCAAGCTATTAAACTAATTTATTGTGCATGCAGTGTACAATACACTTTGAAAAACTGCCTAAATACACTTATTCTATAGCTTGGAATAAAATAAGTATGTATATAACTTGTATTTCAGTTTTTCATGAGAATGTCTATAGCAAGTGCACTACAGAAAGTGAGTTATGTTTTTGTCACTTTTGCCAAGTGTTTAAAATTTCTGTCAAATAGACCCTAATGCCAAAGAGCCAAAAATAAGCAGAGCACTTCTGTACCCTCCTGTCCTTCAGGCTGCAAAGAAGCTGAATCTATATTGTGTTACACGTGTTCAACTTAGCTGTTTACAGTTGGCTTTCACATAACTGAGCTTAAAGTAGCTTGGGATACCCAGGATGAAGCAAAACATACAGACAGTATTATGAGCATTCAAATTAGCCTGAAGGCACATGTGGTATGAAGGGCACTAGAGGTTTGATGGAGAAAAGACATTTGAAAAAGAAAAGAAAAGAAAGATGGCTGCAGATTAAACAGCCACAGCATGGTACTATGGAAATGTGGCCATAGTGTGTCCAGGTCCACAGCCAGTCCATAACTCACTTGAGTACCTGTAGAGTCCACAGTCCATTTGCAGGACGACAGAAAGTGGACACAAACCAGACTTCAGCTAGCAATAGCTATTTTTTAAATTAAAAGCATGCTGAAGTGCTGCTAGGCTGTGGTCTAAACCAAGCAAATAAAGGAGACCTACACTCTACCTTCAACAGCCAGGCTTTAAGATGTCACCTCATGCCGAACTTGATTCCCTAGGCAGCAAATTCAATTACAAGGAACATTTGTCTGTGGAGCCAATACCTAAAATCAGGTGGGGGGCTTTTTCAGTAAGAGCAGCTTGCTGGACTGACCATGCTGTGAGCCCACTCAGGAACCCACAACTTCATATGCAGGAAGTGGTTGCAAAAGCCATTTAGCAGAAGTATTCCACACCACCAATTCAAAAGCAATCAAAGCTGATACAAGAAAGTCTCTAACTTCAGCTACTCTCTACATCACAAGGAGTAAAGCCTCTATTTCCACAGTGTCTGTGAGCCTTCTCCTGGCATTGTTGACCCATCCAACAGAGCCTGAGTCCTTATCAAATCCAACAAAGCAAAAAATTAAGGTTACACATAGACAGACAGCTGCAATGTCTTCTCCAAGTTGATTTGAACCATGTCTAACTACCAGCTTCCAAATAGGGTTGTTCTCAGCCTATAATGCTGGGTTTTTTTAGGAGACACAAGAGTAGCACTGTAGCACATCCTGAGACTTGGACACAGCACCAAAAGTCCGGTCCTGTTCACCAATTCCCTGAATACATGTGCAGTGACAAAGCATCAGCCCTGTTCGAACATGTCCTGAATACTTCTGCCAGCAGTACAAGTGATGTTGGTGGGATGAAAGAACAAAGCTGGACAAAAATTTGACAGAAATAGGGTCTGCATATTACTTTAACATTATACCAAAAGCCAGGTTTGCCCCTTCCTTTATCCATGAACTCACTCTGTAGAAACCCACCCTTTTCATTTAAAACAGGAGTATGATTCTGGTGATTCAAGTGCTGACCATCAGTCTCAGACTACTTTCTTTCTTTTCTTTTTTTCAAAAAAGCTTTATCTTAAATTACTCCTTACTCTAAATTTCCTGAGTTTTCCATAGGTCTCTTCACAAGCTGGGCTCACACAGCAGTTAGACTCTCATTCACTGTTACAGAACATCAAAATATTATGTCCATTAAAGCATTCATTTGGTAATTTTTCCTTTATGCTTCTGGAAGAAGACTTCAAGGAGCTTCATGGGCAGACAATAGTGGGTGCAAGGGAAGCTTTTGGTGGGTGAGATTTCATAAGTGATGGCCTGGGGTTTTTATCAGTGTCCGACAATTCACACAGACTGTACATTCTCCACAAAGGTCTTCAAGTGTGATTTTTACTTATAAATTATTGCTACACTGTATTTTGCCAATACACCTTATCCAAAATTATGCATTTAAAATCATAGGGAAACATTTTTATCTAGCCATTAATTTTAATGTTTAATATTTTGAATAGCAAATTCTCACTCTGGCCTCTGGATTTCCATCACGGAACAAAAAACTTCCAAGTTTTCTTTTTTGACTACCAAAACTACTTAGGTTTTCAAGAATTACTCTTGCTTTTGATATTACATTAGTGAAAATAAGAATTTACTAATGTTTCATAAGGAAGTTACTGTTATTCCAACAGTATGATTTAGTTGTAAGATATGATTGCCTAGTTCCAGTAAGACATGAACAAGGACTGAAGAAAGGCAAGGACACAACACTGACTCCTCCAATGATTGTAATATAAAATGCTGCCTAATAAAATTTTATGGATAGTTGCACATTTTTATAATAAAGTATATTCTTCAAACTGTTTTGAGTTTAGCCAAGAATCTCATTAATGGTGTTATCTAAAACAAGGTTAATACGCACTCATGGTCTGCATACCAGGAGGGATTTACCCAGATCATCCTACAACACACATCACACCACTGTTCCTAAATGGCTGCATCTTCACTGCCTTCCCACTTAAAATTTTGATATGAAAGACTGTATTCAGATCTGTATTTTGTAAATGGGTTGTCTTTTAGTCTCACCGCTAATCTCTGATGTGAAGGCACTGTCAATTGCCCTTTTTGTACCTCTGACAATTAATTTATTTTCTTTTAAGTGGTTAATGTTGCTCTGCTTTCATTGTGGGGTCACCCTTTCACAATATTTGCATGTTCCTTCTCAGTGTACGTTAATTCTGAAGATTTCTTCTGGAGGGAGAGGAGAAGGTCTGCAAGAGTAACCTGGATATCCAAAGCCCCAGCTCACACTTCCCACCAACCTCACTTTCACCTATGCAGCCTTTAAACCGCCCCGGTAGGAACCTCAGTACCCCCGAGGCTCTTGCTCAGAAGTCTTGCTATAAGCTTGGGGTACCGACGATTTAGAGCGGTTTGAGCCTTTTTGATTTCCTTTTTTTTTTTTGGTTCAGAATTACTAAAACTCCCCTCCGGGGCCTGCAGGGGGCGCTCGGGGCGCCCGGCCGGGGGCTTGAGGCGGAGCCCGCACCGTCAGCGCTGGCCAATCAGAGCCCGCCCGCCCCACCGCGTGCCGAGGGAAACCGAACCCCTTCGGCCGTCTCCGATAACTTCCGACTACAAACGAGGCCACCGCCGAACCTCTTCGGCAATTTCCGGAAACCCGGAAGGTAGGCCGCCGAGC
Organism: Corvus kubaryi; assembly: GCF_017639235.1. Taxonomy (NCBI): domain Eukaryota; kingdom Metazoa; phylum Chordata; class Aves; order Passeriformes; family Corvidae; genus Corvus; species Corvus kubaryi. The sequence goes on along the minus strand of NW_024582091.1, from coordinate 39,153,268 downwards.
GCGCTCGGGCACCTCCGGCACGGCAGTGACGCCCGGGCGACAGGAGGGCGGCCGCGCTACCGCCGCAGCTGGACATGCAGCTGCTCTCGCGAGCCCTCCGCGTGGCTCAAGGCTGCCGAGCGGCCGCGCTGCCCGCTCGGAGCCTCCGGGCAGCGCCGGTGGGATGGCCGCTCCCGCCGCGGCGCGGGCTGAGCGCGCGGCACGGCCTGGAGAAGCTGTTCGCCGCGCCCTCCCTGCGCCGGCTGCTGGAGGCGCGCGCGCGGGGCGAGGGCGGGGCGGCGCCGCAGCTGGCGGCGCGCGTGAGGCGGCTGCGCGACAAGGAGCGAGAGCTGCGCGACACGCGGGAGCTGGCGCAAGGTGCGGCGCGGGGCGCGCGGCGGCGTTGTCTTGCGTGCATGACGTCACCGAGGCGGTGCTGAGGGGGAGGGCGGGCGGAGGCCGGTTCATTTGCATACGCCGACGCGATTGGGGGAGCGGCCCCGGGGGGGCGGGCGCAGGCCGATTCATTTGCATACGCCGACGTGATTGGGGGAGCGGCCCCGGGGGGGCGGGCGCAGGCCGGCGCGTGGCGCCGCGCGCGTCCCCGGGGGTGGGGGGCGACGGCCACGCGCGTGTCAGTCGGGGGAGCCCGGGGCGGGCCCCGCGGGCCTTCCGGAGGCACAGAGACGGCCCGAGCGCAGGGCAAGGGCACGAGTGAGTGGGGAAAGTACTTCCGCCGGCATGGGAAGTGCTGATACCGGAAGAGCGCTTGTTTCATACAAGACAAAGATAACTAATCGGGGATAGAAAACTTCTAAAGTTTTGGTGGTGTTTTTTTAATCCATCTTTCCCTTGCTGCCAAGACAGACCAGCCCGCCTGCCTGTCTTCGTTTTGGCAGTCACAGACGTCAGCACCTGAATCTGCTCTCTCTTTGTATTTGACTTTGTGTTGTGTCAGTAGCTGCACACTTTTAGTTCTGCCAAATGATGGAATATTTTTTTACCCTGAATCAAACTTCATTTTGATAGCAGTTAGAAAACCAAAATGTAGAAAAGGAGTACTTTAGGATCGGTAAACATTCGTGAGATGATTAAATGTTGCCTAGAACTGTAGTATTCAGATTTCAGCATACAATGATAGGGGTATTAGTCGTTTTAACAAAGAGTGCCGGATGTGGAGCCGCTGTGCTCTTTAAATCCCTGATGTTCCTGCCACACTTAAATACCGAAAGTAGTTTCTTAGAGCCATGGAATGGCTGGTGTGGGAAGGGCCAGTCCACCTTCCTGCTCAAGCAGGGACACCCACAAGTTGCTCAGGGCTTCGCCCAGTTGGGTTTTGAGTATCTCCAAGGATGGAAATTCACAACAAATCTGTGCAATGTGTGCCACTGTTTGACCACCAGCACAGTAATCATTTTTTATCATTGGCTCGGATTTTGCTTTCTGATGTTTAGGCAGAACTTCTTTTATTTCAGATTTTTCTCATGTCTTATACCTGCAGGATTAGAAAACACTTCATATGTACTTAGTATCATCTTTATAGATCATATTAGTAATTTGATTTTCTGACAGGTTTAGTGTGTTGGGGGGGTGGGTTTGTGTGGTAGTTTGATTTTGGGTTGGTTTTTTTCTTTGGTAGAGTAAGTTCTACATGTGGTTATTTTTTCAGAAGGTTTTGTCAGAATGGCACTGATAAAAGTCTGAGGATTAACCATACTTAAATATTCCAGATGAGAACGAAGATTTCCGGAAGCTTGCAGAAACAGAAATTGCTTCCTGTGAAGAAGAGATAGCTGAACTGAAACAACAGGTTAGATACCTTTATAAAGCCTCTGTTTGCTTGCCATTCTTAAATTAACAAAGCCAGATTGTCTTCTTGGGGGTGTTGGAACTAGGTGATATTTAAGGCCCCTTCGAACCCAAACCATTCTATGAGTCTTGCCAAGATGTATGTGATAAATTCCTCTTCCCATCCCCTCTGTGCTAGTTGTACTGCTCAAATAGTGTCTGTTAGATATGGAAAATGAAAAAATCAGGTGCTATAAAGACATCCTGTAAGCAAGTGCCCATTTGTACCTGAAAACTTTTCAATCAAAGTATCTTTTTAAGTAGGTGCTATAGTTTGTCTTGTCTGGGTGTACCTTTATGCATGTCAAGCTCTTTAGCCCTTGGAAATGTTAAGCTTACATAGTATCACTCACCAATGGTTTTGAAAAAATTTAATACTATGTAACTACTTTAGGCTGCTACTTTATATCAATTTTACAGAGTATGTATGTTATTTAACAAAAAAAAAAAGATCATTATGTAAACAGACTGTTTTAACTTAATACTACTGTTGAAGTAAAAACTGCTATAGTCACATTGTTTATTCCTCAGACAAGAGTACAACAGTCACCTTATAAATATTTTTTGTAAGTATTTATGATTCTGCCAAAAGAAGTCATCGTCTGTGGAAAGAACCATCACCTAATGCTAGTAAAAGATGAGGATATGAAAGCATTTGCAAATCATCCAGAGTTCTGATCCAGCAAGCAAAATTTTGATACAGTTTTTTCGGTTTTGATGTATCTTTCTTCTGCAGATCAGGCTTTTCTTTTTAAAATAAATAAAAGAATAATACATTTGAGTTGTTCTTGAAGGACTGTGCTCCTGAACATCCATACCTTCTTAGCTCTGCAGTTGAGATGGAATTAAAGAGAAATCTGATTAGAAAGAAGATATTCAGTTGTCTTGCAAGAGCAGGCATGTGTCCTGTGGTTTATCCTCACAGTGCTCCTGATGGATTAAAAACTTCTGTGAAGTTCTATGGCTCTCGAGAGAGAGGCCTGTGTAGCTCCTGTGACTGTGAACAGACACAGGGAGCCTTCCTGCAATGGAGCATCACCCTTACACACCTCTGCCTGGTTGAAGCCTGTCCTCAGGGCAGGAGAGCGCAGCCTAGATCAGTTACAGACTTGTCTGGTGTTTTATACTGTTTCAGGTGTGGATAGCAGTGCCAGAGAGGAGTCTTAGCTGGGTGCTTTTGTGTTCACAGATAGCGTTGCTTTTGATTCCTTCAGAAGAAACAGATGAGAGTGATCTTGTCTTGGAAGTAACTGCTGGAGTTGGAGGGCAGGAAGCCATGCTGTTCACCTCGGAGATATTTGATATGTATCAACGATATGCTGCTTATAAAAAGTGGAAATTTGAAGTATTAGAGTACTTTCCCAGTGAAATAGGTCAGTAATGAAAATACTGTAACTCCTTAATTCAAGTTGAAACACTCGTTCATATGACATAATCTTCCTAAGGAAACTAATTTGCACTATCTTAATTTTAGAAGTGGAATATTGTTTGAATGTCTGAGTACAGTTTTCCTCAGCTTCTGTGTTTGGGAATGAAACCATTTCCAAAATACTATTAAAATACTAAAGTGCTACAAAGAAAACTTGTCTTTCAATAATTTCATTTCTACATTTTAAAACTATTGAAAGATAAGCGCTTGGCAGAAGGAAATTTAGAAAGTGATGCAGATATGTTGGTTTAGCTTTTTTTTTTTTAGAGATAAAGATTACGTAAACTTTACTTGACTACACTGTTCTTCTTAGTTACCTAATGTTTTAGTGTCTACAGATTAGTTTGGTGAAAGATAGAAGATCTGTCTATTATTGTGGCTCTATTAGCAGAAAGGAATCAGTTTTATTAAAGTAATTCTTGGAGTTTAATCTAAAACATCTTAAATTTATATGTAATATTATCTCATTTATAAAATAAGGAAATGAGATGTTTGGCTATAGCTCATCTGTAACAGCTGTTAAAATCTTTATTAGAACTTGATTTTAAAAAGTGTTATATATGTAAAATGTTCGAATAACTTTCTTTAGAGTTCTTAGCAAGTATTTTATTTCAAGTTGATGAACATGAACTCAGACTCCCTTCTGGTGTGGCTGCTGATGATTCAATTAATATACTTCTTTTAAAATTTTATGACACTTGAATTCTTTATTTTCTATTACCTAGATTTGTTAATATTAATAAATTTCTTGTATGGTCAAGAGGTCCTTTGCCAAGTAAACTGTTTTTACAGTTTGAGTGGAGGCAGGGATGAGAAACTTCGTGTTACAGTGCATCTTGTTGCTGAAAGAGCAGTCATGTCCATCCCTATTCATGACCAGGCAAATACTTTGTGAGGAGCTGAACCAGTTCAGCCTTCAAAGCCAGCAGAAATCTGTTTACTTACTTTTTTTAAAGTAAACGGAATGAACATTGTACAGGTTAGATTTCTGTAAACAGAAAAGAGGAAATGTCTGAGTCTTTTTTTTTCACATACTAGGGGGAGAGGAGAGTTGCCTTTTCCATTAAGGCAAGACTTGGATCAGGTAAACCCCAGCAGTCACATGCACTTCACCTACAGAGCACAGTTTCAGTCAGCTTAAGCAAGGCCTGGCTTACCTTCTAGCCAGCTGTATGTTTCTTCTTTCTCAGCTCTAGCAGTTTTGAGGCCACCATGCTAACTGGATTAGTCCCCTGATTTGGCTTAAAAGCCCTGTTCTGGGATAGCTGTAAGTCAGGTCTGACTCAGCTTACAGTCCTGTGATTAGAAGAAAAAGGGAGTTGGGCTTGGCTACCCTTTTGGTAAAAGCTCAGTCCTTGGACAAGGAGCCCACATCCTCAGAGACATTCTCATTAATGCCTTAAATGGGAAACTGAAGTAATATATTAACCTAGTATATATCCATCCATATTTTCTCTTTCAAAGGGCTAGGTTTTTTTAATGCCTATATGTTTAAATATGTATATTTAAAATCTGTTTTGCTGAGGGCTTGTCTGTGTTCCAAAATTAAGATTTAGGATGTAAATCTTAGGAAAAATAAAGGCAGCCCTAGCTTCTGTCAGCCTCATGCAGTGTATTTTTTGATTTTGCATAATCACATATTATTGAAACAGATGCTGGAAATAAATTGGGAGGTAGGGGCTCTATATGTGACACGGCCAATGAAATGGATGTTTGAACCCTCGGGTTCAAAGTGTCTGTGCTGCACTGAGTAAGAGTGGGGCTAAGGATGCTGGTTACAGTAGGCTGTTACATCCTACCCATGTTCCATTCTTATTGGTTGCATGAGCAAAAGCAAAGTCCTATCTTGAAAGGTCAAACTGCTTTATTTCAGAGAACTCCTGAATTTGAAATCTGGAGGTGAGCATGTGTGAACAAGGTGAATGTTAAATAAAGCTGCAATAAAAAATCAGTTATAGTCAACTCTTAGATGACTTTATTGACCTACCCCAAGGGATGCCACTGTGTAAAAATAGCATGTTGAAGATTCAGAACACATGTTAAAGCACAAACTCACATGTCATTATTTATCCACTGCTTCTCACCTTGTAGTGTCAGGCAGAGACACAGGTGTGGGACTTTTCCCCAATATGGGTATAAGATCCCACGTAAAAAATTAGTGCAAACTTTTACCCTTGTTCTGAGTAAATCAGATTTCAGGATAGAGTGGGACATTTTATATGAAAGGGGCAAACACAGTTATCAAGAGCTAACTATATTTGACAGGCCTACAACATGTCTGCCAGGGTAAAAAAAAAAATCATCAAGATTTCATTAGATTTAGCTGCAGTTCATAATAAACCTGTGTTGGTAATAGTCAGTTTGAAGCAGTATGATCTAAAATACCTGTCATTTGAACCAGTTTCTTGGTCATCATATGCTAAGCACTATAGGCATACACATCACTACAAACTTTAAAAGCAGAAGGACAAAAATGATGTGAAAGAGAAAGCCAAACTGCCTCTTCCTATCTTTCACAAACATGACTGTAATACAAAATATATTTTAGTAAAGTTATGAGTGAACATTACATTTCTGTAGAAAAAAACATTTGTGAACCTTGTCCATGGAGGAAAAAAACCTGGCCTGTGTTCTGGCTGATGACTTTTTCCTGTTCTGCAGGGCATTTTCAGATTTCATGTTGTCTTTATTTTCCTTTTTTAAAAAGCTGCTGTCTTGTCCGTATGGCTGAGTTCCTTAGTCTGAGAGATAGCCTTAACCAGTATTTCTGAGAAGTATGTGCCTCTTCTTTTCCTCAGCTCTGGTTTCTTATTGCAAGACTTGAAAAACAATACTTTTTCAAGGCCACTTGTGTCTTCTTCGGTCATTCCCTTGGCACACCATCCACTGTGCAGAGAATGGGATCTGGGAATTGGGCTGCATTAAAAAAAAAAATGGGTGAAAAATTATATTCATTTAAAGTGCCATCACTTCTCTGATCCTTCATTACACTGCACACCAGTAAGCAAGGAAGAGCAAGAATGTCATAAACTAGTAGAGCAACAAACTCTATCTCGAAGTCATGATTGCTTTGGCCTTGACTTCCAAGTTCCAAACTGTTCAATGCTTGTAGGATGTTGCTGCCAAGTGTTTTGCTGGAGGTATTGGTAAGAGGTGCAGGAGCTGGTGTTCTGTTCACTCAAGGAAAGCAAAAGAGTAAAACTAAATTAAAAGGCAAATGTGACACGAGTAGATGCATAGAGGAAAATGGATAATAAGAAGAGTATGAAAAGTACTCAGTTATACAGAGCTGGGGTATTTTTCCCATTGAGTGATAAGGTTCTAAACTAACAATAAAAAAAAATTATGTTTCTGAAAGTGCCTTTCAAAATTTGATCTTTATGTGGACTAACTACTGGTATTAGAGTTCTATTGTGTTTTATGATTTTATGTGTACATGTATGTACATTGTTCATAGACAAATTTTTTACATATATAAAAAATTAAATTGGACTCTATATAAAATAATTGGACAGTCCTTTCCTTTTTGAGATAGAATGTGAGCAAATGGCTTTAGGATTGTCCTTGCATTTTTGGTGTAATTTTGCCCAAAAATGATGAATGGTAAATTCATCATTTTAAAAAACAAATGCCAGTGATGTGTAAATACACTGTTTGAAGTATAACAGCATAGTACCAACAGTTCTTCTTAAAGGTTTTGCAACTGTTTCTCTTCTGTGTTTAAGGTGGCCTAAGACATGCAGTAGCCAGTATAGCAGGTGCTGAGGCTTACAAATACATGAAGTTTGAAGGAGGAGTGCATCGAGTTCAGCGGGTACCAAAGACTGAAAAACAAGGACGCATTCACACCAGCACAATGACTGTTGCTATATTACCCCAACCTACTGAGGTAACATTTATCTTTTAGTATAACAGACATTACCAGGAGCAGTGTTTGATACTAAGTGTTTTCTGCCTCTTTTGTTATTCTCACTAAATGACTATTTTAATCTTAAATTTAAAGTAGGTCATATTTGTTTATTATTTTTATCACAGGGATGAAATAAAGAATTTCTGTCTTTTCTCATGATGCTAATTTCAAGAAAGTCACTGACAGTTTACTTGACTGTGACTTGAAAATTCACTGTGACTGTCTTGTGTGTTTTGTGGAAAACTACATTTTCTGCAAAGTAACAAAAGACTGAATCATTTTACCAGGCTCATAGATTACTTCTTTTAGCACTTCGTCTTTCCCATTTTTGTAGTGGCCTCACTTGCCTGTTCTAAAGTGTATGGGTAATAATTCGATCTTGCTATATTTGCTTGATTAAAACCAATAGACTAAGAATTAAAGCTTTGTTTTGATCTTAGTTTCATGTTAACCTAGCAGGTTGTCAGAGATGTCACTCACTCCTGTACTTTCTTGAAATTGTCTTGCTCCTTCCTCACAGAGACTTTTGCTCCACCACAGAGCCAGAAAAGGGAATATCTTCTATTTTATTTAAAAACCATCTGATCAAGCTCAAATACTGGTTAACTCCTCTAGAAGAGGATGCAGATCTCTCATAAGAGGGAGAAATTAGTGCTATGGGATGGTTATGCATTAAGTTATTATTTGGCTGATTTCTGGGGTTGCATCGTGATGCATTCCAATCTGATTACCAAGATTTGTTTATGTGAACTAAACTCATAAACGTTCAGAGGTTTGCTCTTGCATGAATGTGCCTTCTAAAGTAAACTGACTGTGCATATTTGATACCTGTCTAGAAAGAACACAATAAAATACTTTTTTTCTTTTTTTCTGTCTCCCATGACAGATGAGGCTGCAAATTAGTCCAAAAGATCTACGGATAGAAACAAAGCGAGCTAGTGGAGCTGGAGGCCAGCACGTCAATACCACAGATAGTGCTGTACGGATAGTTCACATTCCAACAGGTTCTGCTTCATTTTTTCTGTTGTACAAGATCTACATTCCAAAACTGTTGTCAGGATTTCCTTTGAAACAACGGCTTTATTTTCAAACCTGGGCAACAGTAGAGCAGAGGTTTTATGTAGTTTTCATGTCTATTCATACTACTTTAAATGCACCATCTTGTGCCCAGTCCAATTTTTAACAGTGAAGACTACTGGCTTCAGTAGGTAAGCTATCCATTTTGCTATTAAACATGACACTCTAAAAGCATCCAGATCAGTTTCTATCAAAAAGTTATATTTAAGTTTTCAAATAATGAAAATGACACTGAAAAATGGAGTAAGTTGAAATCTAATGATTTGCATTTTCTTGACTAGTCTCCAAAAGAGAGATTGCACTATTTCTATATTAAGACATTACTTTTTAATTGCAGAGTCTACTCAGGATGACAGCTCCCATTTGTCTGCTGGCTCCTTTCCCATAGATGACACACATAATTAGGAGGCCCATCCCTCTGGCTCAGGTTAGGAAACATAGCAGGGATAAGATACACCCTCAAACACTACCTGATTTTAGCTGTCCTATGGGGGCTTTTTATTGCCATTCCCAAGCCTTTTACTTCCCTTTGAGCAATCCACAACAGCCTTCTTGACTTTCGTTGCATTTTAACTTTTCCTCTTCTCTACTACAAACATTGCTCAGGCTTTACAGCCTCAGGGTAATCCCAAGTGCTTTTTATCTTCATGTATCCACATTTTTGCCACCCGTTTCTTTGTATTTGTTTAAAACATTAATCCATTCAGCACTTTTTGCACCACCTTAGTAAAGCAGAAGGTAAGCAGTGGAGAGGATAAAATTCTGTTGACTATATGGTGACAAAAAGTTACTCTGGATTAAAAACGTTTTGGATTGCCTGCGTGTTTGGATAAAAACACAACAAACTAAAGCCAGCAACTGACCTTAGTTTTTGCTGAAGGCAGTTATTAGGGTGTATTAGAGAAATCTTAAAGTGTATTGCAATTTTTTTGCAGTTATACATGGTTAATAGGGGAGTTCATACCTCACATTATCTCCTGACTTCTTCCTGTTCCCCCTTTCCCTTCTTCATTTCTCTGATCTCTCTTCCCTTAAAACTCTCCTGTTACTACTTCTATTTTTCTCATCCAAAATCTTTTTATAAACCTTCCCCACAATCCAAAATGTTATTAATAAACAAGTCTTCCATAAAGTAATACTATGTAATCTTATAAAATCATCCTCTAATATTACCAGAGCTACTTAATAAATCCAAATAACTACTTAGCTTGTGCTGTATTTCTTCTCCCCGCTCCTTTTTTTGGGCTGTTGGTTTTGTGTGTTTTGGGATGAGAAAGCACACCCTTTTATTTTTTTAAATAAAACAGTGCTGCTTTTTTTATATTCTGATCATATTCTATGCACTCACTATCTCATGTGTTTTACTGTTGCTTAAGTCCTACTTTTCCTGGAACTGTGGCCAAAATTTACAAGTATTCAAGGTGTCTTTTATTAGTCAGATCACATCACATATCTTTTATTTCATTATCTATCTGTTGCCCAGGTGAATTAAATTTCCACTGAATTAAATTTCTTGTCTTATGGCATAAAACACCTGTACAACTCAGCCTACACTTCTCTCCCAAAATGTATTATTACTCATTAATAAACCTGGACTTTTACATTCCCAGTCCAAATGTAACAGCCTAATGTAACATAATAAAAATCTTCCAGAAATTGCAGAACTCTTTTAGTATGTGCTAATCTGAAGTGCTAAATGTCATGATATTTTTGACAGGGATTGTGTCTGAGTGTCAGCAAGAAAGATCCCAAATTAGAAACAAAGAGAAGGCTATGCAAATGCTATGTGCTAAACTATACAACGCCAAACTAGAAGAAGAAACCAAAAAGAGAAACAGTGCTCGAAAGATTCAAGTAAGTTTAATTTAGTTGTGATATAAATCTGTACAAGCATGTGTTTTTAGGGTAACCCCTTTGTTGAACAGCAAGTAGTAAATGGAAATATAGAGCAACAGGAGCCCAGGAAGGACTTACATGAGGCAAAAAAAAGTCATAGAATCATAGAATGGTTTGGGTTGGTAGGGACCTTAAAAATAATCTAGCTTCAACCCTCCTACCATGGGAAGGGATGCCTTCCACTAGGCCACTCTGGAGAGCAAAATTTGTGAACTCCCCAAGCTCTCTAAACAGCAACATTACATTTTACTTCAGCAATAAAGGTCATGTATTAGCCAGACTTAAAATTATGGTGGTATGTAAGTCCTAGAGATCCAGTGAAACAAACTGGATTGCAGCATGAAGAACCAGAATAGAATTAGAAAAAGATGCAGTAAAATTGTTCTTTTACATGTTTGAGAACAATTACTGCAGCTGTTGAAGTGATCTGAGTACTATGTAACTAACAAATTTTGTGTAGTCATGGGAGGAAGAGAAACCTTTTGCTTTATATGCTTCATCAATATTTCATCATTTTTGTAAGATGATGGTGATAAACTGATTCTTCTTCTTCAATAGATTGGGACTAAAGGAAGATCAGAGAAGATCAGAACATACAACTTTCCACAGGACCGGATTACAGACCACAGAATAAGCAGATCAGTGCATCATGTTGAGTCTTTCATGCTAGGGGAAGAAATGCTAGATGAAATGATACAAACTCTGAGAGAGTATGCTGATTATGAATCTCTACTGGAAATTATTTCAGAAAATGAAAAAAAGAATTCCTCCTGAACATTGTTCTTGCTCAGGCCATTACAACAGATGCAGACCTTGGTCTGCAAAGAAGTTTCTCAGAGCACCACCCAGAAAATGGAGCTTCTTTTCAGGTCATGAAAAACATCACAACTTGTTTCCTCATGACTATTAAACAGTTTTCTTACTTGCTGAGTAAAAGACTTTATTATCTTCATATAAGACATTATTGCTGCAGCAGTCCTTTTGAAAAGTAAATTTGACTGCACCAGAAGTAACAGCAGTTAACTTTTTCCACGGAGAAGATACTGATACACCACTCTCAAAAGGTATGCATGCATTAAAAAAGGAGTTATTTCTAGTTCCAGTTTTCATTTAAACTGTAGCTTAACCATCACACATCAGTGTGAAATAGCTTACTTGAGAGAAGAAAAAAAATCCTATTTTGTTTGAGTGATTGGAAAAAAAGTGATAAATAAATGACCCCACTCTACCTATCTGCATATTTATTAATCACTTATATGTATCATGGGAGAGGGAGTCAAAGTGTACCTCTGTCATGTTTTCAAGGCCTTCTGGCCCTTATTTATAAATACAAAACAAGTTTAAGAATATCCCTTGTTCCAGAAAAAAAAGCCATGGATGCCAAGCGATGAATCATATGAATTGGTTTTGGAATGAATGTTTGTGTTCCTGAGTCAAAAATGAAAAGAATTGTTACAATATTGTTCACCTGATATTTTAGTATCCACTTGACTTCAGTTTCTCCTTTATGGTTTTGACTGTCCAAGTCATTGATTTTCTGAAGGTTACATGCTATGACTGGCATCTTTGGTTTTGTCTATTTATTTAACAGGGTCTTAAAACATTCGATACCTTTATCAGCTTTGTTTTCTAGTAAACACTGCATGGTAACTATGACTGAGTTCCAAATCTTTTAATTTAAGATGCATACGTTAACTTCAGATGGAGTGTGCACAAGATGAGGCATTACATATTTCCTGTTGGTAAGCATGAGACCTAGGTCTGCATTTACTAGCAGTTTTACAACTCCCAACTGGCCCACAAAAAAGTAAAAAGAAACATTGACTCATTTTTTGTGTAAAATAATTAGATACTGATTGGAGCAGAAACTAGGGCTGAAGTCTTCGTTCTTACTAGATCAGTATTGTAAATAGAGAGTACTTGTGACAGTCCTACTGACTTGACTTTAACCAAGGCCCTCTTACACCAAGTGATAGATGGAGTTTGCTGTTCTTTCTTGCTTCAGCTTCATATTCCTCCAAACAAATAAGGGCCATTGATTGGGCCTACACACTGGACTACTGCATGAAACTTAGATAACTGTTTAGGTCTTTGTCCCCCTAGACCTTCCCTGATGTTCCAGCTTGTAGCCTGTCTGGCCAGATCCTGCCTCCCTATTCTCATCTGGCTCTTGAACAAACACTAAATGTGTTGTTGCCTTGCAAGTGGCCAGGCTCTGATCAGTATGAGAAAAACCAGACATCATGTGGTTCTGGCAGGAAGCCAGAAGTATTCCAAACCCGTCATCTGGCAGTGCTGTACAAAGGGGGACTTCACTGTCCTCCTTGGCCTGTCATGGCAAGCTTTACTGTGTAAAGACTTGAAGTCCTGTGCTTGCTTTGTATGAATTTTAACACAAGGGATTTTGTCTCTGCAAACGCAGCCTCCTTGAGCTGTGAGCAGATTGCCTTTCCAGCAGTGGCAGGGATCCCTGCACTGGTGTCCAGTCAGCCTAGCTCCCAGTAATGCTCCTGCTCACTCTGCAACTGCTGGTAGCATTGGTCATATAAAATAAATACAATTCTTTTATGGGAAAGAGCCCAAATCCACCGCCAGACTCGAATTACAGAACGGTGAGGTTGGAAGGGACCACCGTGGGTCATCCAGTCCAACCTCCCTGCTTAAGCCTAGTCATCCTAGAGCACATGGCACAGGATTGCATCCAGGCGGTTCTTGAATATCTCCAGTGTAGGAGAGAATCCTCCCCCGGTAGAGGAGCTTTGCACGTTCGGAGCGTGCCAGGGTGATGGGAACATCCCGGGCGCGTCCATTTAAAAAAGCAGACGCAGATGCAGCTGGGCGCCAGGCTGTGCTTAGGCGCGTGTCAGTGCCGGGACGCAGCAGCCGCTGGTTCCTTGGGGACCAAGAGCGGTGTGGGGCAGGAGGGCGGGAGGAAGGGGCGGGCGGGAGCGGCCGCCGCGCGGGAGCCGCGGCCGCGCCGCTCGCGTCCCTCCCTGCGGCCGAGGAGGGAAAGCGAGGGACGGGCCGGCTCCGCCCGCCGCGCCCGGGATTGGCCCCCGCCTCCTGCCCGCCTCCCATTGGCCGCGTCCCGCTCGCCGCCGCCTCGCCATTGGCCGGCGCGGTTTTGGATACCAAATTTAAAGTTTTTAAAAAGCGCCGGGCGAGAGCGGCCGCGCACTCACTGCCCGCGGCGGCGCCGGCGCAGCCCTGCAGGTGAGCGCGGGGTGGGCGGCGAGCTCCGCCGGGAGCCGCTGCGGGGCTCCACGGCCAGGGCTCTGCGGTCGGGCCGGCTCGGGGACAGCGGGCTCCGCGGTCAAGGCAGCGCGGTTAAGGCTCTTCGGCTGGGGTGGCGGGAGCTGCTGGCGTACGTGGTGGCGGGACTGTGGGGTGCTAGCGGCGCTGCGGCGGGACCAGACGGGCTGGGCACGGGGGTTCCTGGCGGCCGCCCGGTCCCAGCGCTCTCCCCAGCCTAGCCCCGCAGCTATCCCGCTGGCGGGACGGGACGGGGTGGCGGCGCAAGGGTGGCCAGGGAGCGTCTGGATCCCGCCAACGAGCCACGTGTGGGGTGGTCCCGGCTGCTCGCCGCACTGGCGGGGCCGGGCCGGGCCGGGATGGGGATCGCAGCTCGGCTCCCGCCGGCGGGCAGCTGCGGGCGGGAGGCGCCGCGCCGCGCTTCTCCCGCCCGCCGGGCCACGCCGTCGGAAGGGCATCTCCTCGGCGCGCTCCTGCCCGCCCCGCCACCACCATTTGAGGGGGAATCCTCCAGTGCAGGGGAAAGGGGAGACTTTCGAAGGCGCGGGGTGAAGTTCCCGGGGCCGTGGGGCACGGCGGAGCCGGGACCCGGTATACCTGCACCGACCCGGGCCATCTTGAGCCCTGGGCGGGAGTAGCCTGACAGCGCCGCGGGGGCCCGCGGCTGAGCCCGCTCCTCCGGGGGTCGGGGCAGGCCCTGGTGCACCGAAACGTGATGGGGGGACATTTTCCAATTCATCAGGATTTCAGCCCAAAAGCTTCTCTGCTCGTTCGCAAGGAAGCTGGGAAGGGGAGGAGGAGGCTTAGGAAAGGCTTGTATTTTTCCCCCAACTCACACGATACAAAACCAAAAGCCTATTTGCTCCTTTCTCCCATCAAACGTAGGTACAAAGAAGGAACTTTGTCTCTAAATCTTTAATGGAATACATTTTTCTCATGCCTCTTTCCAGAACTGCTGGAAGTGCTTAAATCCTTTAAAATTCGTACTCAAATGGGGAATCTTCTATTTCCTACGGTTTGCAAAGTATGTTAAAATTTACTTTCCCCTTAGATTTAGCAGGGGAGAGATGGCCTCCTTCTCCCCTCCAGCCCTCGCCCATCCCCCCGCAATTGTTAATATAGATAGCACCGTATTTCGCGGGGGAGGGGAATGAAACAGGGCAAGAAAAGCTCGATTTCCCTATGATATCTATTGACCTCCCACCCTCTTGAAATCATGCTTGTAAGTAACCTTTATTTCACTCTGACCATTGTTTAAGGATAATTTGCATATACATGCGAGCACTCAAGTCTTTCCTGTGCCACCCAGCCTCCTCCCTTTTCAAAAATGCCAGATATCTGGCTGCAGCAGCAGCAGCATTGCCTCTGGTCTTGGATGCCAACTTCAGGCTTCTCTGGCCTGCACAGGCCTACGGTCACTCATGGACCCTCTGCCACTGGTGTCCCTTTCAGGGACCTCAAGTGTCTTGACTATGTTGCTACCTTTAGGGAAGGAAGTGGAAGCACTGGTGTGTCTCATCTATGCTGGTGAAATGGTGACCAAGTAAATCACCCAGTCAGTTTTCTTGCCCTAGTTATATGCAGCACAAAACTCTTGTTTTTTTGAGAAGATCTTACATAGATTTTAATCAGTGGCCATTCAAATCCTTAGTTCCCCTAGTTGTATTTTAGACACTAGAGGGTGAGTTAGATAAAAGCATAAAATTCATAATGCAGAAGGGAAGCATGGTAGAGTCTTTATAAGAAAAAGAATTTGTGATCTAGTTTATGCTGTGTTTTAATACTGCCTTGTTGTTTCTTGCAGGATACAAACAACACAATGAAATCAAACCTTAACCGCTCTTGCAAAATGAAGCGTGATTGTGATTGTGTGTCTCTTCATGCTGGGTTTACACCATTGAGATGTGCTGTGGAGAAAACAAGGCTGGAAAAATCCTGCCCTTTGAATTATGAAGGAGGCTTTTGTAAAAGCTGTGCAGAAGAACATCAGAAAATACTCCTTAGTGACTCATACCATGCAGCCACCAGAAGTCTAGATCTTGAAGATGGAGAAAGACCCATACATAACAAAGAAAACAACCAAATAACCCAGAGACTTGATGAATGTATCTGTGAAATGGAGGCAATGGAAAGCAGTAAACTTCATGAGGACAGCGGTTATTCCTCTATGTTAAGTACTCCGTATGCTGACGCAATAGAACATGAGGATAGTTTACCTTTGGCTGGGAATCTCTGTGGCACACCAGAACATTGTCTCATGAAGAACCAAAATGAAGAACAGTTTTCAAAGAAGACACTATTGCCAGTAACCCATTATGAAGAAGTGATTTGCTCAACTTTGAAAAAAAGTGGCAAAAGAAATCTTAAGTCTTGGGCTGCTGTAGACAGAATTGTTTCCAAGGGAAAAATTGAACTTTGTAACTTAATTGGAAAGAAAATGGGGCTAGATAGAATAGACATTCTCGCTGAACTCTTCCAAAAGAACCTGAAGCATATATTAGCAAATATTTTAAGGCATCTCAGTGAGATGGATTTAGTAAAGTAAGTATATTGATGTCATTGTATTTCACAAGGAAAGGAAAGGAAAAAAACCTAATCCGATGCCTTAATGTTTTATATATGGGGCTTGTGACATTTACTCAATGTTTAGTATTATGTGTTAGTATATTAAAACATGAACAGGCAATGCAAGCCATGGTACATTGGGAGAATGTCTTTTCCCTAGAAAGCAGATTAAAGACTACACCTGTGAACATATTCTATCTTTACATAGAAAAAGAAAGAGATTACAGTTATTCTTGCTCGTAAATAAATCCCTTTTCTAGGAGGCAACTGATATGTTTGTACTGTCGTTGCAGTTTTGCCAAAGTCAGCACAACATGGCAGAAGATTCTACAAGAAGATAAATGGATTTTCCAAATATATAGCAGAGCTGTGAAAAACCTTTCTGTAAGTTTCTGCACTGAACCCTCAGTGGCTTTCTGCTATTTCAGGTCTCCTCCTAGCCTTAAGGGATCACAGAAGAGTTTCTTAGATTGAAAACTGTCACTGGAGTGTCTGAGTTTGTCCTGTTAGGATGCCCTGTCTCAAGTATTGCTAGTTACATCAGTGACTTTGGGGACCCCAAGGAAGGTTGACTGACAAGGTGACCCAAGGAGAGATGCAGATATTGTTAAGAGCTTTCACATGTCCTGTGTTACAGAGGAAGGCAGGAAGGAGAGAGTCACTGCCAGCACAGCCCTAGAGACTCCCAGCAGAGGCTTGGTTGCTTCAGCATTCCCCACTGATCCAGAAGGGAGAGAGACAGAGATAAAACCACTCAGCTGGCTCTGTGAATCAGGTTCTCTGTTTATAGCAGTAGTCGCTGAAGTCCACCATGCCTGCTATGGAAAACTGAAAAGTTTTTTGCACTATGAGCTATTCCTAATGCCTCTGTGTCCTAAGAAATAAAAATTCTGGATCCATTGACACTAGCCTTGCATTTTATCAAGTCAGGACCCTTAAAACACTAGGAGTGTTTTTCCTTCTTGAGACAGAGAGAGACAGACAACAAACATAGGCTTAGGATCTGCCACAGGGTGAGGTTGTCAACCAGTTTGAGTTTTATGTAGTATTTTACAGTACTGTTGGGGTGAAACATTTGTACACCACTGAATATTCATCCCACAAAGTTTGATTTCTTCCATTCTGTTGTATGCTTTTTTGTTTAGCTTAAACTGGAAACTTGGTGGGTGGAGTGTATTTTTCACAAAGAAAGCTTCAAGCACTCCTGTTCACCATAAAGAATGGGAAGTACTGATATTTGCTTTGAAAAATTGATTAATAGGTTACATGTTCTGCCTAAATAATTGTGTTAATATGACAGTAGGATTACATAATACAAGATGGTTGGTTTTGAACCAGAAACTAGGGAGCTGTTCTATGCATTTATAACAGAAGTGACTCTGAAGGTTATGGTAAAATCAGTAGCACTCCTTGGTGTGATGCTTTATTATTGGAAACCTGGAGGAAGGATCAAAAATTACTTGTTGACTTATGTTAAACAAAAAACACAGTATCAGGTAAGTTCTCTTCTCAAATTGAAGTCTTTTGTTTTTCTTTTCGTCAGAATGTCACTAAGGCGCCAGAGCATGCTGCAACAAGAGAGTATGTTCTCTACAGAGTGTCCTTAGCTTCCATTCAGAAAGCAGCCCCACCAAAAAACTCCAACAAAAAAAGCACCAGGTCCAAAGCATCTAAGAATCACAGCAGGGTCACGGAGTTTTCTGAGGTAACTGGTGATTTCCATTAATTTTTAATTTCTCACATGTTTTCTGGAAAACAAACACCTTGTAAAGTATATTTTTGAAAGTAGTATCACCAATTTCAAGTGCTTGTAATTATTAGCATGGCTGCCAAATTTTGCTTAGCGCACCTATTTTAAGACAATGTCAGAAGCTAAGTAGAGTATATTTATATACTGGGATGTTCTACATCCTTTTTTTTTCTTTCTTAGGAATTTCACTTAGGGATTTTTTTTTTTGGCTTAAATTTTGTCTTGGTCAGATATGAAAAAGTTTAGTCATTCCCTGTTCATTTCCATGGGTTTATAATGAATCACATGTTTTTCAGACAAGTAATATCACAAAAACTGTCAATTTTACCTCAAAACTGAGGGACAATTTAAAAAAAAAGGACCAAAGATTTAATAGTTCTTAGTTCCAATCTTTAGAAAAATAAGCAATGTGTATTTCTTTTTAGTCATTTTATGGGTTTTTTTGCCAACTAATTATCTGGCATTCAAATGACTTTTTAAGCTACATATTTACAGTGTGTAACACACCTGGAGTTGTCAATAACTGCTAACAGCCTGTTTCCCTTCACCTTGTTATTTTTCTTAAGCTGTCTTTTTTCCACATACTTGCAATGTAGACCTGCACCTAGATCTTGTAAGACTTTTAAAAATGCTTGATGAAAGTTATTGCCTGTTAATAAGCAAATGATTTTCCCAACTAGAAAAAGGTTTCATGCTGAAGCTCAAAAGTCTTAGTCTGCAAATTGGTGGAATAAGAGAAGAAGATAAAAAGTCATTGGAAAATATGATCAAGATTAATATTATTATTATAGGACTTTGTAGCACTAGGAATGTAAAAGTACAACTGTTTAGTAGCAGTCTAAAACTTTATTCTTGTTATATGTCTATACACAACTACATCACCATCCTTGAATGAGGTTTGGAAGATTCGGGAAGGCTGTTTTTCTTACTGCTTTTGATTTATCCTGTCCTTTAACTTTTGAATTTTAAGAATACAAAATTGGCTGCCTCTATTCCAATACAAAATACTTGCAATTATAGACTGATTATTCCTGTTCAGTCTTCATCAGAATTTGATGCAACAAAAATTAGGCTAAATTTTTAATTTATCCCTCCATATTAGGAGAAGTTATAGTATGTTTTGTGGCACTTAAATAATATCAGGAAGTATTTGGAGAGTGTATTTACCCTCTGCTCATGATTTTCTGTGTATGCTTTTTCCAACAGGCTGCCAGGAACTTGAAAAACACTGAAAGCCTTAAAGCTTGCCATCGCTGTGGCTCACCTGCCAAGTATGATTCCTACCTCCAAAGAGCAACGTGCAATCGTGAAAGTTGTGGCTTTGACTTTTGCACCAAGTGCATGTGCAGCTACCACAGCTCCAGTGACTGTGTGAGCAGCAAACCCGTGAAACACAACTCTACGGCAGGGCCGCTTCCTGGGACTAAGAAAAGCAAACAGAATCTGAGGAGATTGTGATCCATCCCTCCCAATACAAATTGGCAAATGGCCCGTATAAGTTATTTTTAATCATCCACAAAAGAGAAGGCTTTCTGCTATTCCATATTAATAAAAATGGTTAATTCTGTTATTCCTCTGTACCATTTAATCATCCTGTTCAGAAGGGTTTTAAAAGCATTTCTAGTGCTGTCAAGTGAGGTGAGTGAAGCCCCTTTTAATGTGAAAATATGAGGGAGACTAGATTTTATGATTTTTCAGAGCTTTGCCTTTGATTTTAAAAGTCGACATTCATAATACCATTTCTCTGATGGTTTCTCTTCTATGAATCTTAAATTGCTCTTCCTTCATTTCTTTCAGAAAGTGCAGCTTTCCTTGAACCTTTCCCAAGCTTAAAAAAAAAAGTACTGTATGTTGGCTATACTGCTAAAAAATACTTTGACTTTTTTTTGAAATCATAAGCTAATTTTAATATTTGTATATATTTGTAAATATTATTCATATTTGTCTTGTAAATGTGAAAATAAACGACTATTCTCAACAACTTGGTTGCCAAATCTGGCCTTCCTGTTTATCGTCCTAAAACATTGTTTCTCACGCTCTCTTTGCAGGTTTTCTAGTCTGTGCTTCTTAAAGTTGTTGATTTAACAAAGTGCAAGTCCTCCTGGGTTTGTGTAAAATGTACTGAATCAATTGTCATGCTGTATTCTTGCAGCTTTACCTAAAGGCTCTTTGCAGTAATTGCCAATAGTGTCAAAAGTGCCAACACTTCCTTTTCATTTCAATGGAAATTTTTCTATTGGCTGAACTTATGCTGCTGTTGCAGAACTAGCTCACTGTCAGTAAAATATTCGTGATCCCACAGTAAAGAAAGGCGAACTTTTGAGAAATAGACTAATAATTTTGTGGAATTATCTGGGGTGGTTTTTTCCCCCATTGGTAAGTAAATAGCAGACTAGGATGATGGAGCTGTAGGTCCTGCTTCTTGAACTATAGTGTAGGTAGTGACAGGATAAGTGGCAATGGCTTCAAAGTTAGGAGAGAGTAGGTTTAGAGACACTGAAATGGGTTTCCTAGAGAAATTGTGCATGCTCAACTCAGGAAGTGTTTATGGAGCTCTGAGCAACCTGGTCTTATGAAAGGTGTCCCTCTCTGCAGCAGGGGAGTTGGAATGAGAGAGTGAGGATGATGGGTGTTACTACTAGTAGGTGCCCCAACCAGTGCTGAGGAGAGTGATTTATGCGCCAAAGGTGTGAAAGTCTGTAGATGCAGATCGTTGTTAATGTCTGCTGAGCCTATCTTGGCCCTGCCTTTGATATGCAATCGGTGTGAGTCATACCTGGGGCAAGAGCACAGCACTTGCCATATGGAGATCGGTACTCCTCAGGTACTGCAGCTGTTGTCAAAAACCACTTCCAAACTCAGCGGTTGGCAGCTCCAGTGACTTTGCAGGAATGTGATAAGCTTCTTACCCACACTGCATTTGCCTTTCAGATCTACAGAGGGTGATAAATACTTGCAGGCTGCCAGAGTCTCCTGCCTGGCTGGTGCAAGTACAGATTTCTTCCAGTTATTTGCTTATCTCTAGGAATGGCTCTGCCTGGTAAGGAAGGGCGGGACATTGCTCTGCTCTGTAAATTGCTGTGTCTGGAAGCTGTTCCCCCCCATCTTGAACAGCTGTGAAGACAGATTATCCCTTAACTTCATCCCAACCTTAGCTGGGAGACAGGCAGAGGTAGGCATTTAGGACTTTCTGAAATCAATATTGAGTATCTGTGTTTTGCAGCTCTTCTCTCTTGCACTTACTGTGCTGTCCTGGAAAACCCAAGGAGCTACTCGAGGTGCTTACACCTTTCTGCAACTCATTAAAGGCAATTTCAGCTCTCACCACAGCAAGGAGAGAAGCTGAAGAGAAGTGCCTGATAGTGATGATAGAATCACCTGTATGAACAGGGACAAGTTTGGATGCACTTACCAGTTTAACATATCCTCCAGAAGAAGCCTTTGTGCTCTGAGGACCGTGGAACCTGTAAGAATAAAAACAAGAAAAAAACAGCCCTCTTACTTCAAGTCTGCAACTGCTGGCACCTTTGATGCCATGAAGATTTTTTGCCTTTTCTTTTATACCCCTGTTATACCTTTTTACAATTTCTGTATTCCTAGTGCGTTTTCCCTACATTCTTGGACTTGTTTGTCAAGCTAGGAGACTAAACATTTTAGAAGCTTTGTAGTTAGGGATCAGTGTGCCCCAGACCCCAAGGTCCTCTCCAGAACACATTCTGTAAACTAAGATAGAACCATCCAGGGGAAGGTTCCTTGGGGAGGGGGGCTCACTTGACCCTCTCATTGGGTAATCTCTGATAGATATGCTAATTAGTAAGACCTATAATGATATACCCAATCTTTTGGGGATAGACTCGGCAGGGTGCATTTCGATACATTTGACCTGGACGTGTGCACCTAAGGATCCTTAAAATAAATACCAAGGTAAAATCCCTTTTCCCCTTCTAACCGTGTTTGGCTCCTGATTTTAAGACCAGGAAAAGGCATCACCTTAGCCCAGCTGGTCACCTCAGAGCCTGATTTCTAACGTGTGGCAAAACTGCAGCATGTGCCAGATGTGCTCACTAGCCAAAGGTTTCACTGTAAGGAAGCAAAATTTAAGCATGTTGAATGGGTTAAAAAAAAACAAAAACAAAACAAGAAGTGTAAAAGTCATAGCTCTGTCAGTGACCACTCTCAAAAAAGTTCTGTTTGTTTAGCCCTAAAACGTAAAGTTTGCCCTGACTAGGAGAGTTTAAAAAGAAGGAATCTAGATTAAGTTTCTAAATAAGAACTCCCTTCCCACCTCCTAAAGCCAAGGACTGACACCCCTTTTGAGGAAATTATACTGGAGTTTAGGGATTTTTTTTAAATGAAATTGTTCTGGAAAGGGAAAACCACGAGATGGTGCTCTTGTCTCACTCACTGCGTGAAGCCGGATTCATTGAGCTCTCTTGCAGTGGTCTCTTGCGGTGGTTCCCTCCACCTCTGCTAACTGTAGCTGTAGATCTAGTTACTACAGTCACGGGGAATCAGATTACATCTGCAACTAAAAGAAGAGAACCCAAACCTTGAGTTCAATTACTGATTTTAACATTTATTTCAAACATATTTGTCTAGGATATGTACACATTTGCTAAACCTAAACATATACAGGTGCCTTTCATAAAAGCTTTGTCATGCTGCAAAATGCATGTGCCTTCTTCAAGGTGTGATTAACTGCTCTAAACATGACATTTACTTTGCCCACCTTGTGCCCCCATAGTGACAACTGGAGAGCAAAGTCACCACTCCTAAGCAGTGAGTGCAAGCTGTCCTGTGAAGCCATCAGAGCATGTCTGGAGCAAGCAGCAAAAAGCTTTACCTGGGATTGGACAAGGTTTTCCTGATTGATGGAAGTTTGGTGAACACCTCAGCAGCATGACAGCTGTGGTGCCACCTTGATGTGTCTTCTGGCAGGAGCTAATGGTGCCAACTTACAAAATATCTAAGAGGCATAGCATGCATATGTCACTTCTTGTGGAGTGCCTCCACTGTGCTTAGGAGGGCTGGCATCTTGAGCTGAAAAGCCACTACCTGAATGCAAGGATGGATCAGGCCATTACTGTGATAGATGCAGGATTTTGGAAGACACTTGCTGTGATGAAAAGATCCCCGTTCTAATATATTTGAAATTTGGAGTACAGGATGAGGATTTACAGAGATCGACAACTCCTGGATTGTCAGTCTTTACCTAAACATGTACAAAGTGTCAGGTCCACTCAGTTTTAGTATAACCTTGTCAGAATGGTTTCTCCTCTGAAGTAGTCTGGGGGAACTTAAGGATGAAGGTCAAAACATACTGCTGATATTCCCAACAGAAAATAAAAGCAGCTAGGTTCTATGAGCCTACTGGCACATGCAGAAATAGTTGTAAGATTCAAAAGGTGGAACAGACGTTGTAGTGGCCACTGAGATGGTTCAGCAGCAGCTGAGGTTTTGTACCTTAAGGTTTAATATTGTTTTGCTTTTTGCATTCCGAGCTGCCCACATGGTACCTCAGTCCAGCATTCTGTCTGCAGCATTCAGCCAGATGCAGTGTCAGGGCCAGCCCATGGCCTGAAGAACAGCCCTGAGGATGCCCTCTGGCCATGCAGGTGCATGGCTGGGAAGAGGAGGGGAACCCTGCCCCTCCACTGCCCTATTTCTCACCTCATAAATGCTAGCTTTTGGGAGGTGCCAGTAGTACTGTTGCCCTTGGCTGGTGTAACTGTGCCAGGACAGGGCTGAAAAACAAAGGCCTCTGGGCATTTGAGGTTTCCTTGTAGCCAGACCGTGACAGTAATGGTACATACTGGTTTGGGGTTAAAAAATCTCTCTGGCTTCCTCAGGCCCCCAAGTCAGACCCACACTGAGAGGGTCAGGTGTGTCTCTAACTTAAAGTATTTGCTGTGGGCATATAAAGGCCAGGCAGCCCTCAGCTGCTGGTAGAAGGACTGGGCTCAGGAGACACTTCTGCATGTTTCAGGAGGAGGTGCAGCTTTTCCAGGGCTAATGCATGGCAGCTACAGCTTCACATGAGGGACTTGGGATGGGTACAGCTGTGGTGGCCACCACCTCCCAAAACTCCCCTCTGCTTTCTGCCCATGGCAGCTCTGTGCCCACCAGAGAGTGCAGTACCCCTGCTCAGCAGGGATGAAGGCTGCTTCCAGAGGCTCCACTGGAGCTGGCTTATGCATGAATCATAATACAAACATGGCACAAGAGTTCTGAGACTTACTTCTTGTGTTTAGTGTCATTTTCTGAGGGTCTACCTCAGCTCAGTTAATTATACTGTACAACAGATTTTTGTTAGTCATATGTAGATCTAATTTTCAAGATTGTCCCTGGGTACCAAATTAGCAGAGAAAACATCAACTGCAATTTTCTTACAAACATACTTTAAACACCAGCTGCTTGTAAAAATGCGTATGATGTCTCTAAATTAAAAAGCTCTGTGTTGCTTTAAAAATACTTGCAACAAGTAGCATAGAAATACATTTACTCTCTGCAACGTTTACTTATGTACCCATCGATACAAAATCTTTGTGCCAGTAGGAAATCCAGAAAGTTTGAGTTGTTTCATGTCCCTTTCTTTATTTATTCAGCAGGAATATTACAGGACGTCCAATCTCACTGTATATATTTTAGTAATGGTTTTGGCAAAGTAAGCAGTTCACTTTTGTTCTGACCTCCTCACCTCTGTTAAAGAGCAGTTATAGCCTCAGTATTTGTACTTGATACACAAAGGTAAAATATAAAAAATAAGACGTCTCAATGTCCTACACCACTACCACAGCCCCACCACTCTGCTAGGAATTAACCATGCAGTAGATAACAAGTACACTTTTTAGTATTTCTATTTATACTCTCAGCGTGTTAATACTCATATTCTCTTGTCAGTACTGATAATCTTCACTCTTCTCAACACTCTTGTAAATAGCTTATATCCTGAAGACTGACTTTCATATAAAGATTAAGACAACTCTTTTACTGCTTAACATATCAGAAAAGAAGACATATTCTTTCCTTGGAGTTACAATCAAAAGCAAAGTTTTCACTGTTCATACAGAATCCTTTATCCTCACTATAGCAAGGTTTTCACAAAATTTCTGGTGTAGATGGTAATTCACTATATTGCATTATGTTTACGTGCCAGTCTCAAATATTATTAAAATTCTTTCAGATTTCCTATCCATAAAAATTGACACTAAAGCAAATTAAATGCCTTTTTTGTACTTATTTTACTGCATATCAATTTCTTAAATTCTGATGACCAAATTCAAAGGTACTGGTTGTGCATGTTTTAGGAAGATTTGTATTTTATGTTACCTGGTGCTCAAACAAGCAATGAAACTTCTGGGAATGTGAGTAGTCTACGAGAGACTACTGGTATAATTTGTTAATGTTTGAAACTGAGTTACTTATATTGATTAAATAATATATTGAGAGATCCAAATATAGATATACAAAAGATGTTGTATGAAATTATAATACTAGGCTCAGCTCATGCCTCAAACACCTTTAAGACCAAGCGAAGATCAGGTGTAACAAATATCTTTATTTTTCTTTCTGATAGGAAATTCACCTTTTGAAGCAACTTTTTACTGCAGATAAGTGATGTACACTTCTACAGCCCTCCTAAGTCTACGTCACATATTCATTGCTTATGCAGCTGATAAAAACAGATATTTAGGCTCCTGTATAGAACCAGGATAAATATTTATCACTGCTAACTGGGCTGAAATAGTTGTCATTCCGAGTGAAAATACCTGTGACTTGACCAGTGGATTAGGCTTCCAATGTTTAAGAGATGTTAATTATGGAGAGGATGGTAGAGGGTAAATATTGCTTTTCCTTTTCTATCTTTCCTGAATAAATTAAGTATATGATTTAATATGGGCTTACAAGGACTATAAGCTAAAAAGAAACAGCCATCAGCTATATTACTATTTATTTCTGTTCCTTTGATCTTAAATTAGTAGATTTTTTTTCAGAGAAATCATTAAATAAAATTGTTAAGTTCAAAAATATTTCTGAATGTTGTCATTGCCATAAGAACAGAAATTCTTTCTTACAAACCAACTAAGTTTTCATTCAGGGAATAAGATTCTCCTGTTCCAGAGTTATCTGTATACTTAACTCTAGTAACGGTTCACAGAAAATTTAGTCAATTTCAAAACAAAATATGTTACACATAGAAACTAGAAAGTTTCTGTAAACTGTAATGCTAGGACCTAGTTGCAAGTAGGGACATTATATAGTCATTTTTTTGAAGTACTGAGTTTAATTGCAGAATTTCAGACTTGTATTTTTGTCCCTGTTTCAAAATGTAAAGTGTGTTTTATTTTTTTTTTTTTTTAATTTCTAACCTTATTAAAATATATAAAGAACATGAAGGAAAACTGCAGGTATATATTTTTTTTCTGATAAGTTGCATTTTTGAATGTGATTTTAGCCTCTTTTTTTGTTTTTCCATTACCTCAGACTCTTTCAGAGAAAGGGAGAGAGAAACATTATGCCAGCTCTGTTCAATCAGTCTTTTACTTTTACTAGCATTTAACAGAAATTTCTGTGGGAGCTATGCTGAAAAGACATCAGTTGTACAAACTTGTGAACAGCAAATCATGAAAGTATGAAAAATAAAATATGTATGCCATGTCTTTGTTTCTAATGAAAAACATACGAACTAGAAATAATGTAATCTGGCTTTCAGTTTGTAATCCAGCTTCCTAGGGTTATAAAGGGGAAATACATGGTTATTGTTTATTACACAGCTTAGAATAATTGGGGAAATGTTTAATCCAGTATGGTAAAAGGTATTTGTTTTAATCCAGTACAATTAAAGGTATTTGCTTAAAAAAATCAGATTTTAAACTGGTGTGTAAGTGAAAGTAGAGTGTTCCCTTTCAGGCCACCACAAGTATCACACTTCGCTAGTGGTGAGCTGTACACCTGGAAGGAAAAGTTTGAAGGATTAGAAATTAAAAGAAGTCAGCAAATATTTTGGTTACCATCTCTAAGACTTTTTCAAAGCCAGCAAGAAAGCACATAATTTTAAAAACTTACATGGCAGGAAACGTGATCCAAAAGGCTTCTCCTTAAGCTTGCCCTTAAGGGCATGAAAGAAGCTCAATACAGGATTGTGATACACAGCCTACAGGCAAGAAATTGATCCATAAATCTTTGTAAATTAAGCCAGTATTTGTGTTACTGAAAAATGGATTTCATCTGCTGGTGAACTCAGAACACTCATAGGCACGATATATCCTCTGTATGAGCTTGGTTTAGAGGTGCTGCTGTATTGCATTAGAAGCTGCTGCAAAATTGCCACAAAAACCCTACTGAATGTATTTTCAATGTCCTTCTAGTCTTGATGTGTTTTGCAGGTAATGAATGTTAACTCTGAGGAGGATGAAAAAGCATTATGATCATTTTTGTATTAAACCTCAGTTAGAATGACTTAATTTTAAATTCAGAGGAGTAGTGGCATGTCATTTTTTATTTATGCTAAAATTTAAACACCATGAAAAGAACCTAGAATATATAATTTGGGAGATCTGAGAGATCATAGAATTTAGTCTAGAGAGTAGAGGACATGTCTATAATGAGACTTTATTTTCTTCTTTATATGTGCCAAGTAATTTTAAATTTGTTGATTTAAAATGTGCAATTTTAATGTAGTTGTCTGCTTAGTATTTCTTGATTTTCATCACCTTATTCTTGCAATACTGATGACAAATTTCAATACTTTTCAGAATATTTTACTATCTTTCGAGCTAAGACTCTGAGTCAGCAGACTCAATCTCTCACAAGGTCATCTTACACAATGACCACTGGGGAACAACTCCAAAAGTTGTCTCCTATTTCCAACAGCAGAGAAAAGTTTTAGTAAACCCTTCTGCATCCCAGATAATACAGAAATGATGAAATGGAACAAAAGTTGCCATCTGAAAGCTTAGTATTTATTACTTGGACTCTGCCAGTGTAATGTCCACATCACGAACGCTTGTGACATTAAACACGGTACGGCTTGAAGGGGGCCTGGGCCAAAGCCTGGTCCCTCCTTAGCTAGTAAGTGCTTGTCCAAGAGATTCTTTTTGCATATAAAACTAGTCCTCAGATATCTCTTTTGCCTTCAGTATGAGCATGTAATGAGGGTGTGCCTGTATAGCCTTTCTCTTTTTATTTTTCTAGACTTGTGATTTCTCTGTCCATGCCCTGAACCAGCAGGTAGCATGACAGGTTCTACCCAAAACCAGGCATGCAGCTGATTTAGCACCATCCTGAATGCAGGCCAGTGAGCTCAGGATTGCCCCTTGGCTTTGCTCTTTACAATGGTATGACACAGTGATGCCCATGGGCATGGTTATCGTGTGCACCCCATTTCTCTCCTGTCCCATCATTCACACAAGCAGGTACTGCATACACAAGTCTCCTGCTCTCAGCTTACAGCACTCTACCACACAAAGCTCACAGCAAGAACACTGAAAATCATTTACTGTTATTTTAACCAAAAACAGGGCTGTAGAAGACTTGGTTCTCCTCTTGGACAAAATCATGTTCAAAGTAAAGAAGAGCTGAGTTTTTAAAGAAAATTGTAAGTACTTTTGTACTCCCCCATTTGTGGTCAGCCAGAGGCAGATGAGAATAGGCTGGCAGGGAGTGGTGCTGTTTTCCAGCACTGTATAAACATTCCCCCAGCAGTGCTTCCCTGCTCAGGCTGCTTCCTCCCTACCAGCATGGGAAGTGCAACCACCCACCTTCACGCCATTGGAACCGCGGTGTCCACCCTATCTCCTGAAGCACCTGGAGACTACACTTTTTAATTCTAAAATACTTAGTAGGGATAATATAAAAAAAAAAAAATAGAGACATCTTTTTACCTGCTTTCTGAATGGATGTAAAACAAGCAGGTGAAAGCACATGCACATGCAATTCTTGATCTTCGAGTGGGGCAGTTTGTACTCCGCGAGTTCCTTGAGGAAACTCTCACTGATACAAACACAGAAATCATTACACTGGCACAGTGATACTTTTCTTTCCTGCTGCAAGGTTGGCTATAAAAAGCCTGAGAGCTCATGCCATCAGTGCTACCCTACATCCTTGGTACTAAACTTGGCCATGATTTCAAGTTTGCTATCATGTTAATCTTTCTGTGGTGCCAGCAGCCATACCAGTACCCACACATTCTTCTAAAGTTAGGATCCTCTATGAAAGAGGAGGAAGGCAAAGTAAAGGTCACAAAGTTAGTACCAAAGATTTTTTCCTTCCATTATATATTTGTCATGCATGATGTTTTTGATTCCTATTTTGCCATAAATTACAGCACAGTGTTCCTACATTGTTGATTATCATTAATTTCCAAAAGTAATTTCAGAAAAATATCAGAGTTCAGCATAAGATAATATAATTTAATTTATCTGTTTATTGATGCATTCATGAGTGGTGTTTAGAACACACATATTTCTTGAATTACTACCTTGTTTTATAGTCAATGTGTTTTAGTTTTAAATATTACTTCACAGAAGTTATTTCTAATTCTGTTCCTAGTGTTTCCTGTCTTATTAAAAATGTAAAGCCATCTCTCTGTATACAGACTTGCAGGCATGATGAGTTGGATTCAACGTTAATGAATCTTCCTCTTAATTTTAACCCCCGAATATAGCCATGACCTTCTTCTCCTACACTGTTGAATTATAATGAGGTTGGGGGTGGTTTAATCTATTGATCCTGGTGTCCATGACAGCACTGCTATATCACTAATTGCAGACACAAACTACATGTGCATACTCATCCCTTGCTTTAAGAAGAGATACTTTTCAATCTTTGTGTAACAGAGCCATGCTCGGCATCTAATTATCCCAGCTTAGGCTTTCTAACTAAAGTATGCCCTTAATTTGTCATGGAATATTACTCCCTGTAAGAGCAACATATATTACACTACAAGGCATTCATAACATAGCTGTATTTTAGGCATCAAATGTATGATGAGTATGTTACAGAGGTTTAAGAAAATATTGGGTATCTTACTGGGTATCTTAGTCCTGGTTTGCAAGATGCGCTTTAGTTAAAGGCCATCCAGTAGTGTTCACAATAATTTTTTCTGCTTTGCAATATGAGTGGGTTTAGAGGATACCCACTCATAAACTATAAGCTGGGAAAATAACAGTGTCCAGAAATGTTTACAGTAACTGAGGCAAACTAGTACAGAACAGCCCATGCCTATGCTAATGAATCCCCTGTGCCTCCAAAAGAGGTTGACAATGTACATGTGACCTCCTTGTGGTGACTTCCATTCAGTGTTAAGTTTTGAACGGTACCCAGCAATTATTTGGGAAAAAGTTAGTTGCTACAGGCTAACGGCATGGCTCTAGCACTAGAAGACAGAGTATTCCTATGCCCAGGTAAGTCCTCAGGTAACTTATAATTTGCTTGCATAGAGACAGCCACAGTGGACCAGCTAAGCTGCAGTTAACACCATCAGTTGAGGTTTTAGAATACAGAATGACCTTTACTGAAACAACGTCATTTTTAAAAGTGATTGGAATTTGGCCGACATTCTTAATTACATTTATGGCAGAGATATAATTTGTTGGGTAACAATTGGTTCACATTCAGGTCTTTAACCAAAGGGGTAAAGTTTAGGGAAATCTATGGACTCTAAGCAGGTCAATGGAGACAATACCAGGTTGGGGTGCTAAGACATCACCTGGCAGTCTGTGTCAAACTGCCTCATCTTATTCCTGTTTCCCGTGACTGAATCCTGCTTAAGAGACAAGTAAAAATGCACTGATGTTGTAAGAAATGTGTGTAATTTCTGTTGTTTCCCAAAGGATAGTATACCTATTAGATAGATAGATAGACAGATAGATAGATAGATAGATAGATATAGATAGATAGATTGATAGATAGACTGTAGAAACTTAAAAAACAATTATAGTGAATAAATTATCATGCATGTATAGATCTGAGCCCCTTTCAGGAAAGGAGCAGATCCCTAAAAATGCCATGGAAGAAAAGTGCAGGAATGATACATATCCTCAGAGAACTGAGCTAAATTGAAGGGACTCTGTTCTGTTTTGCCCCAGGAACATGGAAAGGAAGGGTTTTGTCCTGTTCTGGGAGAAGTAAACAGAGAGGTAAAGAGGGTTGTATATGATAATAGGAGGGCAGGGGCAAAAGGCTTCCAATCCTGAGCAATGTCAAAGAAGTGGAAAGAAAGACTTTTTTCTGAAATTCCTGCTGCAGGTTAGGAAGAAGAAGAGATGGCTGAGAGCTGAAAGTATGGCTCAACTTCCTGACCTTCTTGCTGTGCCTGAGTATAACCTGTAATATTCAGCAAGTTAAGATATTGGCTGATAATACAGAGACTCTGCATGTGAAAACAGCACATAGATTCCATGTCAGCCAAAGATTCACAGAGATTTACCTCTCAGATGAAGCCTGTAATTTATGTTTGGTGAGACAGATCTTTCAGCTTCTGTAAATCAAAACACCTACATCATTCACAGCACATGAGGCTCTAGGCCAAATAGTGTATAGATCATTTCTGTTGTACTGTAAGGATTATGGGTCCTGTTTTTCTTGCAAATTCTGTGAGCATAATTTTGAAATAATTGCAGTGAATATAAAAGTTTTTCTTCATTGAATGAGAAGAGAATTAGCTCCAATATGTGTATTGCAAAGAGATAAATGTCAGATCATGTTGTGTTGCTTACAGACGTTGTCAAGTTTAAACCCCAGCAGGCATATATTTAGGTCCATTGATAATTGTGTTAAATTGAGCACGTCATCATGTTAACTATACAATAAATTTGTGGCTAAATCACAATAAATTTAGCTGATTCCCTCTTTTTAGTACTCTTCCAGAGAAAAAACACTGATTATTCAATTCAATTGATGCTGCTAAAATATCAAGAATATTGAAAGAAACAAACTTTTTCCAAGCAGAAAAGAAAAGCAAACAAACATATGTAATACTCTTGAAAATGTGCTGAGAGTTTATAATTTTGAACAATTCAGCAAGGAATTGTCATCAGATCTGTGAAAGATTTTTATGAGATGTTTCCTTAATAACAGTGTTAAGAACTGGTGTTCCCCTGCGGAGTATCTTTTGCAACTATTGTGCTGCTAACAACTACTGCTTCTGTCTGTACAAGGAGAAAAATTTTCTAGAGTGGCATAGTCCAGCTGAATATTAACAGCTAAATCCATGTAAAATTCATTTAATCTCTAGGAGACTTCTGCCTGACTCTTCAGCCTCTCCTCAAAGGGGTGGTTATTCAAGTAATGTAGTTAGTCTTAGAGATATATCCAAAAATTTCCCAGCACATCAAGGCAAGAAATCAAGTCTCTGTCACTGTGGGAGAGCAGGTGGAAAGCGGGGCAGGTGTTGTCCTGCACCTCCATGTGCTCCGCACTTAGATTTGCTTCTGGAGCAAGCCAGTCGAGAGACACATCCCTCATCTGGGATACGGCCCTGGTGCTGACTGATTTCAGGCTACTGTCTGAAATGTAATTATCTTTAATATGTATAACTGAAAGTCTGGAAGAGACTTTGAATGCTGCTTTCCAAGATGCTTGTGAAGTGTTGGCATGAGAAATTAGACCCAATAAAATAAGAGGGAAAGGCTAAAATAGAAGTAATAGACATTTATTAGCCATTTGTGGAAAGCGTTGGTCATCATGCATGCTAAGTGGTGATAACAATGCTCTGTGATGGTGTGGTGACTCAGAGCTGACTCCAGAAGGCTGCAGCAGCTGCTGTAATTCCAGCAGTCCTCTTCCCCGCTGCTATGGGGAACTGCACATATGGATGTGGCTTTGGCCGTTCGGCCCAAAAATATAAGCCTGGAGGCTGGGGAGGAAAACCTTGGAGGCTGTCGCAACTGCCTTCTTTTGTATTCTCCTTTTACTCTCATGGCAGTAACTCCCATCAGTGTGACTGGAGGGGCAGAGGCAGCTGAGACGTTACTACAGGAGGCAACCTTTGGTATATGGGTCTAACCTGGAGCACCTGTAGGAAGTGGTCACCCTTTCCTTACCTGTGATTCAGCAGCTGGTGGCTTGGCTGGATCACTCACCCTTCCACCACAGCCAAGTTGAGGAGTTCAGTAACCTCAGGGGTTTGGGGAAAGCAGTAAGATTTGGTGCCACAGAATTTTATTAGATGCAATTATTCACCTTAAGGTGAGGTCTGCTCTAAAATATGACAGGCAGCTCTTTCAAAACAGCTGGAGGTGGAGAGGAAGGTGGAGGAGTACGGGATGAGCTTCTTTCTTCAACAAGAGAGAGGGAGTGGGGAGGTGCATGACACTGAATCATATCTACACTCTTTTGTATTGAAAAATAGACTGAGGAGAGGCTCTGCTCCTGACACAGGCCTTCAGCCAGCGGATGCCTGTGGATGTTCAGAGCCCATTAAACCATCTCACATGACTTGCTGCCATTAGGAGCCTCTTGTGAAGCACTTCTTGCTAGGTATGTCTGTGTTGTGGTTTTTTTTACTTATTTCAGGTTTAGAAGCTGAGGCCAGTAAAGAGCACCAGCACTTTAACAGGCCTGGGGTACACAGGGCTATTTCACAGCTTTGGCTCATGGCACCTCTGTATCACAGAGTGTCTAGAGCAGTGCTTTTTCCCACTCTTCTCCATAAACCTTTTTGCTTTGGTCATTTGATTTGGACATTTTATATCCTTCATATTTAATTTTTGTAGAAATAACTATAAACCAACACAATGTTATATCTAACTTTGCTAAGTGGCTGTTGTAGGTGCCTATCAGCTTGTTTCCGTCTTCATCCTCCCTCCCTAGTCTGACCCCATGCTTTACTGCTGCTGCTGCAGGAGATGGGGAAGAACATTAACATCCTCCTGTGAGTTGTTTTTGATGGTAAAACTGATGCATTGCTTACAGGAGAGATGGTTGGCGTCAATCACCAAGCCATGTCTGATTGAGGGTATTATGCTGATATTTTGTTACAATGTGTTGATGGATGGTTTTGGCCTTTGTGAGGACACAAGTTTTCTGTTGTATTATGCTAGTATTTAGCACTAGGCTGAAGTTTTCATTATCATGATTTCACCTCAGGGAAGCCTTTACATTTAGTAAGCTAATTATTTAACATAGAAATCTTCAATGAATAAAATCCCAAACAATCCCAAAGCAACATTTTTTTTGTATTGTGGACTAATGTAACCTCATATACCAAAAAGAATTGTTCAGAGGGAAGTGCTGCAGTCACCAGTTAGGGCATGATGACAAATGAGCTCTAACTACATGTGACCTGTATAATGATATTCTGAGAAAATATCTCTCACTTCAACCCTTGTATGCTGCCTATTAAACCTCTGTAATTGCCTTGGAAAAGCTTATGGTGCTTGATTCCCCTGCAAGGCCTAACCCAGGGGATGCAGCAAGGGACCAGAATGGATCAGCATTGTTTCAGATGGTGCTCTGGTTCATGTGGACATGGATCACCTAAGAGGGGCTGTGGAGTCAAAAGGAGACAGTTACATTACTGAAACCACAAGAGACATTTTACCTGATGAACTCAGCACTGGAAGGAAAGAAATCATTAATGCCACTCAGATCCTTCACTTCCTAGGCCTTGCATGTACAATGATCTTTCTTACTACATTTCTTTGACTTGCTTTACTGACCTCTGCTTCAGTTTCCCTAAGAAAAGTTTTATTCATTACATAAGCAGAAATTTCAAGTAGATAGTTTGTGTGGAGGGAAATGAAGTTTAGAGAATCCTTGTTTATGTCTTTATTACAAGGGAACTAGAATGCTGCATTTTTGAATAATATAAAATACTCATCCAATGATTTAAAATCAAACAGCTGTTTTTTCAAGGTGAGAAAATGTAATTTCTTTATTTTTTTTCACAGTAGAATTCTGCAGTCTTCCGTGGAATTATTCTGGTTTACAGTTACCTAAAACTGGAAAGAACAAGACATCCCTTTTTAATTCATTCTTTCTATTCTGCTACTTGATTCTCACACTGCTTTTTGGTGTATACTGAGGATGAAGGAGATCTGTTGTGGTGTTTAAAAAATTCTGTGCAACCTCTGCTGTTTGTCTGAAAGCTTGCTGAATACAGCTCTGCAATGTCAAATGTCTTTGATTTGATTTGGACTGGACCAGATGTCAACAAATTGGAATTTAATATTGTTGAGACAGATGACAATGTAGGAAGCATAAAGGGATTCATTACAAATTAGAATTAAAGAAAACATTCAGATGCAGTTGTGCAATTTTTATATACCGCAACTTAGAGTAATTAGGAAAAAAATCAGAAATCTTGTTTTTCTCTCATTCCTTATGAAGAAGTGAATGGGAATTTAGGCCTTATATTGTAAAGCACAATCATGGAGAGGGGGTTGTTTTCATCATAACTGTTATTTTTAAAATAACAGT
The DNA here is from genome assembly GCF_017639235.1 of Corvus kubaryi. Classification (NCBI taxonomy): domain Eukaryota; kingdom Metazoa; phylum Chordata; class Aves; order Passeriformes; family Corvidae; genus Corvus; species Corvus kubaryi. The sequence goes on along the minus strand of NW_024582091.1, from coordinate 39,118,141 downwards.
GCATGGTCTATTCTTCTTTAGGTGACATTCTTCCTTAGCCCTTTTAAATTGTACACACTCTGATTTGTCTGGCAGAATATTAGACAGAAGCTCAACAAAAGGCCTGTGTTAAGGAGCAAAAAACAACCTTTATTATAGTTTCAGACTGATCTACAGTAGTATGCATAAAACTGGCAAGGATCTTTGCCTTCTTTATGTTGCCAGAAGCAAATATAAAAACAGTAGCATTTTACAAGCAGAAGTGATTGCAAGGCAAGTTCTAAAAGTCAGAAATGCACAGAAATTAACTGTTTGAGCTACCTCTGTGAGCATTTGCCAGATGATGATTACCTATTGACAATCTTACCTGTTGCTTAAATATCTAGTAGAAAATACAGAAGAACAATGAAGAGGCTTTTCCTGCAACGGGAGAGCTTCCCCTGCAACATGGTATCTGCCTCTCTGCAGGTGAAAGCTCCTTTTCTCCATGATCTCTGTGGCAGAACAGAGTTTTCTTTTTCTAGTTCTGACTGACCTGTAGTACATCTACCTGGGACCTCAGAGACACCTTTCTTCTGCCCACCAGATGCACCCTCACATTTTCTTTAGGAGAGCAGGTGGTTTGGCTTTCAGGAAAACGGTTGAAATGGGCTGTGGTATTGACTGGTAAAGCTCAGGAGATTCAAAGGAGGCAGGAAGGGACGGGGAGCAGTTTTCTTCAGTCCTAAACAGCCACACCCCTGTCCTGGTGCAGGCAGTGTGGTAGGAATTGACTGATATGGATGGAGAAAGAAAAATATCCAAAGAGTCGTTTTATATGCAACTGTATAAATATTTCCATAGGGTTTTCTTCATTTGTTTTGCTTTGGTCTGGTTTGGGGCTTTCGTTCATTTGGTTTTGGTTTGGGTTTTTTGTTTGTTTGGGGTGTGGGAGGGGTGTTGGATTGGGTGGTTTTTTGTTGGTTTGGGTTTGTTTTTTTCTTTTTTCTTTTTCTTTCTGCAAGGCTGTATACACTTCAGATTGCATTAGTTCTGCACACTGTGTTAGATGCCTAAGGTTCTGTGCCTATTTTTGCTGGATTCAGAGCTGAACCTTTCTGGAGCTAACCTTAGAAATATCAGAAATTCACAGGATTAGCTATGCTGCTCCCTGTTGTTGTCGATCGAGGTTATAAGAAATATTGTTGCTTGATTGGTAGAGAACTCTATAGACATAATTCCTGGTATGTCTTCATGAAAATTATTTTACTGGAAGAGCACTTAACTCTTTCCTTTTTCTTTCAGATGACTGAAGAAAGACAATGACCTATTATAATTTTGAGATTTGTGCACCTTCTAATTTTAACTAAATGAACCCTTTAAGAACTTTGTCAAGAACAAGTATATCTAAAAGTTCTGTTAACCAAGTTTTTACGTGAAATAAAGTATAAGATTAGTTCATAAATACAAATTTCCCTCATTTCCATAGAGTGCTCATTTAGCAAGAGTAGGTTTTTCCTCTACTGGCATTATGGCTAATTCTTCTGTTTTCTAGAAATACAAATCTTGCCTGAGAATGATCTTAAAAGTTGAGTAAAATAGTAATAGCACCTATTAAATGTCTCTGGTCTTGTAGAATCCAGTATAGATTGACTTCATATCAGATGTAACTGTGGAAAAAATCCACATTTCTGAGATTAAACCTCTTGACATTCATGACTTCATTCAGTGACTGTGATCCTGAACCTAGGAGCTGCAATGCTTATGCTTGATTTTTCAAGAAAGAACAGTTCTTCTGATGATCCACAGCTAATTTTCTTCCTCCTCATTTTTTTGTTATTATGTTAAATATAACCAAAATATCTATCTTGATATAACTAATTTTATAGGTAATTTTGAAATTATTTAAAGCATATTCTCTCAGTACCAAGGTACAATAGCACCGCAATTTCTCTTGCCAATTGAAACCAAAGCTTAAATTCTGTCTTTCAGACTCCCTTTTTTTCTTTACCTACACTTTATCACATCTCCTATGTTTTAGAGTAAAATAAAAAGCAGCTTCTTTATTATTATTGTCATTATTATTATTGATCTCAAGTGTATAGAGGAGCAAGCAGGATAGAAAGATATAAACATATAGAAACAGAAATCTATAAATGAGGCTTCCTATATACTCCAGGAGAGTGAATGCCTAAGAAATATAATTTGAAAGGAAGAACACATGGCAGTGGAATCTATAGCTACAATTTAAGGTTATTCCTACTCATGACTGAGGCAAAGAGCAGACTATTCCCTACCTTTTTGCAAGGGTCTCACAAGTCTGCTCCACTTTATTGATCCCAGGATGATTTTGCTACTTTGGTAACAGCAAAACATTGGTAACTCATGTTAGCTGTTATCTTTTCCACTCTTCATCTTATTTTCTGAGAACATATAGAATCACAAGATAAATTCATCAGGAAGGAATGCTGAGATGTGGGTGTTTAGTCCAACCCCCTGCTCAAGCAGGGTCAGCTGTGTGCTCAAACCAGTCTTATCTCTGGCCATTATATCTCACCCTCCTGATGAGAAGAGCCTGATTCCATCTTCTCACTTATTTTCCCAGAGGTGCAGGGGAAAGGTACCCCAAAAACCACCTCTGCTGCAGGCTGAACCAGCCTTGCTTTCTCAGTTTGTCCTCACAGGGTGAGTGACCAGCCCCTGACCATCTTGGTGGCCCTCCACTAAATCCACCCTAGTTTATTTATGTCTTTCCTGTACTGGGAAGCACAAAATTGAATGCAGTACTGTAGAAGCAGTCTAAGGAATGCTGTATAAAAGGAGATGATTACTTTGCTCCATCTCTGCTAGTCACACAGCCTAGGATATTATTGTTCCTCTGCTGCCAAGGCACACTGCTGGCTCATGCTCACTCTGTGTCTGCCAACACACCTTACATCTTGCCAGCAATGCTGCTCCCCTCAGTCAAGCCCAGCCGGCAGCACTGCAAGGAGCTCTTCCTTTCCAGGTGAAGGACCTTGCACTTGTCCTGTTGCCTCAATAAGTCTTTAGCTTGTGCTAAATTCCAGGGCATTTATAAAACACACCTGCATGACTAAGAAAGAATCTTCACCCTGACTGCAGAGTCTGGGTAGAACTACTCTATAAAGAACAAAAGCCTACTATAGTGTTTAGAGAAAAACATCTTCAGTGAGCTGGGCATGTATCTTTCAATTAGTAGAGCAAATTTTTCTCTTTCTGTTATCTTTCTCAGAACAAAATCTATGGGGCAGTCAATATATTCAAAGAAAAAAAATTAATCTTAGAAACATAGAATCATATAATATGCTGAGTTGGAAGGGACCTGCAGAGTGCAATTCTCAATTGAGATAATTTTTTTTGCTCTGTGATTTGTTTAAAAATGTTATGCTAATACTTCCTGGGTAACAGACTACTACACTGGATTATGCACACTCCAAATCTGAGGATTGTCTGCAATCACATCCAAGAAATCAGATCTCATAAAAAAACACGGGAAAAGCCCACATAAGCATCTTTCCTTCTGTTGTAGGAGCCATCATTGACTCTCTAGGAGAAGAGAATGTTGCCAGAAGACCCCACTGCAGCCTTCTAGCATCTGAAGGGGGTCTACAAGGAAGCTGGAGAGGAACACTTCATCAGGAATTGTAGTGATAGGACAAGGGGGAATGGCTTGAAACTGAAAGGAGGTAGGTTTAGATTAGATGTTAAGAAGGAATTCTTTACTGTGAAGGTGGTAAGGCACTGGAAGGCACTGGAACAGGTTGCTCAGAGAAGCTGTGGATGCCCCAACTCTGGACATGTCAAAGCCAGGATGGGGCTCTGAGCAACCTGGTCTAGTGGAAGGTGTCCCTGCCCATGGCAGGGCTGTAGGAACTAGATGGTCTTTAAGATCCCTCCCAACCCAACCATTCTATGATTTCACGATTCCACTGTTCTGTGACTCCAAAATGTTATGCAAGCCTGTAATGCTTTTTTGAGGTGTAAATTCAGTTCTGTGATGGATGTATGGCTTCCTTAACAGCACTTTGAAATTATTCTCAGGCTAGCAGGTGTATTGTGACAATGTGAACTTCTCCCAGAAAATTCCTCTTTGTCCCTTCCTGTCTACAGTTCTGATGAGGTTTGGAAGTTGAAATTTACTGAATTGTCTAGTTTATTAATCTCTTTTTACCATGCTCATCACCATAGTTTGAACATTTGTTTGAGTACCAAAGCTTTATTGTGTTTTACCGGTGTATGATAGGGAGAAAACAAGCTATTTCTTATTATCCAAGCTTTAAACTTCAAACAGGATGCTAAAAAAAGCTAACTGCCTATTGTCCATCATCTCAAGCAATGAGTACTATATAATGGTACTTCAGCTCTCACACCTTTGTGCAGTGTAATTACCATTATATTACTGGAACCCACACAAATGCATTCTAACCTGTCCAAGTAACAAAAGCTTTAATCTTCAGTTATTACTTCCTGTGCTTGTTGCCTTCATGTTTCTTCTGCAGAGTACATTGGATCATTCCAGCATGAAATTAATCTCTTGAAGAAGATAAATCATTTTTTACTATCTAGTTAAAATATGTTCTTGCTTTGCTATTTATAAACACCTTATTTTAAAGAGGTATGTTTTTGTAGAATGGCTGCAAGGCTTGAGCATTTTCAAATAGCTGCCTTTTACACAGACATGTTGGATTAAACCTGCTTTGACTGACCTTCTTTGAGTAAGAATTGGAAAAATTGAGTTCCCTTCTAACATACATGATTCTGTGGCTAGCCAGAACATGCTTGCTGTAGGAGATATCATTGTATTTTCAACTTCAAGAGATATAATAAATTTTTGGTTCTGTACAGAAATAATTTTGATTATGAAATCTCTGGATCAGCTCATCATTAAATTTTACATTCTTGAAGTCTTCAAGAGTCTTTCAAAACTTTTAGAAAATACTGGAAAACATATGAAAAGGGAAATATGAAAAATTACTTCTAGGAGCTGCAATTTCTTTTTTGACTTAATATTTTCAAACTATCCCTCCAGATTTAGAAGTTGCTTCTTCTGACTGATAAAAAAGCATTAATATGTAGGGATGCAAACCTTCAGACTTGTTTGTTTGTGGAATATTTAACTATTCATTTGTTTCATGTGGGTTTTTTATCCAGGATCAGGTGATTATGAAAAAACCCCAATATCCTCACATAGTTTTTTTATCCTGTTGGTAATCAGCAGTATCATCATTAACAGTTCCAAGAGCTAAGGAGCTAAGTGAGAACTACTCCTGGTCTTATTCTGGAAGTTACAGAAATCCAACAGCTATTATGATCAAGATTTTACTGTTAATAAAAATGGCTTTATTTAAAAAAAAATGGTTTCTAGACTCTGTGGCTAGCTTCTGGGAACAAATAGATTTTCAAATTTTGATTTAAAATGCAAGAGAAAGATAAAACATTAATATTTAATGTTAGTGGGTTAAATCTGTGCTAACCTTAGCATGGAGTGACCTGTAAGTTCAAATGTTATTATAAGAAAAAGTAAATAAATTTTTTTGATTTTTTCTTGGAGCATGCTCCTTTTAGCTTTCCTCATCTCTCCCCCAACTAGCAGATAGAATAGGATTCTGAATACTGACAGGTATAGCAGTTCATAAGGTAAATCTTTTCCTACAAAAATTTTCTACAATTTTTTTTATTATTTTCTTCACATATTATATTTTCTTCAACATATTCCTATTAAGCTTTAAAAATTTACCGTTGATTTTATTATTTTAAAACTTGTTTAACAACCAAATATTTCCTAATGATCTATTGTGCCTACAAAAGTCTATCAGAAAGGAAATTAAAGGCACTAAAACCTGTGACAGCAGTACCATAGAAGCTGGGAAAATCATATCCAAATTGTTATAAAACAGACCTGGTCACTGAATTATAACATGCTGCATGCTTTCAGAGGACATTGCAATAGCAGAATTTCAACATATGTTATACATATGGCAAGAGGAATCAGGCAGCATTTTGTAGCTCCAGACTTGCATTAAACACTAGGAGCTCAATTCATTTGCCCGGACACAAGTGTTGGTTCCACTTATGATATTCTAGATATCTCACCCAGGGCCTTGAGGAGATCCATGTACTTCTATTGCAGCAGTTGGAGGGATGTGAGGATGTACAAGGCCATGTCCAATGGTACTACCTGCCTCTCTAGGGGTAACTGCATGAGGCTGTGCTGGCTCTCAGCCTATTCCCTGCAGGGTGTTGTTCTCTCAATCACCGAAATGCCAGATGTGCATGGAGCTGACAGATCCATGGGAAATATGTGTCATTCTGTAGCAGCAGTTAGGCAGAAAGTGAAGTATTGTGGAGTAGCTGAAAAGGCACTAAATTACCATGTCTGAACAGCTGGATCCTGCCTCAACTGCACATGCAGACAAATAAAATCTACTCATTAATTCAAACTGTTCTGTAATGGAGAAAAAGCTGTGTATTCTTGTTGATTATACCTCTGTGTTAACTCAAGATTCGCATAAACTAATTTTTTTTCTGAGCATTCAGAGGATTTTTGACAATGACTTTATGCAGTATGAAATTGAAAATTAACAGCAACGGAAATTCACCTGGTTTATTTCCACATCACCTAAGCAGACATACCTGCACCTAAACTGCTCCTGATGGACATATGCCATAAGATATCTATTCTATTAAAAAGCTAAATCTCTCCTGCTACAATTTAAAACATTTCTTACGCTATTCACAGCAAATAACAAAAAAATAAAAAAAGGAAAAACCCCACAAACAAACAAAAAAACCAAACAAAACCAAAACAAAAAACAAACAAAAAAACCCCAAAAAAACCAAACCAAAACCAAAAGAACTCCAAAACAGAAAACCCAGAACGTTTTTTTTATTTCTTCTTTGAAACAATAGTCTAAATAGTTGAAAATCTTTCCTAATGAATGGCATCTTCCAGATGTTTTATTTTCTTCATCTGGTCACATCTTTCAATGAAACAAAACATACACTGTAAAGAAGCTTTTCTCCCCTGCTACCCTATCCCACTAAAGGGAGACCTTTACAGTGTTGATGGTGAGCATTGAATCAGAGATCATGTACATTTGAGGAACACGCTCTTTCCCTGCCTTTGTTTTTGAGGAACATTCACTGAGATTAAATTCTGAGACCTTCAAAATTTTCACACCAATAATTTCTAGTGAGTTGGACCTGGGTTGTCTGAGAGGCCATCTTTTTCCTCTGGTAATAATGATGCTGTCTGAGATTTCAAGTTCATGCCTTGCTCGTGATTTAACTACGACTGGATGTTTTTTTGTTTGAAAATGTTACTTGTGAAGGTGCTCTAAGATTGTAGTGCAATGAGGGAGCAGCAGACTGAAGCACAAGACCTTTCTAAATGCTAATGTCACCGACGACTTACTAGTTTAACCTGACTCTCTTCAGTGTACATAAAGTTAACTCAAATTGCCTATACTCTTGTTGGCTTGTCTATCCTGCTGTTGGACAAAAGATAAATAAGGAATTTAATAAAAATACCTTTCAGATTAAATAAAGAACTACCAGCATACCACCTACAGAAATGCAAGGCAGTGGGGGAGCTCGCATTTCATCAGATCTTGCAGCAAATTCTTCTCCTTGAGCTTCCCTGGTGGCAGGCACAAGAGCTTTGGCATGGGTGAGTCTCAGTAATGTACCATGGCTTCACCTGTACAGAGACTGGGTCAGACTCTCTCTCAGTAATGGATTGAGCTTCCCTGGCTGAGGGGACATAGAGCGTTCAAACCAGCCAACTGCCGGCTGTTTCATGCCCAAACCCAAGGAAACCACCTCGAAGAAGTCTACACAAACCTTTCAAAGTAACTATTTTTTCCCCGTTGTTTCTTGCTTTTTCAGTCTCTGGAGCTTAATGTAGAGAGTAAAAGACAAGTTTAGTAGAATATGACTATAGGACGAATTGGGGGGATCTTGGCTGCAGGGGTATGTTTGTCACTGCTTTTAAAGGGATCAGATTTTGTCACGACTAAATGTGATGGATTTGAGAGTACAGTGTCACTTTAACAGCTAAAGTGTGGTTAGCGATCAGACGAAGTATTGAATTAATTTGGTGAGCCTGGAATATATAAATCACAAGGAAAATAGACACTTAAAAATAGTTTGTCAAATTATGGATGAAGATCAGATGAAAGAAATAAAAAATAGAAACAGAACAGCCTTTGGGATGCCAGTGGGATCCATCAAAGTCATATCATTATACAGCTCTGGCATTTTGCTTCAGTGTAGGGGGTCCCCCAAGCACTTCTGGTTGGTGGCTTGCTGAGTAAATGTCAGTTTAATGCTGTTTTCCTGTTTTCGTAAAAAACTCCTGTAGGGTCTCTCATCAGATAACTGGTTAGATTATGTCCCCACTTCCTCTAGTCAAGCATAAATGTTAGTTCTAAAAGTAGCTGCTTTCTTACCTTGTTTCTATTTCACTCAGTGATGTCAGGTTTTTTAGCCATCAAAGGTCCAAGACCAGCTATTTTTGAACAATGAGCTAGTGGTGTCTTTGATGCGTCTTGCAAATCACATCCCTGGGTGCATGTCACTGAATTTGACACGCACACCATTATGACAGTTAAAATTATTATCCATAGATGATGTAGCCCAGTGAACACACAGGAAACAGGTCTAGCTCCGCTTCTTTGTCATAAGCACCAACAAATAGAAAAGCTTGTGACTGCTCTTGTGTTACATATGGTATGGGGGGAGGGACACTTGCCACTTTTCAGTTTGCAGGGTATGTGTCTGATCATGATTGCATGCTGTATCTCTTCATTTAAACGTGCTTCACATAAAATAGGGAGAAAATATTTTTGTAGGTATTAGTTAACTTAGAAAAATATCATCACCTAATAATGAAAATAATGCAGTTCATTATTCTGTTCTAAACACTATAAGCATCTACAGTAACTTATAGTGTGCCATACAAACAACATAACCCCTGCATCACCAGGGCATGGCAGTCTAAATGCATACTGAGCAGGCACAGTGCAGTGACCTTTCCTTGTATATCTGTTTCATGGACACTTGATTACCAACATATGTATTCTATTAAAAAATATGTACTGAAGAATAAATGGCATTAGAGATGGGCAAAACTAGGTGAGAGGGCTCATTTACTGACCTTTTGTTATAATTACTATTTAATTTGGAGTGGGAGTAGGAACGTTTTCATGGTGCCGAGCAGTCCTCTCTGAGATAGGGCACTCAGAGTGAAAAAAGTTTCAGTAATGCTGCCAGATCTGGTAGTTTACAGCCTAACCTCATTCATGGTTTCTTTTTAGAAGTCCCTTGCCAAGGCAAGGTGCAGGCATGGCCATGCTTTGACTCACCTGACTTCTCTGTGTAGCTCCTGTCAGGCACTGTGAAAGGCTGGACTGTAAACCTTGGGACTGTGTGGGAGCAGAAGCCCTGCATTTAGACAAATACCAGGTTAGGTGTTTGTGTTTTCACAGGACATCAGCTCACATGGCTCTGCCAGTAGTAAACAGAAGCTGAGGTGAAGTTGCCATAAAATCTCTTCCTATGCCAAAGAGTGAATCTGTGATAAAGTGATAGAGCAGCCATGTTTAAATTTGCAGTGTAGTGATCTCACCTGTAGATACTATTTTCTTAGCATAAGGGAGTAAATTTTTAAAAGATGAGGAAGCATCATTACTTTGAATAACTTTGATTTAGTTAGAGGCAGATTCTTAGAATGTTTTTATGCTGGGTTTTTTGCACATAAAATATAAACGAAAGTAGCTATTAAGATTCCGCCTTTTTACTGTGTCATAACATGCTGCTATTTTTACATAATCATCCCTTAATGCATCACATGCTTCATTTTCATTAAATAGACATTTTAAATGTGTAAAAGTCATATTCAGTAGTATTTTTTAAAATATAAGCTAATGGACATGTCTCTCTATGAATATATGATATTTTATCTCCAGTTTCATATAAAGAACTAGTTATATTAAAATGATGGGGGGTTTTCTCATTTGTTTATTTCTTCTGCTCTTTTAATCTTCCATATATGTTAAGGTAATTAACATACACTTAGTATTTGTCTCATTCTCTCTGTTTCCTCTTGGCTCTAAGGCTCCAGTTCCAAAGAGCTGAGAAGCTGCAACCGTCTAGACAAACTTCGTCACCTCTCACTGCACTGCATATTCCACTTACAGCTTTGCCTAGAATCCATCCTCTGCACTTTTCTTTGTTTATGGTACCAGAACCCATTAAACTCAGGCTTCTTGTCAGTCTCTAAGTTCCTGTAGAATGTGCCATTGATAGCATGCTGCCCTTGGGTCTGAGCCAGATGCCAATGTAGTTGCTGGAAAGGCAATGGGAGTTGTATGAAACCCCTCCAAGACAAGCTTTACACATTTTTCTTCACAATCATGTCATTACACACCTATTTTTTCTCACTGTGCACAGCCCCTTTCACTGTCTTTGTGTCCATTTCTGTCCCAGGAATCCTCCCCCAAGAACTTCACCCTTCAACATTTCATTCTGTTCTCTACATTGCTGAAATTTTAGGAAATACTGACTTCCGCTTTTTCCTTTCTCTCAGTCAGCCTGTACTGTGTGTAACTAGTGGTTTGTAAATTACTCCCTGTGTCTCCTCGAATCCCACCTTATTATCCAGACAAGAGTGTTCTTTTCTATTTGGCCTGTGACTCCCAATTCTCTCTGTAATGTAACAATCAAATCTTGCTCTCTACATTTCATAATTTTTGTACATTCTGTCATTCTGTATGAAATCTATCCATTATAATAGCATTTACTGTGTATTGCTTATGTTGTATGCACAGAGTCTGTTATCAGCTTCCCTTCTGTTAATAAGTTATATTACAGACACAGAAAGACAGAACATTATGCTAAGAATACATAGAATTTGCGAATCAGCAAATTTGTTGTGGAAAGACTAAAATGTACTTTTTATCAAACTGAAGGTGAGTCTACTAAGAAATAGCTGTTACTTTATTCTGTTGTGTTTGTATAGTTATATTTTCAGAGACAGCAGCAATCTCTGATCTTAACATCTGGATTCTTATGCCCTGCCACCCATCTTGCAGTATCCTTAAACAAACCATTGCCTTTCTACATGCTTTATTTTCGTCTCTGTAAAAAGGAAATCCTGGAATCATAGAATGGTTTGATTTGGGAGAGATCTTAAAGATAATCTAGTTCCAAACCCCTGCCCTGGGGTCATTTCAGAAATCAGTCATTTCAAACTGTGTGAGATCTGCTAGGAAGAACAGCTGCATAATAACTAAATGCTGTTTTACAATTACTTTTTTCAGTCATCATCTTAATAACATAGTTATTACATAACTACCTGTCCTCAGTGACTGGAATCAGTTTAACTGCTTTTCACACCTCTGTGTTCTTCAGAGGCATCACATCAAACCTAACATGCTCAGAAGTCAACTCCAGCCTGTGTTTTATTTGAATTCCAAATGATTTATTGTAATTAAATGACAGTTTATCAACCCAAGTGCAGAAAATAAGTAACAGGTATATCTGTCATACAACACAATCAATGTAAATGCTGCTCCTGGACTACACAGATGTTAGCATATGGCCAGTGCTAATCACCATTTTAATAGTGACAGTAGGTAGGAGAGAGGAGGATGGAAGATTTCAAGGTGTCAGGCAAAGGTTAAGGTATTAAAGCAAGTATATTTATTTTCTAAAATAAAAATCATATGTAAAAGATTAATTTGCTAAATATAGAAGCCTATTTTGAAATTTCTGTGTTGTGAACTGCAAATAGGTGTAGCTTGTTTTGACTTTTGTATTCCATCTATTACTAACTGGACAGGAAGATGTTTCTCCAATGGTAGTTTTTCAGACAAGGAACAGGTTAGATGATCTGGGTTTCTAAAAGAGAAAATATGGTGTATTTGCTGAGTGTGGAACTGAATTTCTACTGAGTCTTGACTGCTTTCAGATAATCACTGGTCTTCAAATTTTAAATGTTTTAAATGTCTCAAAACAGAGTCTTTGCAGAATTACCACAAATGAGGAAGGAGCAACAATGGTGCCAGGTGTTGCTGCAGAGATTGCCTCTTAATGGATTTTTTTTTTAGACTCTGGGTCCTGCTTTGTGGTGGTGTTGCCTTTGCTGAAAGAAAATGCCAAAAAGTCACCGTCATATGCCAGAGGCAAAAGAAAGGAGTCTTAAAAAAATAATATTATTATAATAATAATAAAATAATAATATAATAATCTTTTATTAAGGTAGAGTCTTAATAAAATACTGACATGAAGAAGCAGCCCACTGTTTGAACTTGATTTCTGAGCACAAGATGTCAGACATAATGGTTAATATAGTCTATAAAATAGATTTTTAAATAAGAGTTAATGTAAAATCCTAGCCTTTCATAGTTGGGCTGATCACAAAATTACTTTTTATGCTACTTTGTAACGGACATAAGGTCATTAATTCTTCTTTTTCCTTTCTCCCCGTCTCTGAACAGCCCGGTAGGCTGGATTCTGCTCCATCTAAGTGTTAAACACTGGATATGGTTTGTAGTTTTATGCTTTTTGTATATGTATGAATTTGTCCTCTAGGATCTTACAGCCTGATTACAACCAGGGATTTTAGCTATAAATTGAGCCTTGTGACTTCTACACACTAACCTTTCATCTTTTCTCTGACATTTTGACAAAACTTTGCTGTTGTCTCATGAAAGTAAATTTCCATAATAATTTTCTTGCTAATGGGCTATGCTCATCAAATATCTTTCACAATGAATCACAGAGTTCTGCAATTGAATGGCTAACGTGGGAAGGGGGCCTGTGTTGATTGTCCAGTACAAGCCCCTGCTCAAGCAAGGTTGCCTATACCAGATTGCCCAAGGTTGTGCACAATCAGGGTTCAAATATCTTCAATGATAGAGTCTCCAAAACCTCTCTGGACATCACATGGAGGGGTGGAAGTAGTCTCATTTTGCCTCTACTCTTTTTAAAAGTGAGGCCTATCCCTTCTGCTTTGGGAAGTCCTGGAGCAGACTGGAGATGTGTGTGAATTAGGAGAATTCTAGTAAAACAGTAGTTGTACTGGGATGTGGCTCAGCAGGGAGGAGCAGGTCTACACTCAGTGCATCCCTCTGTTTACTTCCGCAGCATGGGATGAAAGCTCCTGCAACACACACCAGCTCTCTAGAGATGTTGGTGTCAGAAAAGCAGAGATTTGTAAAGAGAAGTAGAAAACCCCAACAGCAACCTCTGCTAAGTCCTTGTTCAAGAATATTTAATAAGTACCTTCATGGACAAAGAGTGAAAAGTACTGTATTTGGCACTAGGACAGGTGTCCTTGAAAAGTTTAAACAAGTAAGGCAGTGTGCCTGTGGTCTATCAGAGATGCAGTTAGACAAAAAAAAAAATGCTTGATTTCCATTTACTTCAAAAACTAATTTTTTTCCAACTATCAGCTGGTCAAATGGTGAAGAAATACAGATTAAAATGTAAACAGGTTAGAGGCAAGTTCTCTAATGAAAAAAGGATCAGAAGTTACAAATGTTCTGATTTATTTTGTTCTTTCCATAGTACCACTTTTTTTCAGGCTTTTGGGAAGCTTAATTACTGAGTAAAAAAATGTAATGAATATGTTTAACAGTGGATTAAATCAGAGACCAAATTTTGGCTACTTCTGAATAATTAGGAGATCTGATACATATGTGTATTTTCATGTACTCTTTTCCCAGTACACCTATTCAAAGTACCATGATGTCCCAAAATAATAACAACGTAATTCTGTGATCACATCTGCCAGGGAGTTAAAAACCCAGTTGTAGTCTGGGCTTCACAGATTGCTTGCAAGGAATTTGCTAGAGTAGTAGGTAACAAAGCAATGGGCCATCATGGGGACTAGGAAAGCTTCAGTTCACAAATTGTCCATTGAAGCAACAGAGAATGCATTCCTCAGGTTTAAGAGTGGTTTGGAGTTACAAAACTTTGTTGATTAGAAACTAAACATGATGGAAATGTTTTCTCTAGCCATAGATACGGGACTGGTTGGTAAATTCTTGTATAAGGCGAGAGTAACCTGACGAAAAAGGAATTGCAGTAGACAGCGGTTATGGCTGGCGCGTGAAAGGAGAACACAACACTCGTGTTCACTCAGTGTGTACACATGACCAATTAACTGCTTCCTTTGAATTCCCTCTAAGTTCTCGGCACAATGTTTTCAAGGACAGCGGACATTACTCTGAGTAGACCTTTAATACTGCTTTTTGGTTTGGGTTTGGTTTGGTTTTGGTTCTGGACTTAACCCTAAAATTGTACAATATTCTTTTTCTCTTCAAACTTACTTCCATTGTGTTTACAAGATTCTTGAAACTCCTACTTTTTTTTGCAGTTCTGGGGTCACACAGACATTTACCTAAATCTCCCTGAAATGAGAACAGTAACTCTCAATGGGAGAGTGACTGGGAATTAGACTAGGAGATTAGAAGCCCTGGGCTCTAAGATTACTTGTTTTCTGCGTTTTACTAGGCTTTGAGTCACTTCTCTATATTCTAATTTTTCCATCAAGTGAATACTTATTCCATTAACCATTAAAACAAATACACTTCCTCCTATCAGGACAATGGTTATAATAAATGAGCCATGACTAGTTCTTATGGCTATTTTCCTTTGGAGAATTGTAATTATTTATATTTGTGCAAGTGTATATGTAGTAATAAAAATCCCTCGTATTTTGTTCTATTGAAATCTGAAGAAAACAACAAATAAACGAACAAACAGTTGTTTCTGACCCCACTCAAAATGCTTACAAAATACTCTTTATGGAAATGTTTCAAGCTCTGAAAAAAACAAATTTTTCCAGTCCATAGAAACATTTTTAAAATTACTTTGTTTTGAAAGCTGTTGTATTCACACAAAAATAGGGACAATTCTGCATGGAACACCTATGATGTAGAAATCATTTCTTCTCGCTATTAGGAACATCTTTGCAAAGATCTGTGTAGCTTTCCTGCTGTTATCCCTCCTGAGCTCTTCTTTTGCATATTGATTACTGACTGATTAGCACACTGCTTCTCATGCTCCTGAGCAAGTCTAAATCTTAATTTTTATTTCTTCCACTAGGTGCTTCTCAGAAATGTTTCTGTGTTGCTGCCTGTTCTGAGCTTCCCCTCCCCCTCCCAAAGACACGTGCTCCTGCCCATGTGCTCTGAGCTCCTTTGTTCCAAGCGCAGGCAAAACCAAATGTAACTCAGACTCTTCAGCAGTGTCTGATTTGCTGCTCACCCCGGGTCCGCCCCCAGTCCTCCCCTTTCCCCTTCTCCGAATAAAAGATGGTCGAGGGGAGGCTCCGCCCTCTCTCAGCTCAGCTATCTTCCTGTGAACATCTCTGGTTGTCTGTCGCATTTGAAAGCTTCTAACTGCAGGAAATTCAGCGAGCAGGGAGCTATATTTCTGTATGTCTTGTTATGGTTTGTTGGACGTTTTTAAAGGTAATTGGCTAGATTTGATGCTTATACCTTGTCACTTTTTACAGATTAAATAATGATGTTGAGAGAAGATTCAAATCCCAAGCTACAGAAGTTCCCACAGAGTTGTGTTTAGAATTGATATGTCCTGAACGTTCACTGTAATTCTCTCTGGTTAAGGTTAGTTGTGATGCGCACTTACCATGATCTATTTCTGGTTTATGTTTTATCATTTTTAAACAGTCTTTCAGGCTTTTCAGTGTTAAAGAAATCAAATATGAAGACAGACACTAAGTATGAAATGTTAAACACTTTAAGATTTGTGTTCAGCACTAGTCTCTGAAATTGAGGAAACAGGAAATAAAGGAGGAAACTTCTCAACAGTCATTCCTGCTCTGTTTTCCATAGTTAATAATCTGCTAGGGTGTCTCTACAAACCTCCCCAGGAAAGTGGTCACAGCACCAAACCTGAAAGAGTTCAAGAAGTTTGGAGAATATTCTCAGGCATGGTGTGATCCATGGGGTGGTCTGCACAGATCCAGGATCAATGATCCTGATGGGTCCATTCCGATTCAGCGTACCCTGTGACTATATGATTCCAAGTCCAGACTATAAATCTACATAAAATATCCATTGCTCAGTATCACAGGACTCTATAATGGTTTCTACTGCAAAAGGAAATGAAACAGAGTTGCACCCTTGTGCAGATATGTTGAACCGACTTTTATTTCCATGCAGAGATCCCAGGAGGCCCTGCCATGAATCTGCAACACTTAATTTGACTGCAGAAATCAGCCAGCTGTATCAAATGTCTGCTCTGGGTCAATCTTAAATGGAGACTGAATATTCAGCAAGCAGTGAATACACTGTATAACAGAAATATTTTCTCTGTATATAAACATGGTCTTTCTGAGGTAACTGAGTACTAAATGCCTGTTCTATTTTTACAGCACTCATTCTTTGAGAAAAATCGGCAAATTTAATTTAGTTGTATTAATTTCATTATATTTTTAATCTTTTTACTACAAAGGGAGGCATATGTAAAAGAAACCTAAGCATGTTATTGAGCTTGATTATTCAGTCAATACTTCCGTTAATGACCAGTTTTCAAAGACGGTATTAAATTTATGAAGACCAGACAAAGATATTCACATTCCTTTTTTCATTTTTACACTTTGAAGGGAATATTTGCTTGTTAACACAGATGTTAAGGATCAGGACAAAGTGGTGGTAACAGCACAGTGTTTGTTTTTTGATTATTTGCTTATTTTGATTGTTTTATTATTTGTTTAGGAAAACAGTCTCACTGTATCTTGCTCTGTTGTTTCACCTGTAAGTAGAGCATTTTTCAACTGATTTAATTTAAAAGTTAGATAGCTAATTTGAGATGTTCATTTAGTTAAAGCTTAAGCTATACCTCTAGCCAACCCTCTTTAACAAAAGAGAAAGTTAGATTGCTTAAGGACCAAGTTCATACCGTAATAGAATCAAAGTCAAGTAGGATACTTGATATTCTTTCCAATATGCATGTCTCTTCATTGACAATAGAAGTAGTCTGGATGTCTTACTTAGAACTTAATTTTTATGTGGCTAAATTAGGAAAAATGAGCCCACTCTAAGATTCTGTCCATCATCTGGGATGTTGGATGATATCCATGACTATTCCACAATTTAAATTATTCCCCCTCTCTCTCATTTTTGGGACACTTTTCCTCTTCCCTGCTTTGTAGTGTTCCATCTTAATCTCTCTGCTATTTTTCATGCAGCTGAAGGACAAGACTGCAGGTTTTTAGTATTAACCATTGAAGAAATCCAATAATACCTCAAATAACAGTTTATTTCTCAAAATCTAAGTTTGCCTGATTTTTGAAATTGAAAACTCTAAAATGTTTCTCCAGAAAATTTTCAGTAGCATAACCTGGTCTCCTGTTTTAAATAAACTTGTCTAGAGGGTGTGTTTTGCTCACACTTACAGTTACAAAGTAAGTTATCTCTTGATTTCTTTAGTTGCTAAAAGTGAACAGTTATAATGAGGTAAAGGAATTAGGTATATTAAAATTTATCATATACTGTATCATATGAGTAATGCTTCATTTGAGAGTGACTGATTTTATTGTGCTGTGATGAATAACACTGGTCTATTTTAGTTATGTATTTCTACTCTTAACTATATGTGATTAAGTCATTCACCTCAAATATTTTTTCTCTGTGTTTGGTTGTTTGGTTTGGTTTTTTTTTAATTGTGAATTCTTTGTTTGGATTAATTTCTTTCATAAACATGCAGAGTGTCTTTAGAGTGTGACTCGATGAAAATCGGGAATGATGGTAAAGGTCCTTTTTCCTTTCTAACTTTCACTAAGGTAAAGAAGTTATAAAAAATTAGAGATGGAGAAAGAGGAAAAATTGAAAAGCAGTATTTTCCCCATTACAGAGACCCATCTTGGTTAGAACTGCTTTGGAAAAAGCTGGTAAAAGTTACATAAATCTTTGCTTGCCTTTGGGAGCCATCTCCGTCACGACAGGCAAGTACCCTGTTACACCCGGCTTTCTCTTCCTTGTGTTTATTTGGCACTGCTCACACTGAAACTGGACAGTACAATGTTGCTTATGTTTTCTTTGAAACCCCCATGTACGTGGTCTTTTCATGCTGCTTACAGGGACCGCTGGAGCTGATGAGAGCATTTATCTGCAAGAGAGGGCAGCCAGCTTTCTGGTAAGGCTGCTAACAGAAGGAATTGATTTCATAATCAGAGCTAAATGGCACCTCCCTGGCAACAGACACGTTGAGTCACATCTGCTATACATGTACCTCTAGGCTGTTCTCTTGGAAACTGTCCTGTATGGGATCTGCCTGCCTCTCAAAACCCAGGAACAAAAATGGCCTTTTTGAACAGCTCATTTTAGCCAGGTTTTCCAGCTACTGAATGTTTACAGCACCTATTGCGCCACTTATTTTTTATGGCTTCCAGATATCCTGTCTTAAGGTTAGTGCCTTCGCTATATCCCCTAGGCTGAATGGGACATCATAAACCACTATAAACTCCATGATGTAAATAAATTTACACAAGGACCCTATACAGCTTCCTATACAGCTTTGTGATTAACTGGAGATATCAAGTGATTTCCCCAAACTTTTTGAAACAATATCCTGTGATCAAGATACTGCTTGTACAAGGCAAGGCAATAGCTTCTTTCAAAATTTAATGGGTACAGGCATATAAAAAAGGAGGAAATTAGCCAGCCAACAAGACTAAAACAGCAATTAGCTAAGGAGATGCCTATGAGCTGACCTGAGCAGGCAAATCAACCTTCACAAGTGTCTCCTACATGAAAGGTAAAAAATCACAGGATTTTGTCACTTAACATGATTCCTCCTCTAGACAGGAGATAATTAATCATCCTCTTGCCCTTTATTTGGTAGATGGAGCAGTGCTTGAAATTGCATACTCATTAGAGTAATCAGATCTCAAAAAACACTTGACTTAACAAATTACGTGGATCAATATATAGACTTACTTTTCAGTAACAAAATGACAGACAGTGTAAGAAATTGCAAATTAACACCTGTATTTTCTTTCCCTTCACTTAGTAATTCCACTTTTTGTCCTTTCTCTGTTTTATTCATGTAATGAAGGTTCTCTGATCTTCCTAAAGAAATCTGTCACATTGTTCCATATGTAGCTTTTGAAAAAAAAGTCAAATTATTTTTCCCAGGAGTACAAACAGTGATACCAAAGGAAAAGGAAAAAAAACCAAAAACCAGAACACATAGACCTCTAAAATTTTTAGTGATGAACAATAAAAAGTGACTTCATTTATTAAAAGGTAGATTCCAAGTGGTGCAGGAAATTATTTAGTGGTTTAAAAACAGCAGTGCAGAATTTCCTGTTATTCATGTATTATTTCCTCTCTCCTTCAAATGTAATATTAGTTAAATGATAGCTTGTTTTTCATTATGTTCAGGAAATATGATTCAACAATTCTGCAATGTTTCTTGTAAATGGAAGTAACTATACTTCTAGAAATTGTAGTGTTCAATATTAATCCCCATAGACAGCATTTTACTTGGAAAAGGAAACACAAATGTAAGTGGAAAATACTTGCAGCTGATTAGGCAAAATGTGAAATCAAAAGTACTTCCAAATACAGTGCTATGATTGCTTCAACAGAACATTGAGAATAATGAAAAATAATTTTCTGTGAAAGAAATCAAGAGTTCATAATGATGTTAAGCACAACATAATCCCTAGAATATTATTCCATTTTTTTTTGTTGTGATCAGTCATTTGTTGACAAAATCGTACATTTGAAAGAGTATTTAGACATCTAGAGATGAAAAAAAGTTTAGCTAGTAAACCTCATTGTTAAAAATATGTTCTTTATTTCTGCTTTGACTTTGATAATCTCAAAACAGCTCCAATGAAAGAAAGTTGCTCAGGTCTCCGCTCAACTGAGTCTGGTCTGAACATCTTCAAGCCAATTCTGAGCTTATCCAAGGACAGAGAATCCACAGCCTCACTGGGAAACCTGTTCCAGGGCTTGATCATGCCCAAAGCCTCATGGTATCTGAGGCCTCTTCAAAACATTTTGAAAATACTCTATTAATAGCTATTTCAGATTACTTTAGAAGTATTTGTTATACACAGAATCATTGTGAACAATATCCGGCGCTATAGAGGATTTTTCAGAGATCAGAGTAGAAATCTTTTTCATCGCAATTCTTAAGATACCACCATTCCATGAATAGTAAAGTGATAACTGTGTTTTTAAAATCCTTAGTGACAAAACTTGTTTTTGAAAAGAATGGACTGAGCTAAACATATTTTAGTTGAGAAAGAGTCATCATGAACCTTATATATCTTAATATTAAATTACTTTGTTGTGAATTTTCAATGACTTTATGCAGCCTTCCCAGAATTCATTAAAATCAATTTCATTGTATACATAAACATATTTCTGTAAAATGATCAATGACCAGGACCCTACTAGGCATTATAAAATGGAAAACTTTCCTTTGCACAACCCATATATGGTTTTTAGAAGCAAAAGTGAGACCTTCCATAAAGGGTCAAGAACTCGGAAAGTCGAAGAAAAGTACTGGGTTTGGACTAATTAAACTTTTTAAAATTTTCTGGAGATATAACAATTATCATCCAATCATTAGTGATGTTTTATACCTCCAAATCAAGGCAAAATCTGGAGACAAAATGTTTCCTTTCTATTTTTCTCCTCAGCGTCTTTTTCCACGAAGAAAGGCATGTGAATGCTACTCAGACAGACAGTGCTGCTTAATCTAGAGCAAGTTCCTGAACGAAAGAGGGTAAATATAAAGTTTATCTTTTTGAGAGGCAGGGGAGAGATTGGAAATTATGTACCAATTATCTTAACTTCTGTTTATGCAATAATAGCAATATGAAAGGATATATTTTTGCGAATATGCCAAAAATAGAGAGAGAATGAATAACAACTTACATAAATTTGTCAAGAACATATCATACCCTCTGAATTTCCTTCTCTTTTGATAGGACGTTCTGAATATGCAGAATAGTATATACTGTATATCTTTACCTTACCACTATCTTTTGTTTTATGTGACATTTTGATAAACAAAACAGAGAAGGTCTTCATGAAATTGCTATGCGGCAGATGCATGGTTAGGAAACCATGTTTAGTAGTTATTAATGGTTCTTTGTTGTCCAGCATTACGTGTTGAGCAGTGTTCTGCAGAGATCAGTCTTGTGCCCGGTTCTTATCAATGTTCTCATTAGTGACTTGAGTCATTGAGTAGGTAGTCAATGATTAAATAGTGTAGTGTGCTTATTAAATTTCCAATGACATCAAGCTGTGAGGGTCTGTAAACATATATGAGGACAGACTTAAAAAGATCTTGACAAATTAGGAAAATCATTTAAATAAATTGGATGCAATTCAGTAACAAGAAATGCAGAACACTAAGTTTAAATTATCAAAAATTTCAAGATAAGTCATAATACATGAAACACTAATTTTGCAGATTAGAATCTGAGGCGACTGAATGGACTTTTTCCTTAACATTAGATATCCAAAATGTTCCAGACATCTATGCCTAACATATTTATTATCCCTTTGTAGACACTGGGAAGAAATACCTTTTCACGGAACTTTATTTGTTCTAAAAATCTGCTTAAGATTCCTTAGAAATGTATACATGTCTCCACTGAATATCATAGAAGCCCAGGACAGAAGCTCAGACGTAGATGTCCGTGCTGTAGAAACGCAAAAACATATTAACTGTTAGAGACAGATAATTTTCTCTTAAACCAAATGAGAAAAATCCTCTTTATTTGAAGCAATTATAAAGGATTCAAGGTCAGTTATAGAACAGTAAGTCCTATATTATTTTTATCCTATATCTTTTTTTTTAATATTTTAAGTCCTATATTTTTTTATCCTATATATGGATTTACCAGACATAAGGAGGAAGCACCACTGGTTCCTACAATTCATTAGCCAGCTCCTCTTTGCCTACTTCCCGCAAAAATCATACCACCAAAATCTCACTATTCAGGAAAAAAGTATTAGAAGAGCAGACCTTCAAAACATCATGGGTCAACACAACAAGTCAAACAATGCATGGTTGGTGCTACACACTTGAAATCTGGCTGAATATGCCAAAGCACTTCATACTTCTCCATCTAGATCGTATGGCTGGCTGCTAGAAATCACTGTGATGGCTCAGGTCGTTAGAGTCATGCAAGCGTCCATCCTGGATACTGCCTTTGACAAAATTCCTTGAAAGGCCTGTCCAAACACAGTCGTAAGCAGCAAGAGTCCAGCTGCTTGAACAGGGGCAGCCCAGATTTTATTCAAAAAGGGTTCATCTCTGGTTCTGATCTATAGAATTATTTCAATTACCCTCCCCCAAGACCTAATGGGTTATCATAATGAACAAGAGCTAGTGATAGCTACATGCTAAAGCCTTTGTGCATGTTATTCACAAATACTAACCAGGAGTTCAACAGTCTACTGGAAGATATGGATGATCTTCCTGGCTAGTGTTGGGATTTTGGGGTCACTTACATTGGCATATGGACCATGGATTTGTAAACTGACAAACCCAAAATATAAAACCTGGGAATAGCTGATAAAGCAATGAAAGTCTCTAGCTACCCATTCATTGCAACCAGGCTGATTTCAGTTGACTGAAAATGTTTCAGGCTTTTTCTGCTGAAGAGCTTTGTAGGAAGAATGTGACCGCCACTTCTGGGTACCAATAGGCAGATATTTTTTTTAACACAATGTCAAAGGAATTTTTTTGCAACTTAGAGAAATCTTTATATAGAGTCCTAGGACTCACAGTGTTGTGTAGTACCCAGAAGTCCCAGTGACAGTTCATTTCTCACAAAAGTTTCAGTCTCCACTTTTTCATCCAGAATAAAATTGGGAATGTGTTAGCTACAACTGAAATGCCCACATCTTTTGTGTTTCCTTCCACAATATCAAAGGAGTTAGACAGATAGAATCTGTCAGCAGGAGATTGTATATATTATTTAGTCCCAGCAATAAATTGTTTTAAAAAAGAAAATGCAGACTTAACCAAAATGAACAGTCAAAGCAGCAAAAATCACAGGCTTGCTTTCTTTAATCTGCCAGTATTTAGCTTGTGAGGATTTGAGCTTGCACTAAGCAGTCATATGGACCATATAAGTCAAGTGTGATACCTGCTGTCACTGTCTGCGTCAATCAAGTGACAGTGTTATTTCCATCAAATTTATTAGAGTTGTGTGTCCCTGAACACCAGCTCTGAGAGCTGAACAGCCAGCAGCCTAAACCAGGAGAAGTTCAGTGACATTTAGATGAAAATGATTCAGCGCCTGTTTCGTATTGAGGAAGGGGATAGGAACAAATAGGTTTATGCATGCAAGGATCTCTGTGCTCAAGGTCTGTAAACAATGAGAGTCACTATTTCATAAGTGTTCTGTGACACTTTTGTTATGATGTAGAGAGCACAAGATTGTCCATAAATCGATAGACGTAGATGAGAGTAAATATACACCTCAGGGATGTGATGTGACCAGCAATAAGCAGAAAGGCAAGCACCTTGTGTCCTGCCACAGCCAAAGCAGGTCTCAGGATGCCACTGTGAGACTGGTTTCTTCTTTTTGTCCTCCCTCTTCCTCATGTCCTAACACCTCCTGGGACCTGGTCCCTGTCACCTTGGATGTCTTTTCTGTGCTCTCCAGTTGAAGTTCTCATGCCTGTTGTGCCCCCTCAGCCCAAGGGGCCAAGTAGTGCTATTACCCTTCTCAGATCTTTCTTGATGGACTTGTTTTCCTTCCTAGAGTGAATTTTCACCTGCTAACTCTCACTATTTCATAGTTTTTTGGAAATAGTTTGTTAAAACTTCAGAGCATGATGAAGTGGTGGAAGCATAGATTTTGATGACCTCAGTAAGGATTGCTGCAAGAGTTTTGGCAAGTGATCTTTGTAAATTATAAAAACCCTTTGAAAACGTGTATATAAACTGCCAGTGGAATACATCTTGACAGATGTCTTTTCAACTCAAAGAAAATTTTTTGTTTTGATAGCATCAAGCTGTTCTATTTTAAGTTTGACTTTTTATGCCCACAAGCCCAAATAAAAATCAGAATTGCTTTCCAGAAGGAAAAGGGAAAGTATTTTACTCAAGGAGTTCAATACCAAAAACTGGATTGGCATTGATGCCATGATACATAAAAGCTATATAAAAGGGTATATAAAAGGTATATATAAAATAAAATCATCACAGCATCAGCATGAACACCTGGGCATCTAACTTGGTGATCAAATTTGAGGTCACAATAACTGAAGAAAACACTAGTAATAGAGCATGTGAAAGATGTGTAGAGGTGAATAAATCTTCACTGTCCCTGCCTCAAAATGGTAATTTACTGCATTGTTATCTGAGGAGAGACGTCTAGATCATGGAAATTATTGTGCTTATGGAAGAATCTCAGAATGGGACATAAGCAAGCTCTTAATCTGCCCAGGTTACATGCTCACAGAATGAAAGCATATAAAATCAGCATCAGTCTGCTTTGCTATGTCCTTTCCTCTTTGGAAGTATTTGCATTTGTGTACGAAGAACAGTGTCTGTAGAGTTCTTTTGTGCTAGTCCTTTGTACTGAAAAACATGTTTAAAAACTTCCTTTGTATCTGACTGTTATCTAATGGCATCCATCCTGAGAAGTTTAACTGCCCAGTTTCTATGTGCAACCCTTATTTTCTCATGCATCTCCAGCCTTATTCCTCCATCTCTCTGTGGAACATTATTTCATGCAACCCTAGGTCTCAGTATTATAAGTAAAATTTACTCTGATTCCTCAGTGAGGACCCTCTCCCACATCACAGCCATTTATTCTAGCATAACACTCTCTACTGTTTTGCACAGCTGCAGCATAAATATGCCCTCAGAAGAGAACCATTACAGCTCAGGCCCTTGATCTCAGATCCTTATTATGCAGTCCACCCTCTAATTCACTTGAGGATTTCCTTGATGTTAATTTGCATAATACTTCATTTTGTTAGCTGAATACGCAGTGTATTTCCTATCATGAAACAGAGGCATATACATGAAGCAAGATTTTCTGTGGAAAGAACCTTATTTAAATAAGAATATGAACTTGGGCAACCAAAGGCTAAGTTAAAATTAGGTCTGTTAGGAGCAAGTATCTTGCTTATTAGGGTATACAAAAAACTCACTTTTGTTGGAATTTGGATAAGTAATAAGATGAGAAAATGTTAAGTGTTCAACACTTAAACACATGCTCCAGACTTTGGAAAATCATCCTCAGCATCAAAATATGGTTTTTCAAGGAACCTAAAATATTGCTCTTTGATAAAGGAACAAATATTTATTCCAAAATTAGGAGCATTAATGGATGGTGTTTAATTGATGGAGTAAAACCGCCCTGCTTATTATAGACCTGGAAGGGTTCTTCCATGACATAGTCCTCCATGAAATACGTCAAAACCTTCACAGTCTGCCTCCCAGGTCAAAAGCTATAGATAAGAGATGGACTTTTCATCTTTGTTAATCTAATTGTTAAACTGTTACCTTAAGAATTAGCCTAATTTTTTATCACCAGAGCTTTCAGAATGGCCTTAAATACATAACCCTGTTAGACTGCATGACCATACTGTATTTACAGTGTTCATGTTGCCAGTATGGTAGTTGATAGATTTTTTTATACTTTCAGTCTTAATATGAAAGCACATATTGTTCTCACATTGGAAAAAAGAAATTTTGAGATATATTTGCATCTTTTGTAAGAAACATAATGAAACCTAATGTTCTATTATAGCTAACTATGTCCTAACATAGTTTATAGAAAATGTGCTATAATTTTTAAATGTGTCCCCTTCCTTGACACATTTTAAAATGTGTCCCATTCCTTGACATTTGTGGCTGTTGACAACTGACCGGAATAATTTACAGAGATTACATAAAATCAGCTGCTATCATACACGATAGTTCAGCATACAAAGTGCTTATTTGAATTTCTAGTTCTGATTTCCAGTATGTGTGGTGTATTCTCGTATGCACTGACAAACTTGCCCACCTTTGTGAGCTGGGACTGAGGAGCTGTGGAAATGGCCTGACTAGTTCACTCTCCATCCCTGAGCCGCTCATTCCTTCTTGACATACTTTTAAGAAATGTCTCTGAGTTCAATTGTAACATGGACACATTTTTCAATATAAAGATGTAGTAATTTAGATATGCACTAGCTATTTCACTGAAAAATCCAGCTTAGAAACTTTGAATAGCCACATTTCCATGTCATGCTTTCTTTGCTCACAGTGGATTACGAAATAAAGAGGTCTGAGATATAGCAACACTTTGCACTGGATTAAATGTTGTTACAGGAAATAATAAACTGAGTGTTCTTTCAACTTGTCATTTTCTCTTTTGTCTTTGTCCTGTTTTTTTTCCTACCTCATTCACTTAGCAGCCCTTGTACACTTGTCTCTTTCCACCGTGAGTGATATCAGACACCATGTTGGTGATCACTGAGATGCTGGGTAGAGATCTCTGAGGGAATGGTGCTCCCACCTCCAACTGAGAAGAGCAAAGGAAGCTCTGCATCACAATACTGCTGTACCCCAAGACAGAGAAAAAACAACATGCATTTTCTAACAACCATGAACAGGTCATATGAATGATTTTGCAGGCCTCTCTCCTATTAGCCTGTGGGTCAGATGTGAAGTGGTTTTTCTTTCTTTTATTCTGCACACAATATAGTGGTTCTGTAGACAGCAAGCATTTTTCTTTTGGCAAGATTTTAAGCAGTGCAGCCAGAAGCTGTCTTTAATACTACAAGGATATGACATTAATCAATTTCCAGTAAAACTCTGTTTCATGTCTGTGCATGCAGGTTTTACACTTCCTGGTAGTTGTTCTAATTGCCCTGCTAAATGCAGTAAATCTGTACCTCTGGGAGCAGTAACACTTCACCTCTGGGAGCAGTAACACTTCAATACTCTTTCCACAGCTCTGAAATCAGTCAGTGGTTGGACATACTAAATTCAGATAGCCAGATACTCATTTTCTCACTGTTTTTAACCTTCCTTCTAAAGGCAATCAGGTCTATGTGAAAACACTGTTCCACTGGCCCCCTCTTTCCCTAATAACTTTTAAATACATTTTTGGGCATTTTCAGCTATACTTCACAATGCCTAGGTAACTCAAAGCTATTCATTTCCTTTGACTTTTGTGAAAGTAGATGTCTGTAACTCAATTTTATCCCTTCTGTCTGACTTCCAAGCTGCAGAGAAAGAGAGGCTCTAAAGCCAGACAGTAACTCAAACAAGACAACCTGTCGACCCCCACTGTGGTAGCCTATCAACCCCCTGACTCTGTGATGCCAGGTTCCCCCTGTTCCCTGCCCTAGCCTTGGCTACTCCCTCGGTTTCTCCCTATTGGCTCCTGTACCCCAACCCCGCCCAGGGACCGCCCCTGGGCCCCTGACAAAATCACCTCGTACCCAGACCAAGAGGTCTCTCTCTCTGCCTCCAAGGGGGCTGGGACAGGATGTGATTAAAGCCATCTTAAACCCTCATGGGAGACTCTTCTCTACCTCTTTCATCACCACTGAGTTGTAACACTGCTGGCTGCCAGAGCCAGATCGCAGGGCTGTCCAAACTGGACTCTGGGATGCGACGAATCGCACGGCCCTAGGAAACCCCGCTGTGCTCACAGGGAGCTGCAGCCTGCTAGGCAGAGTCCAGTGGTTACAATACCCCCACCACAGCAAGCTTTGCTGATGCTCTTTTGTCAGATTACGTATGGACAGAACATTCAGGAGGTTGTGGGTTGTTTGAGAGAGCTGTGGCTAGAAGGGGAAAAGTTTCAGAGAAGGCTGCAGCTGAAAAATGCTGGGACACGGAAAATTGAATGTGCTTGGGAAAAAAACAAGGTTAGAGCTTGAACGGGTAGAGAAATTCCAAGAACATTGTGGAGAAAACAAGGCTAATACACTTACTCCGGTGGAAGACACTGAATGCATTAGTATATTGGAGGAAGAAAACATGGACCAGGGGAGACGCCTGCATCCCTTAATTGCTTTATTGGTCCTGCTGCTTAAAAAAATATTAATTCCTGCTTTTGTTTACTGCAGTGTAAAAGATTTGAAACAACCCCAAGACGGTACTTTGCAAAATCCAGTACAAGTGATTTTTATCTTCAGCTATGGAAATTCACTTTTTATAGATCAGAATGTTTCCTAAGCTGAAAAATCAAATGCATTTTCTTTTGCTCTTATATCATCCTGGAAGTGAAGGTTGGATTGTTTTCTGTGTTCTGTCAGAAAAAATTACAAATTTAGCTCCTACAGCTATCTGAGCATATCACTCCTACATTAATCTGCACTCATGTTGCTTTCCTTCACTTCTGTTGGCATATTTACGTTTCAGACTGAAAATAAAACACTCATTGAGTTCTGACCAGTGAAACAATCATTCCAATATACCAATTTTAAAAATTCTCTGGTCATTTGGAAACACAAGTGACATAATAAATCAAAATGCCAAGCTATTCTTCTCTTCTTACTACTTGTTATGTTCCTTTTATTTTCTCTAGTTTCTGCAGTTTTATTTGTGACATAGAGGGGTTTTCTTAATTTTGCGTTAGTGTCATAAACTTGATTGAGGAGTATGGAAAGTTAATCAAACACTGAAAAGGGTAACTTAAGAGCCTTTACAGATGGCTGTACTTAGTCACTGAAACTCCTCTTCTGAACTGCATAAATAGTTATGAAATTTTGCTTTTGATTTAAAATTGAAACAAAAAAATCAATATCCAGTCATTTGGGGTTTTCTTCAGTAACTCCTTCCCCAAACAGCACACAGTAGAGACTTCATTCTTTTTAAAATGAAATACCTGTTATTTGGAGTTTTTTGATCCTGATTTATTTATTAAACTTGTTCATCTTTAAAAAAGAAATATACTAAATGAATATTTAGTGTATTTATTTACTGTATTTAGCAATGTTTATGGAAAAAACATGATTTTTTTTCCTTACTCCAAATTCTTCCCTAATTTCAACCCAGGATTTTCAAATAATTTTTATTCTTCCAGAGGTATATCTTTTGATAGACTACATTAAGAAAAACCATCATAACTTTTTAAACTAATATCTATTTTAATTTTCTCTCTCAAACATAATGAAATCCAGAGATAATGTTAGTCTATCCTTTGTCCTCTTATAAGTGGAACAACATAAATGTAACTGTTTAGGATGTTGTCACACATGCTGCAAAGCTCATGACTTATAAGGAGAGATAAAAAGCAATTGCTTTTCACAGACTTATTTTCCAAGTTATTCTAAGTTGTCTCCCATTATCCTGCTTGCTGTCAAAGGCTGCAATTTTGTGACATTGTGTTATTCAGGTTACCTGAATCCAGCAACAGAAAGTACAAGAGTGGGAAATTCAGAATCTACCCTGCTCCTCTTCCAGGGCTGTGCAAAGAGCCAGTGTATCATTGAGGAGCCATCATTCTCGGAGTCCAAAAAAAAAAAGGGATAAAAAACGCCCATTTAATTTATTCTCTAGGCTTAGTCTTAAGGAAGGTGGGTCTTTGTGTAAGTTGTTGCTATCTTCTTGAATTTGCTTTCTAGTGGTTCCCTTTGTCCATGACAGTGTTTGAGGCCTAGCTGCTTTCTGTGGGCAGGTGAGCCAGAAGCTGGGCAAGCAGGGGCCTCACCCTTGGGCACTATCCTGAAGACCCCAAACACATGGAGAAAAGTTGGGAAGAGCAGTCCTGTGACAGCCCCAAGGAGGTGACAAGCAAGGAGGTGAAACAGTCTGTGCAAGCCAGGGTCTCCAGCCCTGGAAATGGTGCCAGAGAAAGGGCAGGAGATAAGGGCAGATCACAGCACTCGTGCAAGAGGTTTCTCCATGAGACCGCTTACCTGCGGCGTGAGGCCAAGGCCCATCCAGGAGACAGGGCCAGAGGCAGGGTTGGAGACCTGACAGCTTTCAGCTGGGCTGAAATCTTGAAATTTGCTGATGAGTTTGTCTCATCAACAAGGCCATTAATTAAAAACATTGGTGAGTGTTTGCTCCCCGAGGGATGCTCTCGGTAACCAGTTGTCAGCTGGTTTTGTGCTGCTGAACACCACCCTGGAGACCAGCTAACTTTCCACCCACTTTGCAGTCCATGTCTTCAGCCCATATCTCATCAGTCTGGATGTAGGAACACGGTGGGTGAGGACTGGATGAAGTCACAGTGAGCAGCTTTCCATGCCACCTCCACCGATGCAGCCCTGTCAGTACAGAGGGAAGTCTCTTTATGACAGAAACTGCCACAGATTGAAAAACACCTTAATTTCACTGGGAGTTGGATCAGGGCTTTGGCTAAGCAAACACTTGTTTTGTATTACCTCTACTGTAAACTTCTTTTTCTTGTTACATAGTGGTGTTTTTCCTTCACACCAGTCACCTCCCTTACAGAAAATGGTTGTATTATACACTTAATATGCTGCACAAACAATATCAAGGTCGCCTTCTCCAGGTTTTTCAGGTCATCAGCTTTCAGTAATTGTCAGTAATTTGCTGAGGTTATTGTCTTGAAAATTCTCTCCATGAACCAGTTATGACATTCACTGACTTCTCTTTGTTGTCTAAAATGCAGAAAAACAATGTTATGAGTGTATTTTCATACATAGTTCACTATCTCTACAAATATTCATTTTATTTTATTTATAGTTTCTTCTTCCCTGGTTGATGAATCTCAGGATATGATTTCTACTTCCTCTTTTCACGACTGAAAATAATATCAGGGAAAAAAATCTGAAGAAGGAATACTTTACTTGCATGCATGCGTTCTCGCATAAAAATGTCAGAGCAGATTTGTGAAGGAAACCTTCTGTCTGAGCTTCTGGAAATCGAGTGATAACACTGATATTCATAATACAGTCATGATACAAATGATATACTCATGACAGAGTTCTGGGTTTGCACATTTCTAATTCCAATAACCACATTATAATACTGGAAGCTTATTAAGTGGCTCAAACAAGTTGATGTACTACCCATATTCTGCAACCATTTAAAAATTTTTATGCTTGTGTCTCAGATGAACCAGTTTCAGTTGATTTCCTTTGCCTTCCCTTGCCTTCCCATCCCTTCCTTTCTCCAGATGGTTGATTTTGTCTATCTGCTAGTGGATCCTTGTGATGTCTGCATAACATGCAATTTCATGACGTGTTCTAATGAAGTCTAAAGGGTGGAACAGCCATGAGAGCTACCTACTTGGATCACCCAAAGAACTAACATGAAGTTTTGAACCAGAAAAGATGTCTTTTGTCAATTATATTTTGATGTCCCTGCAGTCATATGAAACACAGGGAATCTCAAAAGTCTCAAAACTGCAGAAATGGAGTAAAGAAAGCAGTTTTGAGAATTTAATTGTGTACATGACAATAAAAGAGTTTGCATTTTGAAAGAAAGGAATGCTTTAAAATTTTTCATTATGTTATTTTTTTTTCCTGATTCTTCTCATGTGGGTAAAGGTTAACTTTTTGTTTCAAATAAATAGGTAAAATAAAGGCAAACATTTTGACCTGAGGTTGCAGAGGCCATCTAGTCAGATGTCTTTTCAGCTTACCTTCAGTTTCAAGTATTTTGGCCTGGAGGCCAAAATATGAGTCTAATTAAGAAATTCTGTTTGGCAATTCTTTCTTTCATAGTTAGATTGGAAAATAAATTAAATTTATTACCTTTGCTATTTTCTCATTTACTTCAGAAGTGCCTCAATCACTATTCTAAGCTTATCTTCAATCACTTTTCAAGCACTAGCTGCACAGTTAATATTGATCTTTTTTGGTGATCATTTAGATATTCTACTGACTATAAAATCCAAATCTGATTTTAATAGTACTTCCTTGAAGCTGACAAATAGTTAACATGAAATAAGATTAAATTAGTGTTATTTGCTCTTTAATAGTCAGTAAAATGTGAATCTGAATCTAAGATTGTTCCAGCTTTCTTTCTATAATGTATATTTGTATTCATATAATAAACCTTGTTTAAATATCAGGTTCTAGCCACAGTTTTAAAGACTACTGAGCTAAAAACTTACAAGAAAGTAAATTATAAGCTCAGGGAGCTGGGGATTTTGGTGCCATTTTAGCGGTCCCAGAGACTGAGAGTAGGTGGGTTGAGTATGATTTCAACTTTCTCTGATTATGGAGGAATGATTTGCTGGTACTGCAGGTACCTTTTCTTCCTCTTTAGTAACCATATGTTCTTTAAGGAGTTTCTAAATTCACCTTCAGATAATGAAAATACATTCATTGTGTTACGTCTTATTAAAACTTACTCTGGACTCCCTGCTGTATCTAGTTCTCTGAGTTATTCAAAAAATAGGGGAAAATGGTAACATTTTTCGGTTAATTTTTAAGTGAAGAAAAAAGCCCCAAACAACAAAACAACAAAAAGGTACTTTAAAATATCCAAAATGTCCAAAATAAGCCATTTTTTATTTTAAAAGTTTTTGCACAAAGTGACAGAAGGAAATTTGCCAACTTAAATAGCTCCAAATCAGGATTCAAAAAGTAGATTACATTCACTGTTAACAGCCTGAGCCAAATTTTTTTAAATCAGCTTATGCTATTTGATTGTATAGGGGAGAACACTTGCATTAAAGTGCTATTTGCACGCTTATGCTATTTTCATGAATGTATTTTATCATGTTTTTATTGCTTTTGTATAAAATCATGTAGTTAACTAATTAGTAATCCTTGCCAGTGACTCATAACAACAATGTGAATCAGCAGCTCTGACTATTTCTCTAAAGGGCATCTACCCAGTCCTAAGACCCACACCCCTGGTTGTACAAATAAGTAAAACTGGAGCTGGATTAACCTGGGACAATTTCCCACAGATTGTTATTTTTCCCTCATCTTTCCTTTCGTTGCAGCTAGGAAAATCTATATCAAAATGCCACCTGTGGAAAACTGTCACTATGAAACCATGAACTAATTTTCCAAATAGTTCCTACATTTGATTATTTGACAACTGTCACGCTAAGTAAAACTTATAGCCCTTTTAATCAACACTTTTTAACAGAGGGATATTCTAGATATTTCAGAATAATCAGCCCCCATATATTAAGTTTCATCATGTTATTTATTATTAGTGAGATATTGGTTTGAGCCCTGAAGCATGTTTTAATATTTCTTCCAGAATATATTTTTAGCAATAACATTTATAACTCTGGAATTTTTGCTCTCTGTGTAAATGTGCAATTTCTTTTTACCTCTCACTATTATTTTTTTTCCTTCAGTGCTTCCTTGGGCAATAAGTCATGCAGACCAATTACTGGTATCTTGAGAAAGTATTCACTTTTATTGGTTTTGAATTTGCTACCTGTTAATTTCAGGGTGAAATTCTCTGGGGTTTTTTTGTTATGGTTCAGGATGAACAGTAATCCCCAAGAGAAACTCTTTACAGCATACTGTATCTTATACTTTTACACAAATATTTTAAGCTAATTAATATAGTCCTCAAGTAATACTTAAATTAGATTTGTTTGAACCTTTCCCTCTCCTTTTCAGTTTACTGACTGACTTGGAAACAAAAGTTACAAAATAACTGGTAGGTTATTTTGTACAGACATGTTGCTGCAGGATTTTCAAGTGCTGGTAAGCCAGATAAAAATCAGAAACTCTTCTAATAAAAAATCCCAAATCAGTGGAGCTCTGGTTAAACACAAGGCTTGATCCAGACTGTTATAAGAGTAAACAAAGTATTTTTATTTCACTAAGTTTCACGGAAACCAGAATGGGCCCCTTGTCAAAGTTGCCCATTACTAATTTGCAGCAGCATGATCGTAGGCAACCCCTGTTCCTACTCACTTTTTCTTGACTTTATAAAGGACTCACATGCTTTCACAACCAAAGATAGAGTCCTACATGCCCTTGACAGATGGAGCACTTAGAGGTTAGATCATTTTATGAACTAAAGACCCTTTTGTTCGCTGTTCTGGCTGACTGATGAGTTGTTTATCCTATTTTTTATGACGACATTTAAAAATACACCTGTAGTACAATCCATGTCCCTAAGGAGCATTTTAAGAAGTTTGTGGGTAGAAAGTACCATATGTGAAAACCACTGCAGTGAGTTAAGAAGATTCTTATTGAAGATTCAGTTGGGTCTTTTGAACTGAAAAAATATTTGTGGGGTTTGTTCTGAAACTTACTAAATTGCTTTCATTATATTTCTGCAGCTAAAACAGATGTCTTTTGATATTGTGCTATTCATCTATTATTAATTATCTACTTAGACATATGAACAGACCATTTGAAAACTATAAGCATTAGCAAGCTGAACTCTTCTGTATTGGATATACTCAAAATTTTCCTCTTAACTAAAATGTCTCTCATTAAAGGAAAATATTTAGGTATTGAGACAATATCCGCTGTATTCATAAGACTATAGTTGAAGTTAATAAATAACTTATTTTTCTAATGGAAATCCATGTGTGTGTTCCTTGCATACATTGATGTTGCAAACTAGTCTTTCATGAAGAAATTAATTGACTGCTCTAGCTAGCAGGAAAATTTCTATCATATATATAACATTTTATATATTTAGCAAAAAGATCTCAACCTGAGTTTTTTTCACCTTAGGTGGGTTCTTAGATATTGGATTAGATGTGTTACATCAGGAAATCATCTCTACAACATGCAGATTTTGTAAAATATTTTGGGAGCCT
This sequence comes from Corvus kubaryi, assembly GCF_017639235.1. Classification (NCBI taxonomy): domain Eukaryota; kingdom Metazoa; phylum Chordata; class Aves; order Passeriformes; family Corvidae; genus Corvus; species Corvus kubaryi. Next base: position 39,083,466 of record NW_024582091.1, on the reverse strand, counting down.
TGCAGTGCAATAAGCATTTGAATTCATGGTGCTTCCACTTCTTTGAAACTGCTGAAGATCATCAATAAAACTTCTGAAATGCTCATGTACTTACTGGGGGGAAAGAAGGGATGGAAGGAGAGAAAACAATCTCTACTATGGCTCCAGCCCAGGAGAAGAAAATCATGCTGCTGAAAATTATCTTCATAAAACACAAATGAGAGAAAAACCCAGCACTATTCAGAATAAGAGTAGTGTCTCTCTGTACTGGGTTTGGCTGTTAAATTGAGGTTAAATTTCTTCATAGTAGCTCATAGTAGCATCATGTTTTGGATTTGTGACCAAACCAGTGTTGATAACATAGCACTGTTTCAGTTGTTACTGAGCAGTGCTTGCACAGTGCCAAGGTCTTTTCTGTTTCTCTGTTCCATCAATGACCAGGCTGTGGGGCACAAGACTTCGGAGGGAACACAGCTGGGACAGCTGACCCCAGCTGACCCAAGGAATATCCTGCATTACATGACACTGTGTATGCTCAGGCATAGAAGGTGGGGTAAGAAGGTGGAAGGGAATGCGGAATTTTGAAGTTATGCCACCTGTCTTCCCAAACCACCGTAACTCATGGGGCTCTGCTTTCCTGGATGTGACTGAGCACCTGCCTGCCAATAGCAAACAGGGAATAAACTTCTTGTTTTGCTTTGCTTCTGCATGGGGCTTTTGCTTTACCTACTAAACTGCCTTTATCTCAACTCAAGAGTTTCCTCACTTTCACCCTTCCAGTTCTCTTCCGGGTCCCACTGTGAAGCTGGCTGGGACTGAACTGGCTCAACACACAGCACTCTTGGGAACAGCACCTTAGGAAATGCTGTAATATACATTCAGTACAGAAAGTATTCTGTCAACAATTGCTTTTTAGATTGTCATATCTGATTGCTTAACCATAGGTCCCTGCTCCCTAAACACAAACAACTTTCTTAGTCTGAAATCCCTTCTTCAGAGATAATCCTTAAAATATATTTTGATATGGAAGAAGATGTGCAAAGCTGGTGAAATATGTGATACCTTTAAATCATAAGGGCCTGCACAAGCAAGCAAAATGTGTATGAGAGAAAATTGGGGGTGTATATTATTTTTGCAAATAAGAGAGATTTAGGTTGGTGTGTTGATTCACATGTTTTTAAACATAGAAAATTATTTTTAGTTAAATAGACCCCTTTTAATTCTTTCTTCCTGCTTGCTCACCTAAGCCATTGTCCAACACCACTGATTATCATTACAAAACAGTAGTGTCCATTATGAGTCTTAACAACAACTGGGAGACAAAATGCCCTAAATTCACATTGTTTGTGGCCTCTAGGTCTCAGAGTACTTTTATAGTGATTTTTTTTTTAACTGCCACAACTTGCATTAAAAATACCCCAAACAAACAAACACAGAACTTTCAGAAGTTTGATTTCCAACTGTAAGAAAATAAAAAAATATGCCCATAAAGTGTTAGATCTAAGGTCCACCTCTCTCTGATACTGGCTATTAAGAACTCTGTAAATTTTAAGACCAGGGTCACCTGCAGTGATCATTCTCCAGACTGTCTCCTTTTCTCCAGAAACTTGCATTTCAGGTGATGCTTTTGCATTTCATAGTCTTGATATATTTATTCCATGGCTTAGGACAATTGCATATTTAACCCATGTAAGATTTTAGCCTCAAAGCATCCCATGGGAAAGACTTTGACATGCTACTTGCACAGTGTGTAAAAAATTCTCCTTCTGACTGTTTGGATTTGTATTTCCCAAGGTTGTCTGGCAAATTCATGATAATTGACAGTGTAACACTTGTGCAGAACCTGAGACAACTGGTGAATAACTTGAAGTAGCGCTGTGATTTCCTGTGGCAGGTGATAGCAGGTAAGATTATTAAATGGGAGAGTTTCTCAGATCTTGTCAATATGAAGAGAGAGGAAAAGAGAGCTCCAGTGCTGCTTTGTGTGGGAGCCTCCTCCAATGGCTGAAGTTCCTGGAGAAAAGCTTCTGGCTCACCAGAAAGATCAAATGAGCTTGTGGTGAGGGGGGTGCAGAGGGCACAGGGTAAGAAAACTGACAAGGAGAGAGAGCAAAAGCACTTCAGATACCTCACATGTCATTGAACATGTCCAGCAGTCCAGCAGTTTGGTAATGCACAAAGTTGATCAGTTGATCAACTGATACTTCTTGTTATGAGGATAAAATATATGAACAATGCAATAGAAGTTCCTTGACACTTAGGAGGATTGGTCTGCAGAAGTGAAATACTGAAGCTTGAAGAATATTGATTAAGGGTCCAGAGGAAACAAGATAGTAGGACCTAGAAATGGAATAAAGTTAAGGCATAAAGAGACCATAGGCTGAACATAGAAAGAAAAAAGAGAAAAAGAAAAGATATAAGAATAATGATAGAATAAAGTGTATCTATTTATGATAGCATTTCAGATATTTCCTCCCACACATCCGTCCAGAAGAGACCAGAAATCTGAGGGTCCTTTCTGTCCCTTAATTGATAAATCTATCTTTTTCAGTGTCATTTTTTAAGCAGTCTGTGTATGTACTAGTAACCCATGTAACCCTAGTTAAGTAAAAGCTTATAATGTAAATTTGTTGTTTGATGTGCCAGTAAGGATTTGGGAACATTGAGGTGAAGCTCTTGATGTCTTTTACAACTGGACAACACAACACTTCACAACATTTGGTTAATGAGAGTACTCCTTCACAATCAGACGTATACCAAGGCTTTCAGGAGATGCTATTCCTTGCTTGCAAACACTCCAGTTTTCATATCTATCAGTCCTTGGTGAACTACAACTGCATCCTTGGTGTATTTCTACATCAAACAATGTAGTTTCTTAACTTCATGGTTGCAGCTTTCCTCTTGGTCCAGCTCCTGCTTCAAACTAGGCAACCAAAGAACACTCCTTATGAACCAGTTGAAGGTAACACCCTGCCTTTTCCTCAAATTCTCTTATTTGGTCATGAAAAGGGGCACCAGTCTCTTCCTTTTGTTGTGTATTCTGCTGCCATCCTGTGGCTATTTCTTTTCATTCACATCAAGATTTAACATAAAATACTTGGGTTTGCACCTCATGCAAACTGTAGGTTCCACACTCTGTCCTCAAATATCTACAAAACTTGTCTCTAAGAAATATACTCCTTAATTTCATATTTATTGATATGGGATGCATCTGGCCAACACTTGCAGAATAAGCATTTCAGAGGTTTTCATCTGGATTGCAAAAGTTATTATGTGAAAATACACAAAATTTTCCACAAAGAAGAGTAACAGTGAGTGCACATATCATTTTACAGTTCAATAAAAAAAAACTTTGCTCATGTGATGCTTTCCAGTGGGATGACATAAAGGTAATTGTTCATAATAGCACCTTGAGTTGTCTCAGACAAATTCTACTTTGTTTCCAAATACTGAGTTTGACTTTGCAATTTTGCACTTTGATGTGCAATTTTCGAAGAAGCCCTCAGAATTTTAATTTTTTTTTTTTGTCTTGAATTATGCATTTGGAGAAAGGAAAGAATTTTTTTTCTCTGAGCTTTTTTCCGTGGCTTTTAGTCTTGAAGGTCTTGTATGAAACTGAAGAAGGTTTGATGGTGAACATGGTGATGGTGCTAGGTTGACAATTGGACTTGATGATCTTAAAAGTATTTTCCAAATTTAATGATTCTGTGATTCTAAGATGTAATCAAGGTAGAAAATTCTTTAGATCATGTAGATTGTAATGTAATCAGTCGTCCTGCATTTCACAAAATTACCTTAGTAGCCTAATGGGTTTTGGTTTTATTTGGAGTACCCTTTCTGGTACTAGACTTCTAATCTGACCAATTTTCTAAACTGAAAATAAAAGAACTTCATCAATTGTGGTGGACAAGTTCTTCAGCTGTTGGCAAAGTTGGCCTCTCAATATGCATATGTGTATGTGAAGCACAGGCAGCCTTGTATTCTTTAGATTGTGCAGACACCGTCCCTTTGAGTCCGCTTTGTCTATAATGCCTTTTACACACACTCCTTTGTGTCTCTTTGATCCTCTCTGACCACTGCCCCCTCATCAGGTCAGACACATGCTCTGAAAAGCTGTATGGAGGATCGATATGTGGCTTCTTTGTGGAAAATGAGCTTCAATATATTACTTCGATTTAAAGGAGTGGAGGGTATAGTGGGAGTTTTCTACCCTTCTGTAGTTGTCAGATTGTTGCCTTAAGTACTAAATACAAATTTTGTGTTACCAAACTCTTCCTGAAACATGGACATATTACCTAACATGTCAGTTTTAAAGAGATAAATGATAGTGGTTTTAGCAAATATTAAGATACATAGGGCTGTTAATAACAATAGTCCATGCTAACAGAATTAATAGAAATTCAAGCTTCTGCTTAACAGACTTGGGTATGCTGTAGTGCCTAAGTTTTAATTTATCAATATGCGTAAATGCTGAAAATTCTGTGGCTCTTTCTGCCTAGAAGCATTGCCATCTTGCTGAAGTTGAGCACTGCAGCACCTACTTCATGCTTAACGCATTTGGGAATTACAAATTGCCTGGCACTCCCCAAGAGCATTGAATGCAGTACAAATCCAGAGGGGGAAGGATGCTTTTCATAAAATGGTAAGTAGAACCTTATAATCCTTACACGTTTATAATTCCTAAATTAAGATATAATTGCCTGTTGCTTTACTCCATCTGAGATCTCTGAAGTGACAAGCAAAAGGAGTGTTGCAGGTTAAAGTTGAGATGCCTGTTTCTGCTGTTGCAATGCAATTCTTTTTGCCCCATTTGCTTATAACTGTGCCACATTCCTTAGGGGCAAAAATTTTCTGCATTTTATGTTAGTTTAGGTGTGAAAAGGTTTTAAAAGTTCAATCGCACACACTTGTCTGTCTATGTTTATGTACACGAGCCACATGAAGGAAGAGGATTTGTACATTTATCATCAGTCAGAAAATGTAATGCAACATCTGAACTAAATTTTGATAAACTGGTATCTTCATAGTATCAACTTGGAATCTAAAGTTGAGAATGAGAGACAAAAGTTAAGCTGATGGAATATTAAAAGTATATGCATATAGAGCAGGATTTTTCTCATCACACTTGGGAATGAGAATACAGCGCTCACTGACACAGGAGAATTTTAAGGTTTTTTTCTGCTCCTTTTAAAGTGACTGCAAGTACTGGCTGCTCTGGGAAACATTTTAACTTCTAAGATCTTAGCTTCGGAGCAAAAAGGGGAAAAAACATGCTCCCAAAATTTGAACTGTAGGCTTCCAACAACATTTAGACCCATTTAGTAATACTTGTAAAATGTAGAGATTATCCATCATTTTAACACCATGATGTTGAATTCTGTCTGACACAATGTCCTTTTTTTAGATCAAGACAGATTTGTGTGAACAGCAAAAGTTTTTAGAGTCTGCTGAAGCATTATGTTTGGTTACCTGTTTATTCTGTTCCAGGAGAGCCAAAGTCTTGTGCTTTGTCCAGAACAAGTATATGCCAGACAAGCATTTTACAGGAAGCCGACATGTCAGACACTGACTATAAAAGCTGTGGACAGCATTACGATGGGAAGGGAATGAAGCTGATCGTTTTTCTAACATCTGTTTGAGAACAGATATCTTCAATCACTAATAGTTTTCATCCAGTTTTGTTTTGCTTGCATGTGCATAATTTGCAGTGATGAATTTCTTGATAGTTGGAATCCACCAGTCAAGAAAATGAAATCTTAGCATCCTGAAGATCACTGAAATTTGATTAATATGGAAGGATGAGTAGCAATCATCTTGCTTGACACGGTACTTATTGAAAAGAAAGCTAAAACACCCTGTAATTTTGAGTTGTGTAAATTATTTAACTTTCTACTGGGAATCAAATTGAAGGAGCAATAAGAAGATGGGAATTTTCCAGTCAGCAGCTCTTTATAATCAGTGTGTCTTGATAGGTCACACACAGATTCTGTAATTACTTTGACTGTGGTATATTAATTTTCGAGCAAGATACCGACAGAGGCAACATAGCACTATGATGTTTTTCTGTCTTGATCATAACTCCTTGGTCATACTTCTTTCCAGGATATTGCATACAATCATAAAACTTTTCTTTCTACTGATAAGTAACTACAGAAGGCTAATGTGAAGATGGAAATGTTCTCATTATTATAGCTGCATTTAAACAGGAAAGAATCCAAAAGCATTTTAAAACAAAAATAAAAATGGAAGTTGAAGTGGGAAGTATGACTGTATTTCATCACAGAAACAATAATTCTTATTACAGTAGTAAAGATACTCAAAAGATGGATAGAAAAAAAAATCTATGTTTAAAGTCTGTATGTAAAGACCTGTGTACAGCATGGGGAAGACAGTATGCCTAATCCTCAGAAGCTCCTCTATTCCTCATCAACTGTGGCATTAAATTACAGGGTAGGAGACTGAGGGAATCTCTCCAATGAAGAATAGTTTTGCGGAGGAGAACATGACTTTTACCCAAATTATTTATTGTGGAGAGAAGTTCAAATATTAATTGAGCTAGACTACAAAACTCCTTTATCATAGCCCTTGCTGTCTTCATTCGTTCATAGATAAGGAAAATGAAGCAGAGGGAGCCAGGCTGCCTCACTTTAGTGCATCGAAAAGACTTGTAAAATCTCAGAATTATGTCACATCAGTCCAAGTTTCTAAAAGAAGATATATATGTGTGCCCAAGGTCCCACCACAATCGATGCATAACCAGTCTGTGACTGGTAGAGTGTGGAAAGCCATCCAGCTGGCCCCCAGGTGTACAGCTTAGTCCAGGGTGCATTGCTCCACATGTTCCTTTCAGTTGCATGACCAGGGGCAGAATGCATTTGCTTAAATGCTGTTTGCCATTTTACACTCTCTTGCAATGACACCTCTGCACTTTTAACAAATGATGAGTTGTAGCATCAGGCTACTCAGTAATTCTGTAGCCTGCTTAGTACTGAGCTTAAATTGCTGAGTCCTCAACACAAAACTATCCTTACCTGCTGCATTCAGTTTGGGTTTAAAGTATTCTTTTTCCTCAAAAAAGGAAAACTTGTTTTTTCTTCTCCATATGTACCAGAAAAAGAGGCATTATGAAAACATTATGACCAAATACCTGTATGTTTTGGAACTATAAATGTGAACTTAAAAAAGAGTTCCATTAGATTATTAGACCCATTCCAGGCTGCACAGGCAAGAAAGCCAGCCCCTGTGAGTCTGAGGCAGCACATTGTCTCTGCAAACACTTGTGGAACCCTCTTCTTTCTGGATTGTGCTGGAAACCCACGAGAAAAACCTGTCCTCATTGCACTCTTTGCAGTTCTCAAAGTTCACATTGCGGATGATGAGCCACCACTTATGAATTAGCATATTATATAAATCATGCTTGATTATAAGGGTATATTCCCACTCCTTCACCAGCACAATGAAAATAGAACAGGAAAAAAGAACTGTATGACTGTTTTATTTACGTAAAGACATGTCATTAAAATTCTTTTGATTTTCCTGAAGGCAATTTTTTTACATTAGTAGGAATACAGATCTGGCCTAATTTCCTATCTGCAAATTAATGAGGATTGGAGATATTTAAATTACAGTCAGTGAACTCAGATATTTAGAAAAGGGAATATCTCCAGTGAAAGAGATGTGTGAGGAAAAATACTGAAATGAAGTTGGAAAAGAGAACTTTTTGTGGATTGGATGTATGAAAATTTTCAATATCTAGAGTTTTTTACTTGGAGCAGCAAGTTAAAATAGATATTGCTATAGGAAGATAAATGGGTGCTTGTCAAAGCTGGGCAGAGTTGGATTTTTCTTGAAAGTAAGAAGCTATTTTGCTTTTTCTCTTCTTTTGCCTTCCTTGCTGTATGTGGTTTTCAGTCAGGGTTACATATCCACCCTAATCTCCACTGTCACAAACATCAAACTGTGTACTTTAATTCCCAGTGGGGTACTGGACCTGATATGGCAGAGCTGCACAGAGGAAAGCGAGCTAGTTCCTGGAGGCAGTGTGCAGGTCACGGCAGGAGGTGGTGGGCAGTTGCAGAACGTGTGTAACAGCTGGATCAAGTGCAGCCTCATGCAAATACAGGCTCCCTCCATAATAACATCAATGTCTACAAAATCTCTGTGCTCTGTGGGGAGCATGGAGGACACATGCTGCACAAGCACACTCGCATATTTTGCTGGCTGTATCCTCTTTCCTTACAACACATTCTTGAACCTGCTGGAATCGTGGGCCTTTTTTTTTTTTTTTTCATTTTTAAAAATTAAAATTATTTCGTCGTTTCCCTCTTCTTCTTTACTGTTGTTTTTTGAAATACCTGGGGAGGCATGCCTGCTGGAACACTGCTAGCTTAAAGCCTACAAATACCTGAAGTTAGAAATCTGTGACTTTTTTATGTTACAAATTTTAAATTTGATAAGAAAAGCTTAAACTTTTGAACAAAAAAAAAAATGAAATTGGCTGTAATATAGATTTTATTTTTTCTTTTTGATTGTTTCAGTTGGTAGTTGTATTAATTTAATTTCTAAATATATCTACTGAGTATGTACATTTACTTGACATTTTTGTTTCTAGTGCTTCAGAGCAGTACCTTACTGACAGCTCACTTCACACAGTTCAGTGTTCTACAATTACGTCCGTTGTGCAAAATAATCACTACATTCTTGGAAACTGGCTGCAAAGAAGTCAAACTTGAGGACTGGATTGGAAAGCAGAGGGGTGATGACAGAAGAAGAAAGTGGATAAAATAATTTTTTATTGCACGTGCAAAAAATAAACTTATTTGAAACTTTTCCAATTCTGAGTTTCTGCCCAAGGGCCTTGCTGATGGCTGACCCCATTTCCTGCAGTACTCTGTGCTGTCAGGCAGTTCCTCAAACAGCCACTTACTGCATGGTGGCAAAGCTGAATTAATTTAACTGGAAACCTAAAATCCCTGTGGGCTAAAGGAGGCAAGTCTCTGGCAAGACACAAAAGGTCCTTCCAGCTCATGTCATCTAAGGACTTAACAGAGATTCTGCTGTGGACAGCAAGGCATGTGTGGACACTTACTGGCCACACGGACTGAATTAGTGACTTCTGCCAAAGTTCCCCCAAAGCAGAGTTATTGACAATCTCGGTGGAGATATGATGCTGTTTTGGTGCACAGGACTGGAATAGATGTTCTGAGGTCTAAATTTCTCTTATCAAATATCCTGTTTGTGTCTGTACAGATTTTGTTCACCTGACCCCTAAAAAGTTGTAGTACAGCATCTCCATATTGGCAGGTGAGAAGAGGTTTTTATTGAATCATGAAAGAAAGCTGACAGCATTCCTCAGTCTTTAGGAGTGAACTCTCACTAATTAACTGTGGCTTTTGCTGCTGCTGACATGTGGCAGAGGTTATGCATATATTTTAAGATCAGTAGAAAGACTAGCTGGCAAAGATTTTTTGACCAATATGTGCTCAACTTGCCAATTTCAACCTGCCAGAATCAAAAGAAAGTGAGAATAAACCCTTGAAAACATCGCCCCTTTCTGAACTTGGTCTTTAATCCAAATGGTTCTTCAAATCCCCTCCATGTGTCAAACTGCTGTTACACTCTTACCTGGCATCCTCTATTGGAGAATGAATTTGAAAACTAACGCAGTAATAATACTGTATAGTTACTGCATGCAATAAATGTTAATGTAAGGTAAAAAAATAATTAAATAAATTAAATTTGTATGATTAAGCTTGATACCTTTATCACTTTTATCTTAGGAAACTTAAACTAATTTTTTTATTAAGACTTGATAGTGTTAAGCCTATCAAGAGAGCAGGGAGAACAGGTAAGGGGAAATTAATGCAAAAATGTTCTGTTGTATTCATGAAGAATTCACCATGAAGATCTTAAATTTTCTCTAGAGATAAATTGAACTGGCAAGCATGCTTTTACAGCTGAAATATATTTTTATATCATTCAGGAAAAAATCTTCCTCAAAATCCATATATATTTAAGAAATGAAAACCAAATGCTGAGAAATTCACCAAGATTTGGGGGACAATCTTTTAATTGTCTATTTGGATGACCTCTGGCAATAAAATAACCACTGTTGTAGTCACAATTCCCAGACACTGAATTATTTATATATATTTATTTAATTTTTAAAATAAACATTCATAGTCATGGTACCTCTGAGTTCCTAAAGGGTTCAAAGTCATGTTTACATCCATCTTTACCTGGAAATCCAGTTGCAGCCACTTGTAATGCATCAGTTTATCCTGGTGATAAAGCATCATTAATTGTTTGAAAAAAGGAAAAACTGACTTTCAAGTGTCATGGGAAATTAAAATGTATTGAGCTGGAAACACTGGTAATTGGAGACAATAGCATGTCCAGAGGATTCAAGAGGAATCCTAGAGAGCTACACAAAACAGAGCTTGTGAGGAGAGCAGCCAGGAGCATCTCTTCCTGCCAAGAAGGCAGCTGATCACAGAGCTCAGAGGGGCTGCTACTGTCCTCCTTCTCTCTAAGTTACATGAGAAAAATGTGCTTGGGAAGTGTTGATTTACAGTATCATGACAAATCAAACTGCAAGTTCAATGGGTCTATGGATCCTCTTAACCTTGGATCTCAGTCTTCCAGCTCTTCTATCTCATAACAGACCCTTTCCATCTAACTGTAGACACTAGAAAATGGGGACAGTCACTATTAGCGGCTGTTATCAACTGGATGTTGGATGTTAACAGACTTTCAGCATATATATCTGAAGATACTGGTCTTTTTTCAAACAACTTCATTCTTCCTGTGTAAAATTGGATGGATAGTGAAACATACTTTAGAAAAGCTAAGAAACAGATGCTTTATTTTTACACATAAATTCTACTGCTGTTATAGTAGTTCACTATATTAGGTCGACTAATACTTAGTATTTGTAGCTGTTGAGTCACTAAGTGAGGTCAGTGGTAGTTAGAGCTTGGGTGATCATTCTTCACCAGCAGCTGATCTCCCTTACCAGCTCATATTTCATACCAGATTGTAGTCCCTGTATTTCACAAAAATCAGTTGCAGTTTATATCCTACATTTACCTCATGTCCTGTAGTCAGCTCACTGTGAGGCTGCACAAACCAAGAGTGAGGGAAGCAGCTGTTACATCTGTGCTCTTCAATACAGACAATATATTTGCAAGGAATTACTTTTCAGCATCTTTTCTGAGTTCATGTCCTCTATTCTCATCGGAGATGACAAACAAATTAATTTAGTAAGTAGAATAATGTAAAACCAAGCACCTTCAAAAACTAGGGATCAGTTTGGGGGACTTTATGTTTTGTTTTCCCAAATGAAAAATAGCAAAGCTTTAAAAATTACTTCTCTCTCTTTTTCTTTTCTTTATTTTTTCTTTAAGACGGACTTCCCATATTAGCTGCCTTTTGATTTTGTTTCTATTTGTTTCTAAAAGATGGAAGGCCAAATGTCCACTCTGGGACAGAAAACACCACTCACCTAATCATGAAAGCATCACAAGAGCAAGCGAAAATTTATCTACCCAAAATTTACTACTTCCTTTCAAAACTAGTTCTGAATTTCATAAGATCTTCCTGAAAACTTCTATGGCAGGTTTTGTCTTTCCTTGCTACCTTCCTTGTCATCTTACCATCTGGGCCTTGCCATGCTGGGAAAGACAGGATCTGATATGGGAACAGGAGTCTCTGTGGTTTTCCATAGAGAGAAAGTAAGTCAGATATTCATCTGATATAGTCATATACCTCCACTGACTTTGAATCCATAGTTGGTCTCAAAGAAATTAAAAGGAACACCCCAAAATCTCTCAATCCGCACCAATATATAGTCAGGGGTATCAAGATTGGTCTTTAGCATTTTTTCCCATTCCTATGGGAACTGACCTCTTTATTATCCACTAGGAGTTTAGGTATAATACTGTTAACCTGAAAAAAGAACAGACAAACTCCATCTGCCAAGGCAAAGTTTAAGGTAAAATAACAGGTCTGGGATCTAGACGAGAAATACAAACATTGATAAGTCCTGACCAGCACTTTCCTGGGTTGACTGTCCAGTCCATCTTTGGGTGATCAGACATCGCAAGGTGCCTGGTTACTGCATTTAGTCAACTTCAAAATTCTTAGTTTGTGATTGATTTCTTATAATCTTACCGCTCTCTGGATGCGTTCCAAACTCCTTGTCTGGCTGCCTTCTTGATGATTATTTTGTTGTTGCAATTTGTTGCATTATTTCTATGTAATCTAATCACAAACCCTACAACCCAAGAAAACTCATCTTTCAATATTTGTATCATGTTCTAACAGAAAAAAGTAGCACGCAGATGTTTATGCATACTTGTAATTTTTCTACAGACTCTCTCAGCATCCAAGATTTGACAGCTAGAACAGAAGATCATGACAGTATGTAAGGTTTGGTCTTTGCTTTAAAGAGCCTGCCATTTCATTATTGTGTTGTGTTAGATCAGTCCTAAAGGTAGTTGCAGAGGAAGCCTGCAAGAAAGGCACAATAGGAATCTAACAGCTTTGGAGTTGTTTCTGTTACAATTAATGCCAAGGCTCTTTCTGACATGGATTTCTTTCTCAGCTAAGTTTTTAGCACAATTTCTTCTGACCTTTTATTGATAATTCTATTGTTTACTTATGCAGAAGAATAGTTATTGTAACCAGAGCCGTGATCCCCTCTTTGCTAGTCAGGAGTAACCAGTAAATTATTTTATTTTATTTATTTTATTTTATTTTATTTTATTTTTCTATTTCCAAGTTCCTCCTCAGATTCCTTAGTTTTCCCCTGCCTCCTCAGATTCCTTAGTTTTCCCCTGTGGATTGTTGAAAAAATGTGATATTTAATCACTAAAAAAAATACCAACAAAATATCTAAAAGGAAAATAACATATACAATTCTATGGATGCTAGTGTGGACAGTAATAAAAATCTTCTTTCATTTATGTGTAACATTAATAGCTGAATACCTTGGTCCTTTCTCAGGGGAAGAATTGAATTACAAAAAACTGAGGAGGTGTGATTTCATTTCCTTCTTGCATCTGCAGAACACTGTGGGGTCAACAGTGTTTATTTTATTTGCTTAGTGAATGATACAGAAAATGTGCTTTATAAAGAACATGAACACACCAGAAAAACAAAGATCTATACAAACTGAATGAATGTTTTCTTTTAAATGAAACTCCACTTAGTGTTTTCCTCCTATTTGGTTAAAAATCTGAGTAAGCTATGCCAAAGGTTAGAAATGCAAGAAGCAATTAGGCATTTTTTAGTTTTTTTGCTTTGTTAAATATTCTGCAGAATAATGATATCTGCTTTATTTACTAAAATTATGCAGACTTCAGACTACCTTGCTATTATCCAGCCTGAATGCACAGAGCTAAATCAGAGGAAGCTTTTAGTGAAAAACAACAGGAAACAAAACCACTGCAAATACCAGGTCCTTCAAAGATGAGCTACTATTTATCCTCAAGTGGCACTGGAGAACAGTGGAGGCAGAAGGAGAATAACCTGTGTCCAAACAAGCTAGTGGCCTGCATCCTCATCAGCCCTGAATTTAGAATCAAAACAAATTTTAAAATCTTACAGATGCTGAGGCTGGCAGAAGTGAGAGTGAGCACGTTTTAAACACACTGACAGACCCTGGGAGCAAGGGAAAGGCTGCAGCAGTTTGCAGCCAGACTCACAAAGGCAGGGGAGCAAGCAACTGGGTGGACAAAGATTAGAGATACTGGCCAGGAAATATTGGGGTGCAGGCTGAGTATGAAACCCATTGCTCTTTTAATCATTTTGCTTTATGCACTGCAGACATAGAGGGACATAAAACCCAGCATTTTTACTTTACAGAAACTGGTTTTGAGACTCTGAAGTCAAATGTTTTTTGGTTTATTGAATTTATTTGTCATTGCCAAAAGTTTTTGTTGCATTTGCAGGAAACAGAACTGGCTGCATGCTTTTCCTTCTCTCATCAGGCAGTGTTACCTGAAGTTGCACCTTTCTGGTTGTGTCCTTGATATAAACAGAAGACATAAACCCCCCAAATAACTGCAGCTGTGAAACTTCCCCATATAATCCTTCAGAGACAAGTGGTGGAATTCCAATCCCAGATTTTCTCAGGTAGCAAAACTATCTCTTGGTCCCAGTGATGGATGTTTGGTGCCTCATCCAGCCTTTCATGAAAGAAAATGCTACAGTTCAACAAAAACCCATGTGAACCTTGGTTCCTAAAGGGAGCTTTTTTTAAATTGGACACTGTGTTTGTAGTAATGTGTTATTATCATGAATGTATTCTGGACTTGGTCCTTTCATATCAACAGTGAACTCTCAGGTTAATAGGACTGTTCAAGTGAATTTTGAACCACTTGAAGGTCTTTAATTACGCTAATCTTTTACTTGCAAGCGAAAACTTTATTCTAGTCATGTCCAAAATCAGAAAATCTGAGCTAGTTCACAAATTGCACTCACTGTTATAGCATCACAGTAAATATATGCTAGGCTACTTTTATCTGGAAAAATATATAGTAGAACTCTGTACATGTCATTCTTTTAACTGCTTATACACAGTGTCCTCTGGAGGAATTTGATATATTTTTTCACTTAGTCCAGTCATGATTCAATTTCTCTCATTCTGAACAGCAGGCACAGATCTATATTTCTTTTCTTTATTTCATTACTAGCTGATAATTTTATTGTATTTCATTTTGAGATTCATCTCATGAACACAGTATGTGTTTTGCATTTAGCTAGATGTCTCTTATTTTTAGATCTTGCCTGATTCACAGTATGCTTAAAAAAATTAAAAAGCCAGCCACCCAGTAGCTTTTGTTCTTGCAACCATTTTAAATCAATTTGCGATCCTTTCCACTCAATCTTTTTCTTTAAAACTGATAATATTTTCTGCATGAAAAGTTGCTGAGTTGAGAACAATAATGTATGTTAAAACCATATATGCATTTTTCTTTTTAATTGGTTTTATTATATCGGTACATTTTCTTATCACGTTCCTCAAAGGTGGGATTGTATCATGAAAAGCTCTGTACAAAAGAACAAATAAAGGGCCCACTCATTCCCTCTGTGACTGCACATCCTGGAAAAGAGATCTCAGCTTGGGCAATCATGTGAAAAGCTTTCCATCTTCCCTTCTTCAGTCTAAGGTAAAAGTCTTGAATTTTGCTCTCTAAGGTTCTGGGAGGAACAGGGGTGAGAAGTCTTTTGTTCTTGTTATCTGCAACCTGTCAAGGCAATCACTTCGTCTTCTAAGTCAGGAAGACGTCTCGGTCTTGTCTATAACAAAGCACTCTAAGACATGGGTCTGCTGGGTGCCCTTTGGGAATTCCTAAACCGAAGCATAACACTGAGTATCCATTCTGTAACATGCTAGCAATAGCCTGGATCCTAATTTGGGGATATCCCAAGATGCACATCTGCAGCATCTAGAGCAGCCAGATACATGATCCATGATGAAAGTTGCTTCCACAAGGACTACTGCCAGACTGCCTCTGAATTTTGTCTCAATTTGATGCTCATTCCAACACCCAAAGCTCAAAACATTTACTGTTACAATTGAGGAAACACAATACACAAGTTTAGATGCTTTCTGCTTTTTCTACAACCTGTAAAGTTTTCAGACAATATTTGGGACTGTAATAGAAAGTGAACTAGAAATGGAGCCACAAAATTCTCTTAGATTCTCATTCTCATGCAGGAAAGTTACATTGCAGACAAACATCACAAGAAAGTAATACTGGTATGAAGTATTTGAAATATTAAAATACAAAGTGCTTCAAACATTTTATTTTTATGTTCAGGTGTTCTTTTTGTCACACAGCTTGACATTACTATTTATTCATATATGGGAAGTGTTTCAGTATTTAATATTCTTCAAATGCCCGGCAATGCTAATATTTCTTTTAGGTTAATATATCAATGCAATCACTGGTGAAAGTATGCCTTGGATTTCAGGGTTCTTACCAATAGCTATGATTCAGAATCTAAATATCCTTTCATACTTATACTGAGGTCAATCTGATATAAAAATGAAAAAAGTAAACAAATATACAGAAGTGCATTTTTTGAAATGCATTATCTTTCTGTATAAATTTATTTGATTTTTCGGTTGTTCCTTGCAATGCCCCAAACAGTTAACCATTGCTTTTAATCTGCGAGCACACAGTACTGTATATATCACTGTTGTGAGGTCTCATGCACATAGAGGCCCACGAGGTTGTAACACTTGTTTGGACACCGTCAACTCATGTGGTTTTTCCTAGGTCTAGCATTTGGGACTCTGCGCTGGCAAAATTGAAGAGTTTACACAATATTGTCAGACCAAGAGAATGGGCTTTATAGTTTGTTCAGCCCTTCCTTACCATGTGTTTTCATAGTCTTTGAATCCTTTGGCACACAAATACACAGACAAACACTCTGCAGAAATAATATACAGAAGCCAGACATATGGAAAAACAGAGGTCTGATGCTTAAATTCTTTCTGTGACTCTGTTTTATTTAGCAATATACAGACACAACCTGTGCCTCCTGGAGGACCTGATAGGCTTCTAAGAGTCGCTTTGTTTTAGCATAGAAAACTATTTCAGCCAACTTGTGGAAAGACATACTGTGAGTACATTCTCTAGAGTTTGTGATTCTGATGGTTTTTTCCCTTTCTTTTGTCTTAAAAAAAAATAGCCTTTCATCTTTCATATATGTAAAAAGACAAAAATGAGATTTAGTTGCAGAGATACTGACAATCCTAGACTTTGGTTGTCCAGCAAGGCAAATTGATGCTTTTATTGTGGAAAATACAACTTCTGATGGAAAAAAAGGCTACAGCAAACTACATAATCCAAGCTGTCACTTGCTATTCAGGCCTTTGTCTTTATCAGCTTTTATCAGTGACACTACTCAGTAAGAATATCTGTAAGCATTTGAAGATGTAAATAATGTAGTCAGTTGCTTCCAAAACAGAAAGATTGGGGTTTTTAACTTTCATGTGTCTGTCTCTAAGGTCTATTGAACTCAAGCTGTGTATCTTGGCTGATTATAGCTAACATAATATACCTGTTTGCTGTAAGCTTATAATGGTTTATTATACCCTGCACAGAGAAGCAGATGTTTAAAAAAATGTTTAAACAGCAAGCTTAGCGTAGCCACATTACTACATGGTATTCAGCTGTGTAAGGTTACAGAGTTATTGATGTGCTGCTAACTGAGAGCATAGATTGTCTTTCATATAAAATATGTTTGACTTCATCTGTAATAAAGTAAGCAGAAATCATATACTCTGAACTGCAGCTGTGGCAGTTTTAACGTTTCTGTAAAATTCTTGTTTCTGCAGTATCAGGGCGTCCCTTTGAATTTCCTATCAGATGTCAAGGGAATTTAAAATTAAAGAAAACCTTGAGTGAAAGAAAGCTCTAGGACAGATTTGTGTTATAGAGTTTTTATATGTTAATTGTACTTTATTTGACTTCTTAATGTTAGTGCAAGTCCTCAGCAGAAAAAATTTAAAGAACATTTTATGGGTAAAATACTAGAAATATATGAGTAAATATTATAATAGAGAAAAACGGGAAGTTCTCCTAAGGAAGGAAAGAACATCAGTAGCTCTCAGATCCTCAATCTCCTAGTGAATGAGCTCGGTTCAAAATTTTTCTGGAGTCCCTATAGTGCTAGGATTTTTTTCTTTTCAAGCAGTGTCAGTGCATTTTGCTAGACATGCAATGTTGGGAGAGGGACCTGTCAGTTTGTGAGAATATGAGCAGTGAACAGGAGGAATTGTATGTTTTCTGAGAACAACCAGAGGAAAATCTTGATCTTATACAGCTTCAGTAAAATGTAGTGAACATCGAGCATGTTGGAGCAGACTGCTTGCTTAAGTGGGTCTGTTGGGGTCTTTCTTTGCATTTCATTTACCTGAAAAATTATTTAGCTTTGGGATTTTCCACTCCTTTTATTGGTTTTTTTGTTTAACAGGTATCAGTGTTTTACATCAGATCTGGATTACAACTTTTAGGCAGTGTTGGAGCATAAATGGTAAATAGAAATTACACAGAAGTAGTATCTTTCTCAAATACTACTTAAGATATAAGAATATAGTATATACAGATGGACCATCAAAACTCTGGGGGGTTTTATCGCTTTCTGCTTTAATTGGTATTTCCCATTATACAAAAGACAGTTTACATATCTGAAATGTGTCATGGACACGTCAATTCTGTGCATGAAATGCCAATATCAAATTATAATAAGAGTCTTAGCCTAGCCTACATTGCATCTTCAATTATATCGTCCTAGGCCAGTAATTACAGTCTTTTATACAAGACCTATTTTAGGATACTGTTTTTATATAATGTATATTTTTATCTTGACTTTGAAAGATCAGATCCTGTTTGTCATGTAAATTCTGCCTTGTGAATGCTTCAGTGACTTAAAGGAACATCTCAGTTTCCAAGAAATTGAAGCAGCAGCATTTTTCCTGTGATTGCCATGTGTACGCAGTTTTCTTCCAAATTCTTCTGACTGAAATAAAGGTGATGGGGGGGAGGTGGAAGAAGATGTTATGGAAAACTTAAAACAAAGTCCATTCACAAATTAAACAACTCAAATAAATTGTATTTAGTTCTACTTGGAGTCAAAATAAATTTTAAAAAATCAAGTGTTTATAATACGCAGGCTGAATGCTCGGTTTCAACACAAAAGTTAATGGAAGTCCTCTTCCTTTTTATTTTTCTGCTCAGTCTTCCACCGGGTAAACTTGAACACAAGAAGCTTGACCAAGGTATCCTGTAGTGAGTCGCTGGTACAAATCTCCCTGCCCAGTATCCCTTTGGCTTTCGGGAATCTTGCTTCAGTCCTGTTGGGATCGGATCACCCAGGTCTGTGAGCTGCAAGTGGTATTAAAAAAACCCAAACAAGTGATACTTGAAACAGTTGCTTTAAAATCAAGCAAATTGAATATCTAAAATCATGCCACAAAGAAATTGCTCAAGAGGGAGGAATTCTTATCAGTTTTGCCAATCTTTACCATTTGCAAATCCAAGTGAGGGTATTTTTTTTTATACTGATAGAGGTACTGGGTACAATAGATATTTTTCATGTCTTCCATTAACCTACTCTGTTGTCCTTTCACTCTGCATATCGTATCTGTTTAGAATAAAAAGACGTCACAATTGCAGTAGCTCTGGAGTTCCGAAGTTCAGCAGCTCTCCTGAGATGTATACACACTGCTTATTTTTAAACATGCAAAACTATTGGGAGGAGAGGAGAGGAGAGGAAAACGACAAATTCAAAGTGATTACCAGAGTACGTTATAAATAATATGTAAAACAATGGTATGTAAATGTACCATGATATAATACATTGCCACAATAACTTTTTATTTAATTACAGACCATGGAAAATTAGTCTCCAAAACCAAGCAGAATTTTAGACAAAGCTAAATAATTCTCTAATGCTTCATAAAGGGGGAAACTGCATCCTCACTTCCTGTTGCGTAGGCAAACGTAAGGTTAATAAAGGACATTAGGGTAACAAAAGTTTTCCACTGGTGAACAAAGCAATGAGTCTGGACAAAAGTCACACCATTTTCTCTTCACTTCCAAGATTTGGGATATCTCTCTCAGTTTTAGGAAGACTGCCCAGTTCCACAAGTAAATTAATACCTGTCCCAGAAACCTATGGGATTATATACATTTGTGTTTCAGTCTGACAGTAATGTCCTTGTAAGGATAATCCAGCAGAGACTGTACTATTGAAAGTGATCTGCTGAAGTGATAAAAAATTTCAAGATTTCAACAAGTTGGCCATGGCATTTAAATGCTATAGGCTGAATTCTGCACACATCCTAAATTATATGGTTGGGTAACTCAGAAAACATCTTCTGCATAAAAAGATTTCTCTGATATCACCTATACAAAGTAAAACAATGTGAAAGACATATATAATGCCAGAATGAAAGTACAATAGTTTTTACCTCATGAAATATAACTCAACAAGCATATAGTCCTTACTTCATATAAGCCTCTTAGTTCTCTTCTAGTTTAGGAGAAGTGATTTGAAATATGGGTGATACTACTTATACAATCTTGGGTCTGTCTGTGAATTCATTATATGAGTTCCTATTTATGTTATTTTTCATTGCAAAACAGTGGGAGGAGATTAAGTTTTTCTGAAGACAAAATCCACATGTTGGTAAATTAGGCTGTTACATTTCCTACTTCTTCAGAGTTAATTACTGGGCAATTCATATGACAGAATTAAAACTAATAATGAAGCTGACAAACTGGTGCCTCAGCTACTATCAGTAAATTTGAAATATAAACTGCATTTTATATGTGAGAATAGGCATCATCCCGAGAACTTTTTATATTATTAGTATCACTCAACAATTTAATTTGGTGGCTAACCATCTTTTATTTTTCTCTCTCTCTCTCTTTTTTTGAAAATATGTTACTCTATTGTAGGACATGAAGACTCGTGTATACTAAAACAGAAAGCCTGTCTGTGTATGAAAGAGAGGAATCCTTTTCACTAGTTCATTTAAGTATAGACTTAAACCCAGCAGTCAGATCTCTGCTCTACCACACTCTGAATTTGAAAGACCAGGTAGGATATGCTAGCATGATATTACTATATCTTTTTTGAAGAAGATTTTCTTCCTGTGGTCCATTTTATCTTTGCCAGTTATAAGTTATTTCAAACTGGAGTTGACTGTAGCTCCTGAGGCACACCAGCTGCCATGCTGCAGTGCAGCATTGACCTCTGTGTTCTGGATGACTCCAACAGAATTGTTCAAGTCATTTGACATTAAAATAATGTTCAGTGACTCTGTCATTTTCAACCAATTTCCTGAATAATTTCAAATCTATTAATATACAGGAAACTGCTGCTTGACAAAGGTTGGATTCTGTGAATGCAGGAGCACCAGTTAATTTTTAACTTCCCTTATTATCTGAAATGAAACCTGATATGACAGACTCATTTTCAATACCAGATAGTGAGGAAGATGGAAGCAATGCACACAACTGACATCCTTGTCTGAAAAATTGCAGTGATCTTTTATTTTCCTGTTAGTCCAATATTTTAAATGAAAAAAAGAAAGCTAAGCTAGAAATATAATGCTACTGCACCAGGCTTAGGAGACTTTGCTCCAAAAACTCATGGAAATTTAGGAGAAGAAATTTGAGTTTAAATAGGAATTTTGCCTTTACACTTGTAACTTATTAACTGAGCCTGTTGATTACAGTTACAAAAAACCCAGCAACATTTTCCTTCTTTATCAGGCTTCTTGGCTGGAATGAAAACAGAAGAGCTAACCGATCTATAATAGGCATAATCTAGATCTTGTTATTGCTTCTTTCAATGTTACCTCCATTTTTATTTTTTATGATTTTACCTAATGACAGTATTAAATAAAAAAAGCCAACATATAGCCTGACACTTTAAGGTTCTGAGCTCCCTTAAAAATTATGTCCAATGCATTTTTAACTAACCTGTTACATTTTAGACAGCTAAGAATTCCAGCTGTGAAGTGTACACCCGATTATTTTTTTCATGCCATCTTAGAGTGTATGCACTAAAGGGTGTCTATGCCAAGCTACTTAAAGCTTGGTGAAAAGATCATTGCTCTGCTGAAGTGACTGACTACGTATTTTGAGTCAGTAAGAACTGAATCATTAAACAGTTTATTTTCAGCAGACAGAAAAAGGAATGATGTTGCCAGATTGAAAGATATGACATATTGTTTTACTTTGATGAATATTGAAGATTGTCTCTTAAAGAAAAATTGAAGACCACAGATCTTCACATGTCAAAAAATAGATAAGCCCAAGGGGAAAAAAGGAAAGGGAACCACGAGCTAAAAATTGAACTGTTGAAATGTGGTGATCACTGTAGTCATTATACTGCTGTCAATTAGATTAGCAAGTAGCTCTGGAAATGGTATTGGATGACAAAGTAATGGAAAACTTATTTTGACTGCAACCAGTTGGCTTACAGCAAATTAGCTAATGAGTGACTTGAGTTTTCATCTCAAAGGTGAATTTCTCAAACTCTCAATCTTCTGGATAAATACCTAAAAGAAGTCAGATCATTATCTTCTTACAAGCAATATCTCTGGAACACAGAAAACAAACAGCTTTTTCTAAATTTTCCCCAAATACTTCTGAAGAAATGGAAAATCTGCATATCGCTCCTTCTTTGAAATAGTCAGACTCTGAATATTCCTTTCTAGCAATTCCCAGCACTCACAGAGGAACACATAGAAAGGCAGCAGGCCTCTCCAGGCAGGAGACTAGCTTTAGCATTGGTGAAAGGAAAAGAACAACTGTAGAACAGGACAACTTTAGGGCAAAGAAAGGCTGGTCAGCTCAATGAACACAAGCCTGGAACCATGTGAAAAGAAAATGACCATGTGCAAGGAAGTGACAAATTTGCTTTGTGGCCTTCAAAGCATGGCCCATCTCTTTCTTTACTCTCTGTACATTCTGGGTGCAGTTTGGTTTCTGGAAGGAGCTAGACATCATGTTTCCATCCAGTCTTAACAGTCTGATCCATTATTTTTAATGTAGTTAAAGAAAAAATAATTTCCATTCAACACTGCTAATCAAAATATGGTAATTCTTCAGTATAGGTAGTTAATGTTAGGTATGCAAGAAGTGGGAAAATGTGCCAGAGATATAGAAAAGCTATAAAAGCATAACTAAATTCCTCATCTCTAGTCAGAGTTGAGACAATCTAAATAAAGTTTTGACATTATGCCATTACTTCAAACAAGATAGTGCTCTTAGGTATATTCTTAATCTAGTCACAACATGACAGATATGAAGGTCCATTAGCTCAGTTCTTTATTTAGAGTTAAATGATGTAAACAAGTCTGAAATTTAAACACAAATATCCATACAGGCTTATCGTATGCATGACAAAGCTATTTTTCAAGTAATATAAGTTAAATTGATACATCTTTTGATACAGGAAAACCTTACTTTGCAGTTTAAGGCATTGAATGGCCAAATTTTTGTGTGTTTGTCTCACACAGAGTAGGAGAGGAAAGCAGTAATAATAGCCATGGGTCAAAGTTGTGGTAGCAGGTTTCAAACTGTAACATCTGTGTATGTTCACTAAAAATATGGCTCTAATAATTGCAAGATTGTTCTGTCCAGTATTTATTACAGTGATGATGTACTGATGACACAGTACAGTTTTATAAAACCCAGACTCTTTAATCCATTTTTCTTGTCTCTTTGGATGGTGGCCATACTTCAGATGCACTGCACTGCTGACAAATGAAAGAAGAATGCAGAATGCCTTTCTGTCGGTAGCTTTGCAGCAGGATTGTGTAATTCTTACTGTAGATAAAAAAAATTTTGCATGAATTTGCAGCCACGCTGGAGACAGGAAACCTGAAATGCTTTCCTATAGTTTGCATAAGACTAATTCAGTCAGGTGATAAAGAGTTTTAATTTCATTAGTCTCATTTTTGAGGATTCCACTTATTCTCTAAAAATGCAGTTCTTGATATTTTACAAAATATCAAGAGAAGCAGAAGAGTTTGTTTAGAATAGAAACCCATTTCAGCTGTGAATTCTCAGCTGATTTTTGACTATTCTGGTTTTTATTGACTTTTTGTAATCACTTTTCCTACCTCTTATTTCACTTTTTTTTGTTACTGCTTCAGTTTATTGCTTTAGAAAACATTAGGAAAATACAGTTTTTAGGATACTCTATCCTAAAGTACCCCAAACCCTCAGCAGGCAAGATTTAGGTGCACTAAGGTTGCTAGCAGTCTTGCTGAGCAGCTTTTCAAATTGTCTGTGTTGTCTGGGACTGAGGAGTGTCTTTTTATTCTACATAATTCTGAACAACACTTAGGACACCAATGTTCAGCACCTAGCAGAAAAGTCTTATAAAATGTAAAGACTAATAATTATATATATATAATAAATATATAATATCTATGTATCTAGACAACAGCAATATTGTGATCATCTGTAACAAAACCACAGGAATTTTAATTAGACACACAGAATATCTACAGTTATATCTTGATTATCCGTACAAATAAAAAAGTTGATAGTAATCACGTTTCCATTGAAAAGGCTGATAAAGGAAACAGTCTTCTTTTTCATCTTTTATGGAATGAAAAACATGCCATTACTTCTGTCAAGTGAAAAGGTCCTTCACAGAGTAGTCATTCTTCAAGAACAAGTTAAGGAGAATGTTGCCCTTTATTCTACATGAAATGACTTGTACAAAAATTGCTTTTTACTGGTGAATTCAGACAAGTTAATACTAAGCATATACAATTCTTAAAAGAACATTAACATGTTAACAAGAGGGCAATAAAACATATACCCTAACATAAGATCCAATCTAATTCTAACTGAAAGGATTAGAAAGACTACCACTTACTTAGAAAACATTTGCTCAAGCCATTGGGGAGGCAGGTTATTGAAGTTCAAGTGTTTGTTATTAGAATGAAATTTTCAAACCATTCCTAAATTAAAAAAAAAAAAAAAGAAAAAAAAAAGGAAAACCGCAGCAGTTAACTAAGCAGCAGAAAACCTGCAGCAAAGGCTGGTAATCTGAGGGCAGTTTTTTTAATCACATTTTACTGCAGCAGATAACACAATTGATGAAACACAGCCCATCATATAATTATCTCATACTACTGATATGGTTGGAAGAGAACAGTAACTATATACTTCTGCCACTTCTCTGTCCAAACACAGTCTCTAAAATATTATGGACTTCTAACATAACACAGATTACTTACCTTTAGCCAGCCAAGCTGTAGGAGCTCTACAGAGCAGTTTTTCTATCCAGCCACTAATGATGACATATTCATGATTAGGGGAAGACAGGCTGCTTCCACTGCTTGGTGGGGCTTCTGGTCCAAATTGCACAAATACTTCTGGATGGCATGAATTCCTTTTCAGAGAAGAAAAGGGAGTTATTTGATCTATTTCCTGAAAACAGTCATCAGCTTAAAGTAGCACCAGAAACTTGTTTGAAGTGTCCAGAGCATTAATGCCAGGATCTCTTCAAATATTTGTCGTTAACACAGAATTTCAGTTCTATGAGGCTATTACCCAGCAGCTAAATCATGAAAAACACCTGTTTGTGCAAAAACTGCAAAGTCAGCAGTGAAATTACTTATTTAATAAATGATTCATTATAATAATGATCTATACAATAACTATCCAGTATAATAAATCATAAAAATACTCATTGATTACATTTTTTCAGAGAGTGGGAGGTTTTTAGCAACCTGCAGTAGTATTTTCCTGAACCAATTGCAGTTCCTCATTCTGCAAGGAGTGTGGCAGAGGAAAACTGCATCACAGAGAGGAAAAATCATTCAGTTGTTCTGGATTTATACCAAGCTAAAATTTTCCAAAAGGCAGGATATTGAGTTCTTGCTGATGGTCTTAATAAGAACTTTTGTAATAGCACCCCTTTGTAGGAACTCTGCGTATGTGTAGCATGCAATCAAATAAATTGGATAATCACGTTCTCTTAACGGTCTTGTAGTGATTTTAGTGACTGAAAATTCAGATGCTGTCAGATATTCTACGTGTTTGGTTTGTAGTGTAAAAATAGTAGGCAAACTCTGCATGACTTCAGACTGCTCCAAGGATGAAAACATGACATGGGCTTGGCATACTTTCCAGATTTAACTTGACCTACAGTAGTTTTTCATCATTTAAGTAGTGAAAGGATAGTGGCGGGAGGGTGCCACTACATTTCTTCAGAAAAATGGTTCAGAATAAATCTGTATGATAGAATTTACTCAGTTCTTCTGTCCTCCCATTCCATTTGTGTGCTCGGCACTTCAAACTGATTATTCCCCAAATCAAGTTAATAGGCCAATTAGTTGAAAGTAAAGGTAAATTAGACATTGTAAATCTAGCATAATTATATTTACTGACAATTAATGAACTACTGCAGATACAGCACATCCACAAAGGAATATCAGGAAGAGGAGTAAAAAAGACTGATCTGAAAATATAATTTGTTAAATATTTTTATGCTAGAAAAGATTTATTTTATTCCTCTCTTTTCATTGCTATCAGCATTGCTATATTATTATCAATAACAATCAGGATATAGGTAAGTAAAAAATCCTTGTCTTTTCTAAAACATGGAGTATAGGTGGTCTTGCTGAGCAGCAGACCTTTACCACTGATAACTTCAGTACTGAACTCTGTTGACACCATTAGGTCTATACAGTAGTTAACAGTCATTGTGAAGGTCAAAGTGGAAAATAAGGATAGCCAACAGCAGGAATTTCAAGATATGGCTAAGTATCTTTGGATGTTTGCTGCAAATAAACATTGAAAGTCTTGAAAGCGAATGCACAGATTACAAAAATGGTTAGAGATTTTGATTCTTTCCTTTCATCCCTTTCCCTTCTCCACCCTCATTTCTCTTGGCTTTTAGCAACAAAGCCATCAAACATCCTGGTTCCACCCCTACTGCTTTTGCAACATTGAATGCTTGCTAGACATAGAACTTGGATGACATCTTAGATGGAATTCAGTAAACAAAAGGATCTTGTTCCCATTTTAGATGCCCTGATGCCATTTGAATTGGATCACCAGTGGCAGGTAAAAGCTATATAAGAAAACTCATGGTGCCTAGAATGGCACCAAATCCTTTCTTTAAGCAACTCAATCAAACCTCTCATATCACTTAATGCATCTAAGAATATGAGCAGGAATCCAGTTTGAAGTTAAGGTGGGACTAAAATTTTGTGTCTAGAGTCAGGATTCTAGGTGAGTGTCAGATGCCCTTGCTCCCTTTCCAGTCACTGGGCTTGTCTTAGCTGCCAATATGCCATCTTCTTGTGACATGACAGGCACTCTGAGGTGTAAGTCCTGGCCTCCTCTGCTGCTCCAAAAGGTGTGTATCTCACATAGGTCCTGCTGCATTTATTTGTCAGTCTTGTGTGGTTGTATAAAGCTGTATAGAATGGCACAGACATTTCAAATTATAGCAAGCAGGTATATAAATGGACAGCTGAGCTGGATGTTAGCTGACCTTTTCATCTACAGTTGTGATCAGATCAACTGCTTTGAACTGAATCCCACTGTTAGAACCTGTATGAAATAACCCTGTTCCTCCTAAAGTCAGTGAGAAAACAAGGCCTTTCCAGAGAAGGGTTAATGAAAATTTCACTTCAGAGCATCAGCATTGCTTCCACTTTGAGGATGACCCTGCTCTGAAGCAGCCTGCAGCTCCTGCACTGGAGCTGACAGCCCAGGTAGGTATCTCAGGTGGCACATGGGTCTAGACACATCTGCATAATCAGCTGAGTCATGGAATACCCCAACCTAAGGATGAGCAGGCAGCAGGAGACACGTGTAAGCAGTGGCTGAGTCTGGGAGAAGGCCCAAAGCTCATGGGGATCTACAGGTTCAGGCCTCACGGACAAGGTGCTTCCCCAGCTGATCAGTGATCTCAGCCATGAATCGTAGAAAGGCCGTGATGAAGTAAAATCTTTTGATATTCTGTACCCTCCTTTGTGAGGCTGCCCTGAGCCATTGTCTAGTTGGCAATAGTCAGCTGTTGCCTACTCAGCCTGTCTGGGACTTTGGGAGGACATTTAACTCATTCTAAATTTTGAGCAGTCAGAGCAGTTCCAGTGCTGGAATGTAATTCCAGTAGGAATTAAAACATAGATTGTAATGCTAAGTCAAAAGGTTGACTTTAGCAGGTCAACATTACCTATGCATTACCATAGGTTTTCAGTGTTTGGCCAATTTTATAAAGATACTTAATGACCTAAAATATTTGAGTGGATTTCTTTAATTTTAATCCCACAAAACCACTTCAAAATTTTACCATATGTCATTTAAAATGAAGTCTTCAGCTTATGTGACAGGACATAACTATATATTTTCCATTACAGGATGTTCATTGTGGATAAATGCATTAAAGACTGTGAAGTTAGCCATATTGTATGTTGTATAATTATCATAGTTGTTGACTGAATGCAAATGCATTTCCTTTAGAAACTCATATTATCAGAGTACACTTTCAATCTTCATATAATTGAAATGGAAAAAAAATTAAAATACAAGAAGGGAACCCTAATATTCCCCTAGTCTAATATTATTACTGCAGAAAAACTGTTTCTTGCTCATTTTAGTGTCAGCCACCAGTTCAGGAGTTAATATATTTCCTGGTAATTTCAGCAAGTCTCATTAACTGTCATGGTGCTATTTCAAAGTATAGATTACAATGTTTGCATAGCAGAGCCTCATAATTATATTCTCTTAGTGTAAAGCACTTGTATTAGGTATATTGTGGGAAACAGAAGCAAATTCTAAAATTAACATTATGTCAGTGTAAAGGCCCCTTTCCCCAAAGACAAACTCCTGCCTATATTTAGTATTATCTGGAGATATCTGCAAATGTCATATATGACCTTCTGTTTTTACTTGACCACTTCAAGCTACATACAAGGTAAACATTTAGCTAGACTTTTCCACTTTTATGAATCCAAACCATTTCCTGCCAAAAGCCCACCTTGAAGTCTCTGCAAATATTTCCCTGTCTGGCTGTGCAAAGAGCTTTACCTGACTGCAGTTTAATAAATTTTTACTCACCACTTTCAAAACATAAAGGTCATTAGTGTGCTCTTTCTTCTTTTCCCTCCTGAGATAAAAATTATTCTGAGGACAAATTTAAACTAAAAACCAAAAGAATAATATTACTTAGGCTTCTAATATTTAGCTAAGGCTATTAAACGCTTTTTGTTCCACCCATCCCAGTATTTTAGATATAGAGTGAATTCTATCCAGCAGCTGGTGAACTCTGATGTCACTGTCTAAAACCAAGAGGGGTTTTAGGACCACAGGAAAATTCGATATGGAAGGGATCTCAGGAGGCCTTGTAGTTCAATATTCTCAGAGTAGGGTCAGCTGTGACATTTTCCCCCTGGTGAGGACCTTCTGTTCCAGACCATAGCTGACCGGTTCAACAAGGGCCCAGCCTTCTGAAGATCCAAGCTACCCAAATTCCTTTTGAAATGAGCTGGTGGTGAAGAACTTCTACCAGTCCCCACAGATTTCAATAGGGAATCGAAGGTACTCAGCTGCTTACAGGCTCAACCCAGATAAAAGAATAAAGCATTTGTAGGGGAGAAGTTTCTTACAAGGGAATTATTTTTTTTTTTGTACACTCACCAATTAAAGAGCTCTCCCCTGGGCTACCAGAAGCACTGAAAATCTTGTGAGCCTGTGTCCTTTCAGCAAATGAATAAATACATAGGGGGCTTGCTCCAGAAAGCCAAATCAATTTCAAACTTAATGACTCATGAGCTTTGTTGAATTTAGTGCAAGAACAAACACTTGTTTCAAGGAAATAAACAGTACAATCAAAGTACAAGCTTTAAGTCATTAAAAAGAAACAAAAGCTTGCTCTCAGCATGGTTGTTACTCTTTTTTGATTCTTTAAAATCATAACATAAGAGTTCAGAAAATGGTAATGTGAGGGGCTGGACTCTGCTGTGCCTCCATGAGCTGTGAAGCCTTGAAGAATCTACACAACTCTTCATCTAATCATCAGCTAGAGTTACCCAGTGCTTTCTTTTGATTTCACTGGAACGGATGCTAGCAGAATATGATTATACTGGCAAAGACCAGGTACCTCACAGTGAGACGCTGAGCAGTCTCTGAATAGTCACCTTCATTTTATAATGTGAAAGGACCTGGTTTTGTAGCCTTAAACAAATTTTACTAGAAAATAAAGCAGTTGTAATAAATACTACTCCTAGAATAAATATATAAAATCCCATTGAAAATTCCCTTCCTTAGAATAAAAAAAAAAAAAAAAAAAAAGTTTCCTTATGCCTTCCAGAATTCAATAAAATATTCATTGATGTTGAAAGGGTGGAAGGGAAAATCTCATCACTTGTGTTTGCTCTTTTTCCTTAACTCTTACTTCTCATACTCTTTTCTCAAATATAAAGAACACTTATACTGATTCTTTTATTTAATTTGAGCCTTAAAAAATGAATTTACTTGCCATTTATAAGAAATATATTATCTGAATTCCTACTGTTTTCACTCTGTGTCCATAGAGTTATGATGTCTTTATACAGTCTGCACATGAAAGACCCCACTATGGCTTTGTAAAAAAGCAGTGGAGAGTAGTTCACAGAATATTCTGATTTGAAAGGGACACACAAGGGTCATAGATTCCAGCTCTTTACTTGAATGGCCTATAACTAAGCTATGACTGTGGAAAGATGCAATATGATGTAATCATGACAGCATGATGTGATAGAATTGTATGGACCTCTACAAAAGCAAAACTAAATTGATTTCACCCATAGTGGACTAGGAAGAAATTAATCCCTCTGCCTGAGAAGATAGTGTGAATACATCTGAAGATGAGCAGAGTGGCCCTTTAATCTGACACCTAATGTACTCAGTAATTCCTCATAAAATTAATTTTTTGGCCCCAGATTTATTCTCTTCTCCCTTGAAATACAGTGCCTGTATCTAGACATTTTGGTTGAGCAGACAACTAACACAGGCACTATGAGCTGTGTCTTTTTATGATCTCTGTTACGAGACCTGATCTCACAATTAGATCTATGTGGGTAGATCCTTTCTATGTAGCCCAACTGGCCTAATTCATCACACACAGTTGTGACCAAGAAGAGTATTAGATGCTGGATCAGATTTGTATGGGGTTTGGTGAGATAGAACATATAATGTCTTCTGGAAAGCATTCTTTTCCCTAACTAGACTGACCTTGAATTTATGTACCTGCTTTAAAATTTAGCATTCTTACACTACTGCTTTAATTTTATGTCCATCTTATGTTTTAGTGTGCAATAATATTGAAATGGCAGGAGGAAATATATGTGTTAAAAAGCTTGAATGGACTAATCTAGTGCTTTCCCTTCAACAACTATGCTTAGATAAAATTCCTAAGTAAGCACTGAACTTTTACAGGAAGCCAACATATTAATGAAGTGACTATGTTCTATTTATGAGTCTATAGAATATTCATGATTCTTCCAGTTTTACTCTCTGTCCTTCACCATACAGCCATACAAAACTCTGATTTTAGTCCCACGAACACCTGTGGAATTTTCACATTAGTTTTCATGATAAATTTCTCAAACAATTTATGGGAAAATGTGAACGAAAATTCCCCAGTCCATTGATACATCCAGAGCTGCCCTGTCCCAGGTGCAGAACCTGGAGCTTGCCCGTGTAAAACTTCATACTGTTGGTGATGTCTATCTGCTGTGGATGTTGTCTATCTGGACTTCAGCGAGGCCTTTGACACCATCTCCCACAGCATACTCCTGGAAAAGCTGGCAGCCCACAGCATGGACAGGGGCACTCTTCACTTGGTTAAGAACTGGCTGGATGGCTGGGCCCAGAGAGCGGTGGGGAACGGTGCTGCATCCAGTTGGCAGCCAGTCACTAGGGGGGTCCCCCAGGGATCAGTGCTGGGGCCAGTCATGTTTAATATCTTCACTGATGGTCTGGATGAGGGGATTGAGTCCACCATCAGTAAATTTGCAGATGACACCAAGCTGGGAGCATGTGTCAATCTGTTGGAGGGTAGGAGGACTCTGCAAAGGGATCTGGACAGGCTGGATAGATGGGCTGAGTTCAACAACATGAAGTTTAACAAGTCCAAGTGCTGAGTCCTGCATTTTGGCTACAACAACCCCCTGCAGCGCTACAGGCTGGGGACAGAGTGGCTGGACAGTGCCCAGGTAGAAAAGGACCTGGAGGTACTGGTCGACAACTGACTGAATGTGAGGCAGCAGTGTGCCCAGGTGGCCAAAAAGGCCAGTGTCATCCTGGCCTATATCAGGAATAGCGTGGCCAGCAGGACGAGGGACATCATTCTTCCCCTGTACTCAGCATTGGTGAGTTTGTACCTTGAGTATTGTTCCCAGTTCTGGGCCCCTCAGTTTAGGAAGGACATTTTGATGCTTGAACAGGTCCAGAGAAGGACAACAAGACTGGTGAAGGGCTTGGAACACAAGCCCTATGAAGAACGGCTGAGGGAGCTGGGGTTGTTTAGCCTGGAGAAAAGGAGACTCAGAGGTGACCTTATCACTCTTTGCAGCTTCCTGAAAGGTGGTTATAGTCAGGTGGGGGTTGGTCTCTTCTCTCAGGAAACAACTGACAGAACAAGCGGACACTGTCTTAAGCTGTGCCAAGGGAAGTTTAGGTTAGATGTTAGAAGAAAATTCTTCACTGAAAGAGTGATTGCGTGCTGGAATCATCTGCCCAGGGAGGTGGTGGAGTCACCGTCCCTGGAAGTGTTTAAAAACGGACTGGACATGGCACTCAGTGCCATGGTTTAGTGGATGAGGAGGTGTTAGGTCACAGGTTGCACTAGACAATCTTAAAGGTCTTTTCCAACCTAGTTCATTCTGTGATTCTGTGATTGCCCAGCCCTGTAATTTGTTGAGATCTCTCTGCAGGGCCTCCTTGGCATAGACAATCTCAGGAGAGGGTATTTCAGGGACCTATAAGGTTACTGGTGAGCTTTCAGTGTAGCTGCCTTGGACACTGAGGAAATTAGGCAGCTGCGTACCTTGCCCACTCTCAGAGGAATCTCTGTTGTGGGACTGGTGAAGGCTGATGAATGATAAATCATGATTGCCACCAAAAATATCACACCAACTGAGACTCCCCAGTTGCCATTCATAAGCTGATGTGTTGACTGGAGAGCCAAGGAGTGATCAACTGTACTCACTCGGCCTTTAATATTCCCATATGGTCAGTGCAAAATTCTAGTGGAGAATGGAGACTAACAGTAGATTACTGTGGACTGAATGAAGTCATGGTACTGCTGGGTGCTGCTGTGCCAAGCAGGCTACAACTTCCATACGAACTGGAGTCAAAGGCAGCCAAGTGATACACCATAATATATATCACTAATGCATTTCTCTCAATCCCTTTGGTGGCAGAGTGAAGACCACAGTTCACTTTGCCCTAGAGCAGCACCCAGAACACCTGGAGATGACTGCCCCATGGATAGAAACATATCCCTCGTCTCTGCCATGGACTGATCCAGACTGCACTGGATCAGGGGGAAGCTCCAGAACATCTGTGATACATTGATGATAGCATTGTGTGGGGCAATCCAGAAGAAGTAGTTTAGAAAAAGGGAAGCATATAGTCAAAATCCATGTGAATGCTGTTTTTTACATACAAAATTTTTTTTAAAAGGCCAACAAGAGATCTAGTTTTAGGAATAAAATGTCAAGATGGACATCATCAGATCCCAATGGATGTGATCAACAAACAACAGCTGCATCTCAGCCAACTAATAACAGGTTTCTTAAGCATCGTGGTTTTTTAGAGAATGCAGGTTCCAAATGACAGACAGTCTGATTGCCAGCCCTCTCTATCAAGTGACCTGGAAGAAGAATGATTTCAGACAGGGCCCTGAGCAATGACAAGCCTTTGAAAAAATCAGACAGGAGATAGTTCAGTTCAGGTGAGTCCCTGCTGAAGAGGCTCCAGTGTATAATAAATTACCAGAAAGTCAGAAACAATATGTTTACTTGTTTACTGATGGCTTCCCACTGCCATATTGTGGCAAAGCCTTAGAGGTGGAAGTCATCTGTATGGAGTCCTCTATGAAAAGTCTGGAAACTGCTGAAGAAGAAGGGAAATAAAGTTAGTTTGCAGAGGTCAAAGCTATCCACTTGGCTTTAGGCATTGCTGAAAGAGAAAAATGGCCAATAGTTTATCTGTATACTGACATCATGGAGGAGATGCAACGTATAGATAGGCTCATGATTGAGGGGGTGGACTAGATGTGAATGTGAAATCTGCACTGCAATTATCAAGGCAATCAGTTAAAGCCTGTGTGGTATGAAGGACAATGGCTGAAATATAAATATGGGGAGGCCTGGAAGATTGACTCCAGCACACTCCCACAAACTGCCAAGTTATGGGGCCTGTCTCTGCCACTTTGGATTCGGGGATCTCAATCCAACTCCCCTTCAATCGCACTATCAAGGGTATGACAGTAAAAATCACCCAGATTAATGAAAAATTAATTTTGATGAAACCACACAATCTCAGAAGTGATGGAATCAGATTTGACTTCAGCATGCAACAACTTAGAACTACACACCATCTTTCCTGCTCTAAAAGACTGTTACGACTGATGGTGTCCAAAATCATGCATGAGAAACTCAATAGACATTTTCATAGGGATTTGCTCACAGACTAAGAGAATGCTATCTGTGTAAGTGTATCACAAGACAGGAAAGGTGATGGAGGTTAGTTGGTATGTAATAGAAACTGTGGGACCTGGGCATGACTTAAATGCTGTAGAATAACTGTTGGATACTATCCTGATTTTGACTGGGATAGAGTTATTTTACTTCCTGGTACCTGATACAATGTGGTGTGTTTAGATTATGAGAATAATGTTGATAACATACTGGTGTTTCAGTGGTTGCTGAGTAGTACATACCTTAAGTCAAGTACATTTTAATTTCCCATGCTCTGCCCCTGAGGACATGAACAAAAAACTAGGACGGAGAACTGTAAGAACAGCTGGTTCAAATGGTTCTAAGGGATATTCCATACAATAAAGCACCATGTTGAGTATGTGAACTGGAGGTAATTGACAGGGAGGGGCCAACCCCTGCTCAGTGACAGGCTGGGCATCAGTCAGCAGATGGTGAGCAATTGCATTTTGCATCACTTGCTTTCCTTGGGTTTTGTTATTCTCTCTCTACCTGTTATCTCCTTAATCATTATTAAGAATATATCTCAATTTATTTCAATTATTAAACTGTTCTTCTTTATCCAGTTCTCCTCCCCACACCACTGGGGTGGGGTGTGGAGGGCGGTAAACAAGTGGATGTGTGGTACTTAGCTTCTGTCTGGCATTAAGCCATGGCAGAGGAAACCCTGTAAAAAATAGTGCTTGCAATGTGCAGAGGACATAGGAACAAAAATTTAAGCACTTCAAATAAAATTTAGAAAAAATAAGTTCTTAAATTTTGTTGACATGGTAATCACAATAATATATTATTACTACCACAATTTTATAGAATCAAGGGCTTTTCAAGCATAGTATGGAAATAAAATAATTGAAATTCATAGAGTTTACTTTTGCACACTGACAGCGCAACCACACTTCTTTCTGGTGCTCTTGAATCTGTTTTCATTTGACTGTTGAGATTGTCCAGTTTACTCTGAATAAGGCTGATTTCCTGGTTACCTAGTACACCTAAAATGTATGTCGGGAAAACACATTTCAGGAGAACTATTATATGATAATTTATGGCTTAATATCTGAAGCTTTTCCCATTTTATAGGAACTTTGTAACTTTAAATGCTGTGTGAAGAGGAAATAATTTCTAATGTTATTTTCATTAAATAGATTAACTGTAAGTACATAGTGTTTCAAGTTATTCTTCTAATACCAGGTACTGCAGAGGGTAAAAGTTTACATTAATTCATAAAAACACTCAAAAGCTTTAACAGAATTTAGCCTACAACAGCACTGGTACCTATGCAACCCGGCTATAGCCCCATAGAATTGCCCATTACATTCTGAGGTTGGTTTACCTATCTTTATAATTCTCTATAAAAGTTCATATTGCACTGCCACTTTTTGGTGATCTTTCTAACACTTTGCCTGAAGCATGCTGATGACCTTTCACCTCATATTAATGAAATAACCTGGTGGTCTCAAATGTTATCTATTTACAAATTTATCAAATTCATTTAACTTGTCAAAGACATCAGGAAATATTTACTACCTTATATTAACTGTGAAAAAATGTCTTAATATTCCAAGGAAAGCTCAGTTTGCCGCTTTTGTGTTTCCATAGATCTTCAAAGCCACCTCTTTTTCTGTGAGCACTCTGTAGATGTTTATAACATTCTCATTAATGTGTCACCAGAGCATGAGATGCATGAGAATATGTCTCTTGTAATACACAGAAATACTTAAAAGAGAGTTGTCTTAGGCTCTAGATAGCTGGGAAATATTTCTGTTTATTACTTGTTTAAATTAATGTATAAACAAACTGATCTTTTATATTTTTATTCACTAGGAAAAAATTATAACTGAGATTCTCATATTTTAATAAATATATTTTTGTTAAGACAATGGTCCATCCTTTTTCAGCATCAATCCTTCACAATCTACTTTCACTTCCTCAGTCTGCATAAACAAGAGGTGAAAACTGGGCAATATTTCTCAAATGTTTGTCAGAAGTAGAAATGTTGCTAAACTTGGTATCTGTCCTACTAAAGAAGCAGTAACAACTGTCTTAAAACAAGGATAGAAACTCTGAATGTGTAACTCTTCTCAAATAGTTATTTCACTCTGTGAAATCAGCAGCTCCTAACACTAGCTTGTAACAACACATGGTTCAAGAATACACAGCTGGATTCTATGATTTGAGGGAAAGATGTGTCATTAGAATGGAAAATGCAAGAAATGCAAGCAGCATGGGTAACAGAGGTTGAAACTCTGTCTTCCCTTTAAGATACCCTTTAAGAAAGAGTATCTGTGGTGGTCACTGGAAGACAAAGAAACTGCAAACCTTAGAAATGTTTACAAATTGAAATAGGTATTAATATTATGAATTTTTCATTTTTATTTGACTATGCCATAATATCCAGACACAGCCTTTTTAACAGGAAAGGTCTTTCCATCTCTCCTAACATCTAGTTAGTTGCTGTCATAATTTGAGACTGGCCCAATACCAGGCACCCACGAAAGCCTCTCACTCACCTTCCCCTGCCACAGCTGGGCAGAGGAGAGAAAAAAATTAACAAAGGGTTCATGAGTCAAGATAAGGACTGAGATGAAACACTCTAAGGGCAAAACAAGCTCAACTTAGAAGTATAAAGGTTTTACTAACAGAGTTGGAGGAAGATAATGTGAAGTAAAATAAGCTCTTAAAAACACCTTTTCTTCTCCCAACCCCTCCCTCTTTCCCACCAACAGCACAGGGAGACAGGGTGGGAGGGGTTTAAATCATATTAGATGAAAAGTGAAAAGCGCAGAGCTAATACTTTATCAGAGGTAAGCGTTGTAGTGAACAGTCAAAACTGGAGGAAGGGCACGCAACCAAGGATAGTTAATGGCTACATGAAGATATGTGTATTGTGCAACTGGATATGTGAGTGCAGCATAGGAAGGTGTATCAGCCATTTTCAGTCTAGTTAGTAAGTGTCTGAAATACAGCTGTGCCACAGGTCACAGATCTAGTGCAAGATGGCAAGAAGTAAGTTCTTGCAGATGTAAGTTCTCCAAACCCATCCTGAAAGTGGTGCCACGGCTTTTGCACCGTGCTTACCTGTAGGTTAATGTGGCAGTTCTCTTCTGGTAGTCATGCCTACAGCTGAAGATACTCTCTTGTGATAAGCCTTATGCATTAGTGTAATCGAACCTCACAATTTCATGACAGACACACCTTAATGCTGCTATTCAGCACTCTCAGTGAGATTGTCTGACATGCCAAGAGGCTGGGTATAAGCTCACTGCTTCAGGTGTTGCACTGAGCTTGATTCCTCTAGGCATCCACCTCTTTTTCTGCAGCTCCATGCATCTGCTTATAGTCAGCAATTCCTGATTGTAGGATATGATCTCTTCTCACAAGGGCAGACAGTCTCGTTAATGTATTTTATTTCTACCATCTGGCTTTGTAGCTTTATCTGAGAAACATATGGACAACTTCAGAACAAGTGAAAATAAAACATTATGTGCAACAGGCTGTGGAAACAATCTGCCACTCTTACTTGGCAGATCCCTTCCACAAGTAAATGTCATTCAGGAGTGTAGCTGTCAAGTCAAATGGTGTCCCACGCAGCCCCAGGTGCCAGGCACTGAGCGTGGCTGTGGATGTCAGGAAATGTAGTGTGCAGATGGGCTGTGCAGCTCCAGGATCAGCTGCTGGAGCAGCTTCTCTGTCCTGAGAGGGCACTGTGAAATTCAGGACTGTCTTTGCTTTGGAGAGAATAACAGGTTGGGGAAAACTGTGAACTATTAGCAAAATTCAGCTTCCTCATAAATCCTTCTGAACTGATGCAAAAATGTTATCCAGACTTGTTCCCTGAAGCCTATCTGTTATTAAACTCTTTGTGAAAAGTTAAGTTTTTCAACAATAGATAAACAATCGGCAGTTCTGAGCTCTGTTTCTGAAAATCTCTGTAAGAGATGTTAGCAGAAGTACAGGATGAAACTCTCAGCTTGGTTCTCGTCTCTCAGAAAGCTTGAAAGGCAAAAGCACTGTTCCAGATTCACACATATGTTTTTGTTTACGTATACATGCACTTATTAAATTTGTATAAATGTACAAATAATTGCAAAGACATTTGAGGGAACAAGGGTGAAAATAGTCCTTTGCTCTTTTATTGGAAAAAGACTGTGGTTGGAGGTGAGAAAGTTTTGTAGATTTTCCCTCTCCAGCTAAGATTTGGCAGGGGCTGCCCTTGGGGCAGTAGTGGTGAAGCTGGGTAGCACTGACCTCCTTTCTTCCTTTCTTGGGATGAGAAAATGCTTGGAATCCCTTTTCTTTGACTCCGGGGCACTGCATGAGAAGTACTGTTAATTCCTTATCCTGGTCTCAGGGACAGCAGCAGCGCCTGAATTTCTTGCACTTCCTCATGAGCCTCTGGCATCTTGACATTTATTCAGTTTGGTTGACCTCTGCTGCCTTTATGTATCTTTAAAGTTCATTCCTGTGCAACTGTCAATACCTCTATTTCGTAGGTTTGAAATAAGAAGCTTTAGGGTGACTAAAAGGATGCCTGTAACTGTTCAGTCAAGTGTGGTTGCGATTTTAAAGACCTTGCTGTTTTCAGTTGACTTTTTATTAATATTGCATCTATTTTCATCTACATCTTTGGAAAATACATTGTATTTTCTAACCACTTTACCTTGTGTTTCATAAAGCAAGCTATAAGGTAGAAATAGAAGTAGTTTTGGGATCAAAATTTATCCCAAAAAAATATTCCCTGGAGCAAACTTTTTTTACTCTTCAATCCTTTATAATCCTAAAATCAGTTTTTCCCAGAATGATTGAAGCAGTGTTATCATAAAGCAGAAAGTTGTATAAGACCTTAAGTTGTATAAAATATTTTTAATATGATACTAAAACAGAAGTAAGAAGTGCAGACTATATAAAATGTACCAGTAATTGAGCACTGAGATTGAGGTAAAGTTCTAGAAGAGCTCACAATGAAATAAGGGGATACAATGGGTCAGTTTAATTCTTTGCTGAAAAGAGACATGGCTGTTATCTAACTTGTTACATTATACATGACATTCTCATCTGGATAGAGCTGCAGGAGTTGCAGCACCAGTTCTACTTCTGTTTGCCCATTATATGTCAGTGCAGTAGCATGGTAAGTCTAATGCAAATATTTCAGGGTGTCTTTTCCTGTTTAGGACCACAAAAACCCCACTGTGCTTTACCTTTTCCAGTCTCATGCAAGAAGTAAATCAATTGGCAACATCAGGTGGGGTGCAGTAAGCTCAGCTGTTCCAACTCAAAACAGGACGCATTCTGCTCTCTAGTCTATGGCACAAGATACATGTAGGCTGCACAGATAGCATGAAAAGAAATGAAAAAGACATATTTGCTTCATAAAATACCAGTTTTATCCTCAGAAACCCTTGCCTTTCAAAGTTGTGTTTACAATGTAACGTGTCGTTTTCCATCTCCTTGGGTGATTTTACTGTCAGGGGAGTCAAAGGACCAAATCTAACCTCTTTGATAATCCACAAAAATATTTTTTGCCAATCTGGAAACATAGCTCTGTTGTGGGCAACTGTGCTCTGCAGCAGCAGGAGATGGCTAAGGTGTGCTTCACAGGAAATTGTGATGATTTAACCTGGAGATGGTGTAGTCACAGCTTTCATT
Source organism: Corvus kubaryi (assembly GCF_017639235.1). Lineage (NCBI taxonomy): Eukaryota > Metazoa > Chordata > Aves > Passeriformes > Corvidae > Corvus > Corvus kubaryi. Next base: position 39,043,571 of record NW_024582091.1, on the reverse strand, counting down.
GCTAACTAAGGAGAATCACAGACTTCACTCTGAAATTAAAAAAATTGCTGTTCCAAATGACTTGTGCCAGCTGGTTGCTGCAAGCCCTGGGGACTAAGCAGATGTCTCAGTAGCTTCAGCTCACCAGGTCCATGCCAGGCAGCTCCTCCTTTCAGGAAGGCATGCTTCAGGGACATTTCCCATTGTGCCAGGCTGTGCAGACCACCAGTGCCCAGTCTATTTGCCAACCACACTCATTTTTTTAAACCAGAGTATCTCTACTGAAATTCTCATACAAATATTTGGTTAGGTATATGTGTTTTCCACCTCATATGGCTGCTCATATAATTTAATGTATTTCATGTCTTCTGCTTTCTATCAGACTGTATCCTTTTGTGTCATAGACAATTTCCTTTGGTCTTTTCTCTTTCTCCCTGGTATTAGATCTGATTTTTTTCTTCTAATATTTTGTTTACGTTCATGATTCCCCCCACCCTTCTTTATATTTCCATTCTCCTCTTTTCCTGTTTCTATGCCTGCATTCTCACAATTCTCTTTGCTCCCTTCTCTTTCCTGCTTCTTTTCATTTCTCTAATTTCTCCTGGAGAAAAGGAGGCTCAAGGTTGACCTTATCACTGTCTACTCCCAAGTAAAAAGTGATATCATGAGATGAAATAGCCTCCAGTTGCATATGAGGAGGTTTAGTTTGGATATTAGCAGAAAATTTCTTCACTGAAAGTGTTATCACTTATTGGAACAGGATTCCCATTTAAGTATTTGAGTCCCTGGAGGTTTTCAAAAATGGTGTAGATGTGGTGCTTAGGGGCATGGTATAGTGATTAGGGACATAGTTTAGATTTCACAGTGTTGGGTTAATGGTTGGACTCAATGATCTTAGTGGTCCTTTCCAACCTAAATGATTCTGTGATTAATAATTTCTTTTGTCTTTCTTCTTGATCAGATTGCTAGCACTATATTGTGTCGTTGGAGTAATCTATTTTTCAGTGACATTTCCAGGCTCAGAATTTAAATAAAACTAATTCATCTACTATGAATATAAATCTGTGATAGGAAGTCTTTTGTATGAAACCCTGAAGAAACGCAGTCTTCAAATCCTACTTCTTTAGTTAATGGCAAACGCTGAATTTACAATTAATCCCCTCCCACTCATACATCCCACTTCATTAAACACCTTTCCTTTGCTATAAGGTCACCACAATAGTTTTGTCCCTGAACTTCACAGTCCTGAGTCCAGAACTATTGCTTTTTTGGATTTTTTTTTCCTACTCCTGAACAGTTGTTTAGTGTGTGAGCAATATCTTTTTTTTCATCTAATTGAAGAAGGATATCGTTCTACATCATATGGTAGTTGCATAATCTCTCAGTCAGAATCAAACAAACCAGAAACTTAAAGAGTTCAATAAGTTTGTTGAAAAGTTGCTCACTTTTGAAGGCCCTTTACCAAAAGAAATAGCTCAAATGCTGATTTTCCAACAACTACATTTTCCTTCCTCTTGAAAAAAACAAAACACTAGTAACCATCATGTAGATGTCAAGTTTAATACTGGTCTTCAGTTTTCTGGTGTCAATGATTTAAAGAGGACATTGCATTTCTGTAGTTTTAGTGGGATCTCTAAAGGACTTAGCAAATAGATGGTGGTCAAAAAAGCTGCATAATACAGCCTAAGCTCATGTGAATGACAAATCTGGGTGTCTGTGTCCTTTCAGAAACCCTCAAAGTCCTCATCTGACATGAGTGAGATTAGCTGTCATCTTTAAATCATCGAAGCCTGAGATCAAGCAAGGCTCCTAATCTTAACAATTTTTTTCCTGAATATCTTGGTGTAGCCGTCAAGGTCAGAACCTGCAGCTACAGTGCTTGTGCCTAATATGGTAGGGAAGGAAGTTGCAAATGGATGGGCAGTGCTGGCTGGGCAATGAAGAAAGAAATCTGAGTCTTGCAGACAAGGGAACACAAATCTTCAGGTATTTTATGTATTTTGCATGTGAAAAGCAGAGTTGAAACCTCATCCATGTACTGAGTAACAAATCAAAGCCTTTTTTTCCTTCTGTCAACATTTCTTAACACTTTGCCCTACACTGGTTTATACCTACTTATGTTAGACAAGGACTTTCTCTTATCTTTTTTGCTTTTACTATACTGTATTTTATTACAAGCTACACAGTACAATGAGGGAAAGTTACAATTAAATTATTATCTTTATGACCAATGTCTGTTTTGCACAGTGAGGATTGATTTCTGATAGCCCAGGTTCATACCAATGTCTTTTAGAGACCTCTACCCCTCACTCTGAGCAAGGACTGTCTGTGCCTGAGCCAGTTCACAGGAAGACCCAGAGCAGCTGAGGGAAGGAAGAGAACTCACATGTCATTATATTAGGCTGAAACAGCTCTTCAAGCCTTAATATTTCTCAGCAAACTGTATTTCCAGTTTTGAAGGCTCCCACATTGAAGGTGAAGGGCTGCACCGAGCTTTAAATGTCTAAGTGGTGGGTTTGAAGTAGAATAACTGTTCAAAATAAAATAAAACAAATTTTCCTGCTGCAGTGGATGAGCCTGGCGTGGATGTACTGTAACTCTTTTGTTGAATGAATATTGAACTGAATATTCTTCAGACTCCTGTGGCTGGAATTCATACTAGTCCCTATAGTACAGTGATTTCAAAACTTCTTTGGTCAAGGTAAGAATTTTGAGTACACATTCTCCATGTACCTACATTTATTCATTTATAAATTATGCGCATGCAGAATGTACTATGTACAATTCACATTTTAAATTTTATAAAAGAACAGACATTTTTTAAAGGATGAGATAAAGACAAAATAAATGTTATTTTTCATTTTTAAAATATTCTTCCCTATTCATGCCACAAAAAATATTTTCTTCTTACACCCCAAAGGATTGCCTTGCACACCTCCTGGGTTTTATGCACCTCACCACACTTTGGAGAGCACTGTTTTAATTGATGTGCTATAATGGACCAAGCACCTTCTCAGTAGCAGTAGTAACAGTAGTAGTCCACAGACCAGACACTTGATTTTACCATCACATTCATATGAATTTTTCAGTCTTTCAAATCTAATTAATCTTCTGCTTTGAGCTTCTGGAATATCTGTGACTGGTATGATTTAAAAACACTGTTATTATGGTATTAGGAAGTGATGAAGTAACATCGCATTCACATAAATTTTTCAGTCTTTCAAGTCTAATTCATCTTCTGCTTTGAATATTCTGGAATATTTGTGCCTGGCTTGAGTTAAAAACACTGTTATTATGGAATTAGGAAGTGATGAAGACTTGACCATAGCTGTCTGCTCACTTCCTTTTGAATAGAATCACAGAAATTAAATAAGAGAGTGTTTGTCATTTATTTAATTGTTTGGAAATGACTGTTTATTAAAAAATACTGGAGGATGGCTGATGTATTTCCAGTATTGGCTTCAGTACCTGAATCAACACTGTAATCTAAAACATTGTTCCATTTAGCCCTGAATTAATGATATATCATTTATCTAGGATCCTAGCACAAACATTATCATTAATTCAAATTATTGAAATAAATGAATTAATCCATATTCTGAAATGATTTAAAAATTTTCTTTAGACTTCCAACTTTAAATATTTATTTAAATCCTATAAAACATGGCTACTTTCTTGTTTGTTTTTATGAAGGTCAAATATTTGAATGCCACACTTTTGCCACTAGCAGAATACAGGAGAGCAACCACCTCCAGAACTCCTCTGTCCTAAAACAGGACTCTGAGGGTGACCTAGGCTGGACTGAACTGCTTCTATAAAGAACAGACTTCAGCCCTCTGATCTGCTGTCTGACACACACATCACTGTAGCAGCAACCTTCCCCAAAAACTCCAATCACAGATTTTTGCTTTTCCAGGAAAAAAGACCTTTAACATTAATACCAAATAACTACAATTGTAACCAATAAATTTTTAAAGTCTAGTCTTTTAAACTGATTTTTCTGTTTTCTATCCCTCAGAAAATCATATGTGGTGTTCAGCTTACTATTTTTCTCACTGTAATAGCTGAATCTCCATCTCCATACACCTTGCCAAGTTGTAATGGTCTGGAGCGTGTCACAGCTGCCCTTAGGTATTATTGGGGAGTTGCTGAACTCCAGCATGTGGGAAAACATGGATAACATTGAAGTTCATTGAAAATCCCTTTCCCTGTTTGAACCAAGCTACATGTAAACCACATAAATCACTGACATATAACTGCTCTGATTATGCCACATTTCTGCCATTGTTGGTTTTTCCTTCCATAGTTTAAAACTGTGAAGGAGTAACCATACATTATCTCTGGCTTTCAATAGCAACACTCCCCCTCACTTAAAGATAGAAGCTATTATCTTGCCAAATTAAGGAAATCTCCTTGTGATTCCACAGATGGGATGGACACTTACTCATTCCTCTCTTGATTTTTGTAAGTGAAAAGATATCCGTGCTTCTCTAGAGCCTCTTCAACAGCAAAGAGCCTGATCCTGTTCATATTTAAGTAAAAAAGTTCCCACAGAGTTATGGAGAGTAGACCATGGTCAAAAGTACTGTAGTGTACAGACATCACAGCAGCACCTAGCTGGCAAGAAGATTAGCAAGCACATCTGTTCTGAACCATTAAAATGATATAAAGAAATTGCCTTTAAACCACCTGCAGGACAGTAATTTCATGCAATCATTACAGAGTCGTTAAAAGTTAATGTAGAAAAACCACCACCGTGGGAAATGCAATCTTCTGTGTTCACTAGATACTCTAAAAATGTGAGCAGACAACAATAGAGCTGAAAACTATTGTGTCAGATGATTATGCCTTGTGTCCAGAATATATTGTCTCAAATCTTTCCTTTGTCACAGATGAGACTACTTTCTACATTTTCAAGCCATACCGGGAATTTCCATGTTGGATATAACATACACAGGGCAGCAGGATTCGGGAATGCTGCTGAGAAGATACACTTGAATTCTGAAAGTGATATAAGGTTCTGAATGTCAGTTTTGAAAATCCTTATATTCAAAATACAAACACCAGGATGGGGATAAGCAATATGGACATAAAGAAAGATGTGCTAAAATTGAGGAGGGGACATAGTTATTCATGCGAGGATCAAAGCAAGACTAGAGAGAAAAAGGCATTGAAAGGTGAAAAAAGGAACTTAACGTTTTAGATCAGAGACACACATCAAATGACATAACAGAGAACACTGTGATTAAATACTGGAATATTTTCTTATAATCCTTTATTACATAGATAACGTGAATGTGAAGGAACTATGAAGGGAGGAATGGAAAGAAGAAATATTGCTTAGAAATGCATTCATCTGCTCTGAGGGACAGAAAGTTCTCCGTGACAGACTGGGCTGGAAGACATCTGGAAAGTACTACCCGTTGACTTTGTTTAGACTTAGATGTTGTTCCCCACAACAGTCTTGTAAACAAGCTATGGAAATACAAGTTTGGACAAAAGCATTGGGATCAGGAAAGATCCATGCACATGAGGAAGATAGTATCTGATGTAGAATCACTAGTATGCCCAATTAATTGCAAAGCTACAGTGTGTGTAATATTTTCCTTAATTAATGAAAGAAGAGAAGAGAAAATCTTATTAATTGCAAATTGGATTAGAGGCAAAGGGGCCGCATGCACTTTGGAAGGAAAAAAAAAGGGAATGAAAAATGGACTTGGCAGATTGGAGGAAAGGTTTAAAATCAAGAGCATGTAATTTAAGAGGCTCTGGATATTGTAATGATTTAATTTAAAAAGCACATGATATTGAGATGTGTGAGGGAGTAAATTCTAACTGTAAAAATATACAGTAAGAAAAATGTGTGAAATAGTCTTTTAAATCTACCAAAATCCACTTGGGTTTTTGGTTTGTTTTTTTACTTCAAGAAAGATATATCAGAGCCATAATCTCTACAAAACAAAACAAAACAAAACAAACAAACAAAAAAACCAAAACCAAAAAAAAAGAGCAAAAAGAGTTGTCAGAAATGCTGAAAATATAATCGACTCAGGAAAACAAGGAGACCTGGTATGGAGAAGACTGAAGGGTGACATATCACTATCGATGAAATGCAATCTGTAAGATTTAAATGCTGATTTTGAAAAATTCAAACACAATAAGATGTTCCCCACATCTATTGGGGAGAAAGAATACCTCAATTGCACCAAACAATGGTGACATTGACTATTAAGGAAACAATCCATTAGGATAGTGGAGTAAGAGCAGATGCTTCACAGAGAAGTTCTGAAATTCCCATCACTGGAATTTTTAAGACATTGGTTTGTCAAATATCAGTCAGGAAAAAGCTGATGTAATTGACTCCTTGTTCAGTCAGAATCATGGCTGATATCTCAGAACCCTTCCTCTACCATCCTATGGTATGGCAATTGCCTGGAGTTTTGGAATAAAGTCATTTGTCCAATCCATACCTAACTTCAGAGGGACAGAATTTTGCCACAGCTGTTGACGAAGGGGGAGGACTGGAGTGGAAGAAGGAATGGAAGGAGAGTTGGAAATGGCAATACTGGTCTGGAAGGCATGGTGCCAGATAAACGAAGATAATTTAAAAATGTGTAATTTGAAATATTTCAGTAAAAGGTAAAGCTACAAATGCAATAAAATAATCAAAGGAAATAGACACTTCTGTAGCAAAAATATGGTCTTATGTCATTTAAATACACAAGCAAAAAGCCAATGAAGTATTCTGAGAAGCCACTGAGGGATATACAGAAAGTGGGAAGTAAGTTAATGACGTTAGTATTGCTCTGAGCCTGAATAAATTCTCTGCTTTCGTCTTCATGAAATAAGCCAAAGGTCAGATTCTGAGGATTGGGATATTTTCCCAAGTGGGAGGGAAGGGAATGGAAGCGTTGAAAGACTTTATGAGTACATCAAAGCAGAGAAGCAATTAGAGCTGATAAAAGTTCACATAGAAGCAGATAGAGATAAATTGCATCCCAGATTTTTTTTAACCTAGCAAGCTGTAGAAAGATGTAGAGGTTTCCAGCTCATAAGCTCTAAGAAAGAATAATATAAATATAGCATTCAAGAGACCAGAGATTCAAGAGCCAAATCAGCGCAGCCATGACACTGAAGTTTATTTATTTGATAATATATATTTTTGCTTATTTATTGTCTCAGCGATACATAAGGGAAAGACTTTATAATGAGATTCAGTGAAGTGAGTTATACCTTTACAAAGGAATGAGGTAGCAGTAAGCATTGATCTGAAATCATCCCTGTGGTGTTGTCAAAGCAATTTGCACTTTGCAGTCTCAGGTGTTTGCTACCACTGAAGTTGTTTTCTTAATATCTCATACTTCAATCAAACATATCTGGGTTATTTGCTGTAGAATTTTGACAGAAGATAATTCACTGATATTCTGTTATGATGATCTCAAATGTAATTTGTTCATACCATTTTAGCTGTCTTGAGTGAATGAGTTAAATAATATTTGCTGTCTTCAGCCTACTTTAGCTTTGCTCAGTTGGGCCATCCTATGCAGAATATTACTGTGCTCTTTATAAGCCAAAACCAGGGAAAACAGTTAAGAGGAGAGAGTTAAAAAGAAGTGTATGGTTTCCCAGATGAGTTAGTGTACTGCCCAATGCATTCAGTAGAGGGGACTACACTGATTTAGAGAAAGAAACTGTGGGAAACCCACAGCATCTGATGTCTTTATGCTAACATGCATAGACACTTGTGACCTTCTCTTTAAGTGAGGGCCTTCCTGTATAGCTCACAACTGTGTATTCTATTTTCAGGATTATTCATAATCTTTAGTCTTTCTGCTCCCTCATCTATGGCACCCTATAACCTGCTGGAAACAACTTTCCAAAAGAAAGTTTTAAAATGGTTTTCTTTGATTAATAAAAAGCCAAGGTTCATCAGATGTTTAGATCCAGTTATATGCATGTATTAGATCCAGTATAAATACAGATGTTTAGGCCCAGTTCGACCACAAAATATTAGCACAAAAATAATCATTGAAAGATTTCTATTACTAACTGGTCTTCCGAATATGTTAAAAAAAAAAAAAAAAACCAGAAACAAAACCAAAAACATTGGCATCTCAGTCAAAAGTCTGTCTTAGAATGCGTAAGCACTTAGTTTAAGTTTAGTAATAGAAGTGGTAGACAGCAAGCTGAAAAAATCTGCATGGGAGATCTCTTTTCCACAAAACTATCACAGTACACCAAAAAGCAGTTTCCAGTGAAAATGACAAAGGGAAAGATAAAAGCCGTGGAAAACTTTAATACCTCTGTCACAAACTGCTTCAGACAATCCATGCATTTGTAAAGATGGTTCTGGTTAGAACTGATTGGATTCAGTCAGCTCCTGTGTTTTCAGAAATGCTATTAAAAATTCCTAATTGAGAAAAAAAGTACTTTTGAAACATTCTCTTTTCAGGAGATAAAGTATCAAGTATATTTAAGGTTAAAAAAGGATTTTTTAAAATCATTATATAAATATGATCTATGTGATCATGAAAAATACATGTTAAAATGAGCTTTAAAATACTGAAATACTGTATAGCTCTTTGTGTGTGGTTTACTGGAAAAACATTCTCATTTAAAATGCAACATTTAAACAAACCAAAAAAAGATTTTATTCAGAATAATGTTCTGAAACTGTGTTAATGTGTTTTATAGTTTTCAAAAGACATTTTTGCTAGACTTTTAATCATTTCTAGTTGCTGGCATTTGAACACAGTTTATTGAAAGTGTAGTTTTGAAGCAAGAATAAATACAAGGAATAAATACATGAAACCTAGGAATTTAATTTTTAATTCTGAATATCAAATACAATTCCTATATTAATCCACTAGGCTTTGATTAGATGACTTGGCAGCCCTTTCCACTCAGAGAGTTTAACAAGTTTAGGGTTTTTCTATAGCAGATGCAAATCATCTTTAGACACGGAAAGTGATCCATGTTCCCTCAATCTACACTGAGCATATGAGCACTAAGTGAACTACCCTTATGGATTAGTTGCTAAATTAAGTATTTAGTAAGCAATGTAGTATTTTAGTAAGTGCAGAGCCTTGCTTTTCAAGTCCTTCTGCAACTATTGGCTCTGAAGAACAGGCATTTTATGGATTATTTTATCTTTTCTTCTGGCTAGAGGAGTGGGGCTAGGTAATAGGGCATTTCTCTGGTGTGTTGACACCAGGGACTGCTCAGCAGGACCTGTCCACCTGTGACTCTGGTTTAAGCAGTAAGGATTTTGGGGGGCATATTTTTCATATTTTAATATATTTTATATGCAAAATGCTGGTACCCAGCAGCTACAACAATGAATTGATGACTGAGGGTATTGGATTTAATTTCTGGCTTTGTGAAGATATCAAATATGTTGCTTATATTCTCTACAGCATAGTTTCTCCTCCTCTGTCAGAGGATTTTAATGATTCTAACTCTGCTTCCAGGAGTGTTCTTGATGAGCTTTAATTAATATCTTTAAAGTGTTCTGAGCTCCTTACCTATGCACTGCAATATCAATATGAAATATGATTAGATTTCAGAAACAATGACTATCCCAAAGGTTAATAATAACAAGATTAATAATGTATTGAATTTTATGTCATCTATTAGCACCTTACACATCAGATAGTATGGTTTATACCTGTGCCTGCCTAGAGGAAAAGAGTTTTCCACTGAAGACTTTTTTCCTCTCTATTTTTATGTGTCATGTCTAAACCAGTTCTGGTAAAAAGTCTCTGTTCCTTTCAGAGATTGCAGTAGTCATTGGAGATTTTCTTTTTAATAGGTAAGACCACTGAGGTAGTGACCAAAAAAACTCCCGCTCCCACACAGGAAAAGTAAATTTCACGCTCCTCACAAAACCTCACATTAATAAAGGCCTTCTTACTACTTACTCAGGCAAGTTTACTCAGTATAGTACTCACTGCTTCCAGATTTAAAATGGAATTGTGTGGCTTCCCTCAAATTCTCAGTTTGAGACTAATTCACACCCAGTTTGGCCAAAAATCTTTGTCATCTGACAGCCATCCAGCACAGTGCTGAAGGTGTTTTGACTGCCATGGTCTTGGACTTCTGGTTTCAGAGAATTACCTGTCCCACTTGTGGTAAATCCTCCCTCTTGGTACTCTCTCAGATGTGCTACAGTTTCAAGCAGTCACAGAAAGAAAAGCAATCTTGTCATGCTTCGAATGTAGGGGGGCACACTGTTGGATGGGTATTGATAGTCTTCTGTCTCCACTGTTCTTTGATTGAAAAAAACAAGGCTTTTAGCAACATTACATGGAATTGGACATCCAAAATTTGCTGGTAGTGAGTTCCAGTGCTCCCTGTACACAGTAGACTCTCACCAGAGCATCTGCAAACCGTGCGTGTGCTGACCAAGGCAGTTCCTAATCTAGGCCATCCTGATTCAGCAGGATATCTCAAGGGCTAGGTTCCTGAACACTATCAGGATTGTTGTTTTTCATGGTTTTTTTTTTTTTTTTCTTTCTTTTTTTTATATACTCCAGGATATAGATGCCAGTACAATTCCCTTTCTTAAAAAATTCTGTACCTTTATTAAAAACCCATTAAATAAAGTTTTTGCAGTGGTACTGAGAATCCATGCTTCTCCCAGGCTCATTCATTTTTGCTGTTTTTCTGGCATCACAAAGGGGGTTTTTTGCCCATTTATAACGAGGTATTTTCAACAGAAGTGCTGACGAACATTCCTATCTGGCCGTTTCCTGAATGCACACACCCCTTTGGTTAACACAATTTACTAGAAAGCTGATCTTGAATCTGCTCTGGCAGTAGCTGACATTTGTACAGTGTTGCCAAAGGGGGAATGTTACCACTCCTTGGGGATGTAGGATAAATAATGGGATGCTGATATGTAGGTGAGTTCAGAGACCAGCCCCAGTCCAACAAACGCAGCTGCAACAGGCAGCAGCACCTCTGCTCTGTGGATATTTATCAGACACAAGCATCAAATCTGTTGCAGCTTGAGGGACTTCTGGATTCTTCCAGTATCAGAACTTTAGACACGAGGAAATGTAATAATTTGAATTACTTTGGGTGTCATTAGGTTTCTGCAGGGTACGGCAAGAGTGAATATGGCTCTTTTCTCTCTCTCCTTCTTTTTTTTAATGACTACCTCTTTATGTGTTTTTTTTCCTCAGGTACCAATGAAGTTTTGAGACTTAAGTCAAATTTAAAAACTACTGATTAATACAGTGAGCTCCCTATTTGCCAGCATTGTTTCAGTTTCATCCAGTGTTAACTGCCTTGCAAATAGTCTTTTGAGTATTTAAATAAGATTCAATGTATTATTTGTTACTTTTGCTTCCTATATTGTATAAATAATTGTGTGTAATACATAATTATTATACATTATATATGTATGTAATAATTCCTTCAGTTGACCATTCTAAACTTACAATATTTTACCCTCACTACATCTCTTATTTTTCCCTCTTACAAGAGAAAACATAAGACACCATTTATTTTAGCTTGTTTTCAGCCAATGCATTCATTTCACATCAGACTATCAGTGCCTATTGATAATTTCATTGCTTGTTTTTAATTAATATTATATGTCATTCAGCATATGACACTCAAAGTAAATGTTAAACCTCTGGCAGAAAAAAATCCAATTGGCACTTTATGTGCCGCAATAAAATGGCAGACAACAGTTGGCGTTGTTCGGCAAAAGGAGTGCTTTCCTGGGAAAATGGAGCATGATGATCACCTCTCCTGACCCTGAAAACCACTTAACAGTCACAGGGCTTATGACACTGACCTCAGAAAGCCAAAAAGGAAAGTAGGTCCAACAAGCTTGTGGGGACAGCAGCATTGCCGCGCTACTGCTTCATCCCTGGGATAAACCAGGGTGCAGGACTCAGATTCTCACTGTTCAGGATCTGCAGATGAGATATGAGATATACTTTGGCCTCTCCTGAAACACATGTCAGTCTTTTTAATAGGAAATTATTTCTATGGAGAATCAAGCTGTATTATTATCTATCATTGTTATCTGATGTAAGGAACATTATAAACCCAACTCAGTGATTATTATTACTGCTATGACCTGTCATTTTCTCAGGCTGCACAGTTAACAGTGAGGTGCATCTATCATGAAGGTGTAAGAGAAGGAGAAAGGATTTATTTTGCAGTTGATTCAGGCTGCCTTTGTGTCTTGATTCTGTTCATTCGACCACCTTTCTCTGTTTTCTAGAACTTGTGCATGTATCTGTAGAAAATAATAAAAGTACACCCTGCCAAACACCTCACCAGCATTTGTAGGTTGTTGAAATCCTGTGCTGAGAGCAGAACATTAGAAATGCTGTAGACATTCCGCCCTGGCAGGGTGCATGAAAGCTGCCTTGTCCCCATCACTGCCACTGCCTTGGCAATGAGCACGTCTCCTTGAAACGTGTGATCAGTTTACATCAAGCTCCCTAATCTTTTGTAGTGTCACCAGTCACCACAAACAATAGGGTTTGATTGAGATTTCTTCCCTTTTGAAGGAATCAAATTGCAGTTTTGTCTCACATGAAATAAGGCTCACTGGTTTGTGATTAAGATATATTATATATCATCATTTGTTTCTTTGTTTGTATGCCTATATATGTATGATGTGCTCAGCCAACATTGCGATAAATAGATTTCTTTCATAAAAATCTCCCATGCTTTGAGGTCATATCTCTTTACACTGTTTTCTGGCAACTGGAATTAACAATACCTCTTGCGTAAATTTTAATATTAACGTTCACTTCCATACTGTTAGTGACTGGCAGGTAACACTTGTTTAGAAGGAAATCTTATTTCCATGCAAATAATTTTTCTAGCTTATCTGTGCAAGTGCAGCTCATGGCGGAGAAGATGCTAAAGGATGTACAGCTGCAAAATGGAGGTCTAATGGTTCTCAATAGGCTGAGGGTTTTTTGTTTTGTTACAACTCACCATGACACAGACCAAAATACTTTTGCATATCTTATAATTAATGTAAAATGACATGGTAAAAACTTGGCAAGGTTCTGCTGTGGTATAGACACCAACCATGTTCAAACAGCTCATAGTTTTACAAATAACCAAAAGAATTACCTTGTGATACTTCTTCTTCTAGGATAAAATAGGCAGGGGAGTTGAATAAGGCAATCTTTAAAGGTCTCTTTGAACACAAACCATTCTATAATTCTGTGATATTATGAATGGAAGGTTATTTTTGTACGAAGGTAACAAACATCTTTATATTAAAACACAAATACTCCACCCACCCAAATAATACACAAAATAATACACAAAAAATGTATATCAAATAGAAATTCCGGAAGGGATATATACACCTAACTTTATCTCAATTCTAATGAAAGTGAGGGAGAAGAAATATATTTCGTTTTCCCAGCTGAAACTGACACAGATTTCCTATATCAAACTAAATATCAGAGTTCAGCTATCAATAGTGCTACTCCTATTTGTTCTTTGACCTTTTAATATACCTTCCACTTACAGTGTAAACACCACCAACATGCTGAATGTAGAAAAGAAATTAGTTATGAATTACATAATTATGGTTTTTACCATGATTATTCCAAATTATGGGACAGACGTTGGAAAGGTAAAAAGTGTCATGGTTCCTTCCCCAACTGACTAGGTATTAAAAAGCTGAATCTCATTTTATGTATACAACTCCATTTTATATTTTTCATACCAGAAAGATATAAATCATGATCATTATTTCAGATAAATATATTAGGGTTGTAACCTTTTAAATTGGACTTTTTTCACTGTATTATGATGCCTTGCACTGAAAAAAAAAACCAAACCCAAAATCCAAAACAGAAAACAAAGCCATAAAGAAGGAGTGTAATACTGACATTTTCCGTCAGCTCCTGTAGTTTTTTAAATTAAGACTAGTAGAAACTTATTTAAAGCTTTAGAAGACATGGATTAGGTCAAAAATCCTGAAGATGTGTAAAATATGCCAAGGATCTAACCCAATACTGCTGGTCATGACGTGCATAAAGAATAAATTTGAAATTTGCCTATGATATCCTTAGATCGATGGAGCACAACCACAGTTTCACATACATATAATTTCTGTAAAACCATTGGTGTTAAACAAGCATGAAACTGCAGCACCAAAGTTTTAATTGCAATGATGTATTGAGACAAGGAGGGAAAAAAGGTAGAATGAGTGCTGGAAAGCCTCCTGTGGCAAAGCAACTGCTGGAAAGAAAACTAATCAGACACAGTTGGAAACAGTTGGCTTTGATAGACTGTAAACAGTAAAAGTCATGATTTCTCTCAAAGTTATCTGACACCTTCATTACTGCAATTACTTATTTAATGCCCCTCACATCAAGAAGCAAACACAGCTTTATTAGCTCATGCAAGCTTATTTTTTAATCTGTATTCTTCACCAGTACTTACCAATTAACACTGTGCATCAACAACCTGCATTTGTAGCAGCTGCTGAGCTAAAAATGTATTCAGATAGTAGAACAGTATGCAGAAGTGTCATACTCCTTCTAGGAACATGACCAAGTGAAGTCAATATTATAAAATACATTTTGAATTACAGCTTTGTGATACCTGAAAAGGAAACGTTAATCTGTAGATTTACCATAGCTGTCCAGCTTAACAGACATTAGACATTGCATTTCACTCTGTTTGTTCTTGGTCCTACTTTACAGATGTTCAACCAAGAAGTTGAGGTTTCACCCAGAGGCATCTTCCAAAATATTTAAATCTCGACTTCTCATGCTACACTGGTTAACTCATCTGCAGAAGCTTGGTATCAGAGCTGTTGCAACCAAAACAGACTGAGGAAGTAAAAGAAACCACGTCAGTGAGGAGAAACAATACTCTTTAATACATCAGCTGTTACACTTTCCATGGAAATGCATTCAGACTGAAGCTTTTCTTAAAGTAAGAACCAGAAATAGCTAAGAAACTTTTGTGATCTTGTAATGTCATTTTGTAAAATTAAGAAATTCCTGGATTCTGGCCACAGAGATTTGACAATTTTCAAAGACATCACTTCTACAGAGTTTTTATAACAGCTGTAGTGAGGCTTTATTTAGCCAAATGTCTGTAATACATGTTTATCTCCCTTGCAGTGCTGAGCCAGATGTCAAGTGGAAGGCTTGAAGTGATTTTTTTCTGTTAGATTGATTGAAACTTTTCTGTCTTTCCAGTGTGCTGGTGCAGGTAAGAATATATTTGTAATACATACAAAATACCAGTGAGATCTGAATAAGTGGCTACAGTTAGCAAGAAGGGTTGATGCATTCAGAGGAAATATCATCAGTGTATTTTAGTATTGTCGTGGTTTGATGCAGCTAAACGTCAAGATCATCTAATATTTTGACCCTTCAATGAGTTTCATTGAAAATACTATAATATGCCTTCAAAATATATCCCATAAATTGGAAAGGAAAATGAGTGTATCTTCTTTGTTTTCTCAATTTCCTTGTTACTAGGCTGGCTGAAGAAAAGTTAGATATATTTTCTATAGAACTAAAATGCATTCCTTAATCTGTCTTTGCAACATGCAGAAATCATTGACCTGCACTGAGATTAATGGGAAGATCTCAGATGGAGCTAAGGGTTTAAATAGAGGTAATAGAAGTCAATCTTCCATTTTTTTTCTGAACACAATCTTGCATGCAAGAAGTATAGATCATGTTGCAAAATTCAAAATCTGAATCTACTACATGATGCTCCATTTTTTTTTTCATGTTCCATCCATTTCAGATTCTTTTTAAGGCTTTTCCTTCTCGAACTGCAATTTTAGTAGATGAGTTTGCCCAAAAAAAGCTGCTTCTGCAAAGAATCGTCATGGAGTAGGTAATGTTAAACGTGCAAACTGAGTTGTAGTGATTTCTTCCATACCTTGAAAGAGTAAAACTCCTGTGCTTTATGATCTCAGAGGAGGCAAGCAGCCCTTCTGATCCAAGTCTGTCTCCATTAAAGTCTTGTAATGCACACTAATGCAGTGTTCCTAAGGGAACGCCATGGTGATATTTATCCTTGCTCGCCTACTAGGAAAATCCCTGCCAAGCAGGAGAGGAAGCATCTGTATGCATGGTTGAGCAACATTTTTATGCTAGCAGATATTCAAGGGCTCTAAAAAGATTCAGATTCAGTAGGAAATGAATTTGAAAAAAACACCCAAGGAAATGGCATTTGACTTTTTTTCCCCCTTTACTTTGGGGGCCTACCTTGACATTTAAAGTAATAAAACCATCTGCAAAATCATATCTTGTCCAGGAGTGCCATTATAACAAGTTGAACTCTTCCAGATTGGATGAAATAACAACTTAATTGTGGTCTTAATAGATTTCCCAGTTGCTTGCTGCAATCAGACCTACCTTTTTAACAGTCTTCATTGCTCATTAATCACATTTCCTCTCTTAATTTCTCCATTTCTTTCCTATTCCTTGAGGAGTATGGAAACCAGTACAACTAATCACCTCTGAATTATGTATGTGAATCATCCCAGAAGCACGTGGTTGGGATCTTTCTCTAGGTCAAGAGGGTATTTTAGATACAGAATAATTTCTCATCTTGTGATAGGGACTTATTGTGAACTTCAGTTCATCCAGAGGCTGTGTTAACAACCGGCTCTTAGGCAGGAATCTTCATTCTAAACTAATTAACATGTCCTAAATCTTAAACTACTATAAATGAGAAATAATTTGAGATGACTGACTCACCTGATCATTCTTTTCTTTGCTATTAAATGCATTTAAACTCTCTGAGTGCTCTACCAAGTGGACTGCAATTAACCCAACACCCTGACTGCTATGATTAAATACAATGTGGATACTTTTCTTATACCATGCCACATTATGACATAAGTTTCAAGTTTAAAGTTGTTACCTGGCACAATGCATTATTTATGTGATTGTAATGGAGTTGTGATATGCAAATAGAAAAGCAATTAGAAGCAGAACAATGCCTAAAAGGGGTATCTGTTTTCTCTCATAAACTAATTCAATACAATAGTTTAGCAAATTATTTCTGAGTAGCACTATAAAGAAGAATCTCAAAATATCAAAATGTTGCATTTCTGTCCTAATCCACTGTGTTTTTCATGGTCCTGAATGGGATTCAATTCCGTTTTTCTCCTTATATGGGTCTTTCTTTGGCTTACCTATAAAAACAGTGATACAGTCCATCTTCGTATCTATCCCCAGGTGCTAAGTGTCAGAGGGGTTTTGGGTGCACAAGAAAAATATTATATGTGATCAGGATGTATCTTTCGTTTTTGTAGATCTATAGAGCCAGTCATATATTCTCTGTTTAACAAGTAGCTATGACTTTGCAAGCATTTAAGAAGTCCACAGAGAATCCAGGCCTCAAGTGCTACATTCCTTCCTGCAGAAAACAAAACCAAGTTTAAAAAGTACATTTTTCAATAAGAAATTTTCTGAGGAGCAATGAAATCTGGATTCCAATGACTCATTTTGATGATATAATGAACCTAAAGGTAATGGGAAACAAAGCTTTGATCAACCATGTTTATGCTTTATGCTGCAGGGTTTCCTTCAAATTGTCATTTTCCCTGGAAAGTCCAACACCTGCCAAGAATTAGAAAGACAACTATGGATGCAAGCATGTGTGGGAATATATCTGTATTTATTTTATGTGCATTGAGTGAATTAATATACAGTCAGCAAAGCATTTTTTCCCAATCATATTTTATTTATTGTGCAACATTAAAAATGGTAACATGTGCTACATTTTTCTACCTAAAGATGTAGACTTCCTTAGTTCTGAGTGGTATTTTTATGTGTATGACATTTCACTATCTTAGGAGGTCTTTTATGACCCAAAATATTGATTATTCTCTACGTATCTGCATTTACCGCTAGATTTGTAAAAGTAAAATCAGTGCATCTGCAATATTGTCAACCACCTAAGTTTCTCTCTATCTGTAAATCTATTAAACAAAACAGCCAATGTGAAACTCAGTTAGTTTGACAAATAACAGACATCCATAGTTAAAAGCTTCACTATTTGCTGATATGTGATTTTCTTGTATGTTGATTTGGAATACAGCACTCAGATCCCTTGGATATTCAAGATTTAGTCCTTGCTATCACAGGAGAACCATGTCAAATTACCAGTTTCATAAATGCACTAAATTTATGAAGTAGCAGCTTAAAATTCAAACTGGAACATGCTTCCATAATTTCAGCTCTATGATAGCTAGAAACTTCGTGTCATTTCTCACCTAAGTTTATTCTCTGCTAATACACAAACTTGTCTTCCACGAGCATTATCCTTTTTGTTTTTTCTTTCTTTCTCCTATGTATTTATTCTTGATGGAATAAAATGGAAATCATGAAAATTATGGAAGGAAATTATATCAACTTTAAGGTGCTGTTTTATTTTGAAGTTATATTTAAAATGAAAATAAAAATCCAATTCACCAAGCTACTATTTTTTAGTCCCTATATCTTACATACTTAATATAAGACTCAAAGAACAAATACAAAATTGGTGATTTTGATTACATTCTACAGTTATACTAACAGCTACTTATGTCTACAGGATTGAGGAAATATTTTTAAGATCTTCATAACTAAAAGAAATTTAACCAAGAATATGAAGTACCAGGAAACGCATGAAATCACAATCTTCGTAGTAATTAAATGTAACACCACACAATTATTTTTGACATAAGTAGTAAGAGTGAGCTCCATCCAAGGTGTGGCTACAGTAGTTTTATGTCTGGAGAAAGGGTCACATTCCTGTAAGCCACAATAATTCAGAGAAGTCATAGACATTCTGGCTCCTTCATCAAAATAGAAAGATAATGGTGTGTCTGAAGAGTACTTTGCTTCCAAACATTCTCCAAATATTTTCTAGACTGGAGATGAGCAGTTCATTAATTAAATAAATTGTCTCCCAACTAAATCAAATTGTTTGAGATACTCTTCAAAATCCAGTCTCTTGGAATTCTTGTTTGCTAGCAGTCAATACTAGCAAAAGGAAAACAAGATTGAAAACATTCGTTTCCCTGGGTTACAGTGCAACCAGCTTTAAGAAGTCTAAATAAATTTTGGTATGTGTGTTTGAATGGTTCAGCTTAAAACTTTCTACCACTGCCAAGTACAAATAGAGCACAAGTTCTTTTTCAATTTACTCTTATTTGGTTTTATTCTGCTTCCTTGAGAAAAACATTAGCAGTATGTATCAGTTTAAGCTTGTATCTAAGCTGCAGAATGCAAAAGGAAAATGACAGCTAGACCAGATGTCATTGGTAACTTATTTGTACACTTTACTTAAAATTATTGTCTGAATGAAAGTCTTTAATCAACACATATCTGAAAATCTGTCATAGAAGTAACAGATCAAAAAGCAAGAAATAAAATTATGAATTAATTTTTCCTATTATTTATTTTGGATATAAGTAGTTACCTAGCAGATTTATAGGGTGTATCTAGGACATCTAAGCGTCAAAAACCAAAAGTTTTTTCCAATATTTGAGCTGAAAATCTCAGAAAATTAGATCTAACCAAGTCTCTGTTTCTGAAGATGGCAATGCAGAAACTAGAAAAAATATATAAATGTTTAACAATTCTTCAATTAAGTATCAAATTTTATTTAAAAATTGCTAAGGACTTGGATTGCTCTTATTTTTTTCAGTAGCAGATTCTCCCACAACAGATAATACTCCATGAAGTTGTCTCTTTCTTGTAGTGTCACTCTATGATATACCTTGTGATGTAAATAAGTTACAATGAGATGTTCTTTCAAATTCCTTTGTTTATGTCCATTAATACAAAGAAGCCTAAAATAATAGTAGGTACTCAGGGAAATGCACACTAGAAAAACAAATCCTTGACCAGTCAGAGCTACCCAAAAAGAATGCTCTTTATTCTATATCTGTGTCGTGGGCTGAATTTGGAAGACTGTAGTTCCTGAGCCTTCCAAAACTCCTGTATTGATGCACAGCTCTTTCAAAGTGTAATCAAACAATACAGATTATAAAAGCTTAAAATCTGCTTTAAATTTTACCAGAGCAAGTGTAGAAGTCCTTGAAACCATAATCTTTTCCACTGTGGTCTGCTGTTGCAGCTACAGAGTAAAGCTTGGGCAGGAAAGGTTCTCCTTCATTGATTTCTTCACTTTTAACAAAAAATAATTTAATAGTCTGTTTGCATTATAATTATGTAGCATGCTGTTTTTACACTGAAGAGTATCATTCAACAAACATAAAATTAGTATAAAACCTAATATGTCTTTGAAGCAGAATTTCTGATAGATTTCTCTCAGGGAATTGTTAAGAGCTAATGTAATTAGAAATACAATATAGAAAATTTATATGGATTAGTCCTTTTTACAGAGAGAAATTGTCTAGTGGCCATGCACTTTCTTATTAATCAGATCCTTCAAACCTATTTATAAAGCATAGCCAAGGAAAAGTCCCACCTAAATGTCATTCTGACTTTACCAGGTGAAGTTCTGTTTGTTCCAACACCAAAAAGCAATCTAATTATCTCATATATGATTCCAGAACCCTTCAGAATGTTGTCAGTGTGAAAAAGCTATTCAACAGGGCTAAGGCCAGGGAAATGAAATTTTGAATTAGCTACTCTTTGGGAAAATACATTTAAATGGAGCCTGGAAGTTACAGAATGTGCACTACCCAATTAAATTTGATCTTTACAGAATCAAAACCCCTTCTCTATGAAAGTAGGGTACATTGAGCACTTGTATTCTCACCTGTACTGAACAGAGTATGAATCATAAATCAAAGAGCGATGACCCAAGTAGTCCACTCAGCTGGATTTCTTTATCCCTGCACAGCAGTAGACTAATGATCCAAAAGGTAATCCCTGTTGTAATCCTTTAGCTATGGATAAAAGGAGACCCTCAGCCCCTCAGCATCACTGGAACTACACTTTACCATGATATTTTAATATACATGACATAAATACACAAGTGCTTGCCTGGCTTTCTTCCATCTTCCTTTTGAAGAATTAATGTGGATGCCAGGCCAGTGTGTAAACTATACCACACACTACTCACAGGGCAAGTCAGAGGACATATAGCTGTTTTTACCCTAATCTCCTTGATAGCGTGCTAGGGCTTTGCTGTGAACTGATCTCCATTTTCCTGTCCTTGGGCTGCCAAAAGTCAGCAAAGAAGAAAAAGGCAGGGCTGCTGCTGCTGCCACCCGTCTGTCCAGTATCACAGAGGATGGAAGGGCAACAAGAGGGCTGCATTTGTCATTTCCCTTGGCTGCAGGTTAAGGAAGTTGAATTAAAAGATACAGACTATAGCCACATAAAAAGGATGCAGAGATCTAAGTGAAACTACCCAGTAATCTGGGCAGTTGCCTGTTTAAGAATGGAGTTTTGCTTTACACACATTTTAGATTGAATTGAGTGCCTTCCCCTCCACTCACTCCATAAAAGCTACCCTATATCAACTGCTCAGTGATTCTGTTTCCTCAGCTTTAGAAAACACAGAAATGTTTGAGAAGCAACAACAATAATAACACCAAAATCCAAAACAAACAAAACAAAAAGAAAAAAAAAAACCACCTAAAACTAAACAAACAAAACCAAACCAAACCAAACAAACAAAAAAAACCCCCAGACCGAAAAATCAGCTCTTCCAAGACCTTCATGACAGAGGCCTTCAAAATAACTAGTCACTTTTCCTAAATGTCTGCAATAAAGGAGG
Source organism: Corvus kubaryi (assembly GCF_017639235.1). Lineage (NCBI taxonomy): Eukaryota > Metazoa > Chordata > Aves > Passeriformes > Corvidae > Corvus > Corvus kubaryi. The sequence goes on along the minus strand of NW_024582091.1, from coordinate 39,021,878 downwards.
GACTTTCAGATTCAGTTAGCAAACAGTAATTTAATAGTGTTAAGCTCAATATGAAACATGAGCCCACTGGGCATGGGGCTCCAGCACAGTCTTGGAAACATGGATTCATTTACAAGATGAGACAAGACAAACTGTTTCTTTAGCCCAGCAAAGCAGGGCTGGGGGGAAAAGCAGTCTATAAGTACATCTAGGAATACAGGTCTCTGAGAAGAGTAATGGTATTCCTGCAATGGGGAGATTAGGATGGTAAGAAGTGGTTGAAAAAGTGCCTGTCAGTTTAGGCTGCCAGTAAAAAGAAGGTTCCCAACAAGTACAGCTGCTAGATCTGCGCAGCAGCAGAATTAGGGGGAAAAAATCCAGCTGTGCTCCTGAGGGAGCTTGCTAAGTTAATGAATGAACTTGCATAATGTAAGATCCTCTGACAGCCAGAGATGACTATTTCTTCTCAAAGGCAGAGTCTTAAACCTACAGGGGACAAACAGCCATATATAAACTAAGTTTAACATCAAGTACTTTTTTGAAGACATAGTCTACACCTTCTCTACCTCAACATTTACCAGTTTCTTCTTTCTTACTACAATCTTCACTGCTCAAGACCAGAGCTCTGACACAAGCTTTGGAACTCAAAGTACAATGCACTGCTCTGGAAGGAATCACCAAATGGGACTGAAACGATTGACACCAAATCTAGAATTTTTCAAATTCTTCTTGCTTTTTAACCAAGACTTGGTCTTTCTGCATAAATTATATATCCCTAGTCTTTTCATGAAGAGGCTTCCTAGAATGCAGGAAGTTTGCTTTCTATACTCTCTAATAAGAGAAAATTGCTTGCTTAAAACAGTGTGCAGATGTTCTGGCTCTGATTATGGGAAGAGGGACTGTCTGAAAAACAAAGATGAAGAACTGTGTTAGAATAGAAACAAATGGTGATAAGACATCTGTCAAACATACTTGCGACCACTTTCTGTGAAAAGCAGTTCAAGAGTATATAAAACAAGCAAAGAACTAGGAGCATCCCAGGCTTCATATAAATGAATTCTTCTCTACCAAAAAGCTGATGTGTAACAACTTGACACTTCCCAGTCAACAGCTTGGCTGTTTCATAATCTACTGACAAAAGTTGCTGCTCTGAGTACATTTCCTAAGTAGAAAGGTCTTCACAGATACATCTCATTTAACAGAAGACAGTGACTGTTTTTAGCTTCTCTTCTAGTTTCCCCCATTCCAAAAATATGATACGTGTTGGATAAGAGCAAATTCTGACTAGAAAACTATTAAATTAGTGCATCTACATACTAAAAGCATTTATATCCCATGTTTAGAAATAACAGGCTATTAGATGCTGTGGTCTCATAGAAATGTGAAATAGGGCTTCTAAATGTCCAGAGCAGTTCCAGAAAAAGATCCAGAAAACTGATCTTATGCACCCTCCTCACGGACACTCTTCTAAGCATATTATCCTATGCAAAAGTCTATCTAATACTTAATAATCTGCTCAGTGGGGAAGAACAAGATAATTTTCCCCCTTTTTCCATCTCATTATGGAAACAATTCCCATTGTTTCCCAAAAACATGCTCTACTCAAAATACTGGTTTTACCATGATAATGTTGATATCTAGATATTTATCTCTTTTATTGTATCATTATGACTTACGTCACTTTCAGTTTAATCTTTGAATATTAGGTCATATTTTTATTTACAAGTGTTGATTATGTTATTGAACATATTTATCCTCACAAGGGAAAATTGGTTTTTTCACCCCCCCCAAGTGCCCTGCATGTATGTGTGTGCAAAACTGAAATAAAACTTTTCCTGTTTGTTTACTTCAGAAGCAGAATACATACGAAATTATTCTTTTTAGTTTTTTAAAGATTGATGCAAAAGCTGGGTGCCTATTTCCTACCTCCAGTTCTAAACCAGTTTGGTAACCTGGCAAGCAATTTGTCGGTGACTGCTCCAGATCAGAAAAGAGAAAAGCTGAAAATATTGTAGTTGCCTGAGCCAGCACAAGCCCCAGGAAGACACGTGTTCTGTTTGATGTATCCAAGGAGAGGTCAGTCTTCTCTGCCAGTCATACAGCAAATGGGAAGTCTCCAGTGGGAAGTCAGGAGCTGTTTGTGAGCAGGACAGGCAGCTCCTGCAAATCTAGTTGTGCCAGGTTCTCTGCAATACTCCTCTCCATCAACAAGGCTGGCACTTTTTAGACTGCTGCACCGTAAATTTAAATTCTGCTGTAATTGCTCTTCTCAAAAGCAAAGGTATATATTAATGCACCAACTTTGCAAGGCAATAGTAAGATTATTAGAGGGTGGAGAAGCCTGTCATAAGTGGAGGAGGGAGAGAGAAAATAAGGAAAAATAAAAGAGGTAGGGGAGGGAACAGGTAGTATCAAAAAAGGCAGTTGGCAGCCTTTTCCAACTCCCTGCCCCAAATATCTTACAAGCAAATAAATTATTCCTGTATACATACATCTCCTTGCAAAAGGTCCATCTTTGGGGAGAATTCAATATGCCTACACATGAAATTATAATTATGCTTTGGATCCAAGTTACCCATTTCCCTATTTTTAAACAGATTTTTTTTCCCCAGAATTTCAGGTGGAACAAACACTCATAGCCCCTCAAATCCATTTAAAATATCAGAGGAGATGTTAGGGTTTTATTTGTTTTTAATGTGCTTTTACTGGCTGTAATTTTAAATTGTTTTGTCAACTTTTGTAATTCTCATGGTGTTATACAGAATTCTGACAGTTCTTGAATGGATGATGAATGCACAGATGCACACAAGCATGCAAATCTTCTCTATGGATTTAGGACCAGAAAAGATCCTCTTCTAGTGCTGGTGAAGATGCACTTAAAGATGATTCTGTACCTTTCTTTAAGAGCTCCAAGGGATAGCTTTAAAAAGCAAACCCCATTCAATAAAATAATAATTAATTCTATCCTGTGAGACCACAGGTATTCCTACCCTGTGTTAGAAGTGGAATTCTGGAGAAACATGGTGAGGTCTTCCTTTAATATATACCCCAATGACCCATCACAGTTTTATTCCTTCCTCCCCAGTGGTTGCATTTTTCCAGTCAGTGGTTCTCTTCTAAATCTCCTGGGTATTTGCTTCCCTCCTAACAGTTCTCCGTTTGGGGCTGGCCCATTCATTCTCCTAATAATGCAGTGTTTTCATTCCACTCTTATGACATTTTGCAGATTGGCTTTAAGATTGGTGACGTGTATTGAGTCACTGGCAGGATGAAAACTTGTGTCATTCAGTGAAATGTTACAATTTCTCTTCAATTTTATCATTTAACCTTACTGTGACCACCTGCCCATCGAGTTGAGGTGAACAATGTTATGTCTTCCACAATTAAATCCTCTCAATGTATTAACTGGCCTGTAAATCTCCTATGGAAAACAAAGGTTGCCATCACATGTTAAAAGTCATCCTTTAGCACAAATACCAAGTCAAATATATTATTCTGGATGTTAGTGTCTTTCCTGTCAGTGCTAGGTTTTGCTACAATGTACACAAAATTTAGTATGCATTTTAGGCTGTCTCTATTTGCTAACGCTCAGGGGAAGCTACCACAGTATTATTTGAGTTATTACAATGTGTGTGTGTGTGTGTGTGTGTGTGTGAATATATATGTGATTTCCTAATAAGTGTCCCTACATTTTTCTCCATCTTCATGTAACAGAGAAAATACATGTTCCAAATTCTGCAGTTTTCTATGGAGAACAAAATATCGGGAGTATCAGGAAGATAATACATTAGACATGGAAGACAAGTTCTTCCATTGGATGCCTTATTGATAAACTGGAAACAAACAGAAAAAAAATTACAAGAAACATGTAGAAAAAAAAAATCTGGAATTGTGTAGTTAAAAGTTTGATCCCTCCAATTTTTGTTACTTTAAATTGAGTGAATGACATACACTAAAAAGAAAAAAGATCTGTGTATATAAAGGCCATATGCAGCTTTGTGTCTGGTTGGTTTTTTCACTTATTTTTTTAATGATTACATCTCACAGAAATACTAACATAGTTCAAACTACTCTGAAGAAAATTTCTAAGTACTATATCATCAGTTTTTTAGTATCCTTCAAGTATTTACAAAGACATTTTTTCTTTCAAGTGTTCATATGATAGGAAATGGGGGTGGAAAACCACTTTTCAAGAGAAGATTTTGAAATCATGTCTTTTGTGAAAATATAACTTTTGTGAGACATTCATTGGCTTAGGCTAAAATAGATTCTGTCAAGGCTAGATAGAAATAGCAATATTAGCACCTGATCTGTGAAAGCTGGTTTTCTTTTGACATACAGTTGCCAATATTCAAAAAAATTGCAAATCAGAGGGCTACATATTTATGAGAACTAGTCTCCATAAATCTCAGATTTTACCATGTTAGAAGTTTCTTTCTAAATGAGAACAGTAAACTTGTAAGTGAAACTTGCAAATCAGTTTTATCACTATGTGTGCATATGTATGATTTATAAATATTCTTGAAATTCCAAACTGAGCTTGTAAGTAGGTCTGATAAGTTTTTCTACTTTCTACATCAATGCTGTAAATCTAACAGCTGCAAAGTTCCAGTTCCATAGTCATCTACAGTAATAGAAAGCTACAGAAAAGGGGACTGGATGTTTATTTACTTGACTTTCTAAAATGGTATAGGATAAATCAGTTAAAAATGTTATCTTCCCCTACTACTGTAGTAGAGACAGCACTTACTGGGACCTCTGCTGTTCCAGGTAGCTGTAGCACTGATTCAAACCACTAATATTTTGCCATGATAATAAAATGATTTATTGTCTGAATATTCTGTAAATTACATTCATTCTGAAAAAATAGTAAACTGTCTTCAGATCTATTTTATATATAAGCAATAGTTTCATCATCAAAGCTACAGACAATTAAATGTAGAATAACTTATGACTTTAGGCATCAAACAAGTCAAGGGATTGCATTCTTTTAGCACTTTGTCAGCTCCAGAGCATCTAAAACACAGCTGAAAATAAAGGAGATGTTTCTGGTGTTACTATAATTTTTATGTTGTGAAATATTAAAAATGTGAACCGGAAGGAAAGAACTTTTAATTCTTTTTCAGTTTTTCTAGTTACTTGGTAAACTGCTAGAAAAGCGTTCCCTTTTGCTTGGCAATAAGCTTCAGAGATCTTTGTAAAGCAATTTTACACACTTTGCACGTTCTTCTCCTCATGTTTTTACACGTTCTTTGTGAGGCTATCTGGAAATGTTTCCTTATAATTACATATGTTTGACTGAAGTTGTATCACACCTAATATAAGCCAATTAATTAGTCATGATGGGCTCTTTTCAGCTGCACACTCATTTTCAAATGAATTTATTGAAGTAAAGGATTTACAGCATATGGACTCACAGACTTCTCATGAGTTAAACTGGCATCCATATGTACAGCTTTCAGTAGAGAACTCTAGAGTAATATTTACAATGTAAATATCAACTTTTATTACATAAGAAACAAATATATCACAACTTTCACTTCACAACATATTTGTTCTGGTTTGATGACTAAAGTCATCTCTTTGAAATACTATGTGGAACTCAAAAATAGCTTGTTCTCGTCATAGACTTTACCAGGTGTCCTTCAGAGGTCCTGAAAAGCAAAGGAGAAATGTGCTTTAGAAGTCAGTTTTTTAAGCATTTGCATCATGAGGTGTACAAAGGCAGACAGCTGGCAATAAATAACACTTGATATAAAACAATTGCTGTGCTTGGGACAGACAGGCTGAGATGCGGCTGCTCACAGGAGTTTGGTGGGCATTACAGTCAGATAAGACTGTAGGATGAGAAAAGAAAGGTTGAGTGACTAGAGAAAAATGTTACTGCAGATTAGCCTACAGGGCAGAACTGCTCACTGAAATAATCCTGTATCCTTGAAATGGATACACAATTTCAGGTTGCTCATTCCACACTACATTAGCAACTGGGCACTGCAATAAAACGACAGGTAACAGTCAATACTGATTCACCTACAGGCACACCTGCCTCATCAGTAAAGTCACTAAAGAAAGGAAAGGACTGAAAACGTCTCCAGGAAAATATCTGCGACCTGCTGCACCACTACTCTTTCTCCCTTAGTCAATGCCAGAATAGTAATTTTGTCCAGAAAGAACATTTCTTTCCAGAATCACGTTGCTTACGAATTGTTTAATTCCTCAAGGCATAAGCAGTTTATGTCCTTTCTAACCTTTGGGAACTTTAGAGGAAGCGCCACAGTGGAAAGTGGAAAGGAAAAGAACATTTTCTCATTTTATATCAGTCTTGAAAGGAAACAACTTTTTTGGGGGGGCAGGGGGGTGGGTGTTTGGGGATGATACAAGAAAAGACATTTCTCCAAATTTTATCTTCAAGAATAGCCTTTTAATCTTTTTTCTTACTTGTGTTTTGAGACACAGCTGAATGCCAAAAACTATCCTATCATCAATTCCATAATACACTTTGAAGAATACCAAATTCGCTTCTACCTTACACTTTCAATGTTATGTTCCTTCAAGTGTTGATGTAGAAGGGTTTACATTTCAGTAAAACAAAGAAAAATAATTGTGAATGACTTTAGAAAGAATAGTAGTAGCTAAATGGAAAACAGGAACTTCAAGATTTGCATGTTGTGCTTTCTTAATGCATAAGGTTCATGTTGCTGATGTCCTTAGTTCTAGGGGCAACTCCTTCCTAATGAAAAAGATGTTAAATAAAATCTGTGGCATTCTTTTTAATTAAAAGAAATATCCTCAAGTTTGTTCTCTGAAGAAATAATGATCCTTGTAATTAAAAATGAGTCAGTTCTGGTTTTATGCTGCAGTGCACACTTGTTGAAACACCCAAGTGAGTTAGGTGCATTATTAACAGTGCCATTTAATTAGGAATTTTCAATAGCAGCAATCATGGGAAAACTTAAAGCTAATTATTAAAAATTATTATTTTATTCAGACACAATCTCTGTAGAAACATCAAGCTTTTCATGGAAATCACTCCCTTTCCTAGAGGATTCCGATTTTCTGGTAGGCCATACTTCATGTACAATTAATCTCGTTTTATGGGTCAAGTCAAATAACAGCAAGAGGGAAGAAAATCTTGGCATACCAGTGGGAGGTGGCTCAGCAGCTCATCTACAGAATCGTAGTTTTCTGAAAAGGATGGTTCAAGAAGTTCTGCTTCATCTCGAAGTTTAGCAGGGTTTAGCTCTTCCTGGCTGTTGTGGATCAGAAACAATTTTATTGCTCTCAGAAGAAAAAGCAAAGAAAGCAAAGCCTTCTTCTAACCGTAGCTTCTGCACATTTTCTTACACTTACACCCAAAGTGTTATAGAACATATGAAATAGCATGTTTAATGAATAATGAGACATGATATTTAAAAGCAGTTGTCTAAATGAGTGAATATGCAAATGGAATACAAAGGTCTACAAAAATGTATGCTGGCACTTCTCACCTACACCAATTAGGGCATATAGTCCTTCAGGGACTTCTAAATTTTCATTTCATATGTTTACAGAGAGGCAAATTTTCAACAAATTTCTTTATAAAATTGTTGTTCATGTTCCATAGCTCAGTGGATTTTTTCCTTGAGAAGATTTTTTTATAAATAAAAACAATGTAAGAATCTATCGGAAGTTTTTTAAAATTGCCAGATGCCATCTCCTCTTTATTCTTTCATTCTAATCTCATTGTGGTGTCTGTTCCAAGAAAATGTTGTCTGTATTTGAAAACCATGCTATAAATTATGCTATCGAGTCATTAATGTTCAGTGCCTTTTGCTTGTCCTTTCTGTATACGTACGTGGATGTAAACCTTTTCTGTCCTAATACCATAAAAGTATGGAAACAATACATATTTTCTTTTTTGTAGTACCTTCTTTTTCCAGTTAAAACTGAGTTTAAGTATTTCTTCACAGCCATCTGCTTTCGAAAGCGGCTGTAATTGTCAGTGAAGACAGCATCAGAGTGGCGCTTGACAGGACTGTCCTGGGAGCTGGCAATACAACAATTACAATGGAAAAATTAAGAGACAATATCTGTTTAAAAGAAGATACCATTAAATGAGTGAAATAAGCTTTATGATGTTGGTTAGCCTAATAAAAGCAAATCTCCATTTCAGTTTTCATTTTGCCATCTATGACTTTAGATCCTTCCTCTGTTGAAAAGAAGCCACTGCTTCTATTGCTTACTATGTATTTTAAAAATAAGGATCAAATTCCAAAGTCTTCTGGGACACACCTTCCACTGATTGTTTTCTCAATTTTCCCATGACCTATGCAATTAGGATACATTGTCAAAGATTTCTAGATTTCTTATCCCAGGAGTTCTGCAAAATCGAGTGGTTAAGTGTGGATTTCATGACTCTCTCCTGTCTGTACTCACACCCCAGCTTGCACCTTTTAATAAACAGATTATATCCTAATTTCTATCATTTGTGTGAATATATTTCAGTACAATGCCAAGGTTTAAGTCTGGTTTAAGTCTCAATAAGTTCTTAAAGGACCTCATCATTGTTCTTATTGAACTCAGTAGAGTTGGAGTCTACCGCAGAGGAAAGTCAGAGTGCAGCATCACACAAGTAGCTATAAATGCTTGTCCTAAGGTTTCAGAAGACAAAACACACCTTGTGAAAACCAAACCTGGAGACCTTTTCTCCGTGCACGATCTTGGGAAATGTCAGGATGTTCTGTTTTAAATGGTCTCTGTTAGGTCATAGCATATAAGAAACTGGAACTGTATGCTCTGGAACAAAGGCAGCATTGACATAAATGGAGGGCTAATTTTTACTCAGCTTTTGAGTGTATGAAGTGGGTACTCAGTGGTATCATCACAGTGGCTCATCAGTTTCTGCTTACGGATTTGAAAAGAAGAAAAGTATACAGTAATCCTACCCAGCACCCTGTGCCCCTTAGTTTATTAATGTACTCGTCTGCAAGTTGCATCCAGACCCCTTGTCTATGAATTTGCTTCATTCTTTTTTGAATCCTTCTGCAGTACAGATTGCACAAACATCTGTCAACATGTTCTACAGCAGGAAAAAACTATTCCTTTACATTTTCACTATAAGCCAATCATTTCTTGATTTCATTGTGCATTTCCCTGTTGTTAAGTACTGAGTAACCAATCATTTTTTATTTACTTTTGCCACTCATCTGCCAAGCTAGTAAAAACACTGCCAGAAAAAAAGAATTAGCAAATTGGCATGATAAACATTCTAATATTTCCAGTATACATTATCCATGTTTTGTGCAGTGTCTGTTGCTCTACCTCTCACAGCTGTGTCAGGAATAAATAGTAACATACTTATTTAGTAATATCACTAAATACTTATATAGGATTTTCAGCTTCCCCATAATTATGTAAGCTTCTCTTTCATTATCTCTAAATCACAAAAAGGAGAACTTGGATACAGAAGGGTAAAAAAAGTGCTAATAAAGCCAGCTAGGAAAAAAATCTACCTAATGTGTCACCTCACCTAACTCGTTTTCTAATAAGCGAATGCAGATATCTCTTCACAGCAAGTTTAGCCAAAAGATGGCTGTAGACACTGGTGAAAATTCCATCAGCATGCCTTGCATTTCTGAAATGGACAATAAATAAACTCTACAATACAGCCTGGGTTCATATAATTTTGATAATGTTCATTTTGTAAACATACTGCTTTTTTTTAATTTATCTATTGTACATATTAAATTAAACCAATTTCATAAAATAACTTCCAGATTTTCACAATGTACTTTTTAGTCCTTCCTGGAAAGTGAAGGCATTCATCATGCCAGAATGGCAATACAATCAACATCTCTGCCAACATCCCTACTGCTACCAGTATTCAAGCAATGGCTGTGGGATTTTCTTCTGTAATTGAGTCTTCCTTTCCTAATTCTCAGTTTGAAAATGTGAATGATTTTTTGGCAGACATCAAGTAGTCCATCATCTTTTGTATTTATGATAATAAAGAAACTCACCTATCAATAATTCTGGACAGATCAAAATAGAATTTCTCATTTTCAGGTAATGTGTTCTGCAAAATATCTGATTCTGACTTTAATGACCCACGGGCATGGTCAGGTTCACTGGCTCCATCAAACGGCATTCTGTTTCCCAATCTGTTGGAGAAAGAAACCATGTAAAGTACAGCTAGCTGAGGACGCGCAACACTTTACTGCAGCTAACATTCTGGTTTGTGTCAAAATGCACATCTACCTACTTTAATCTGTAAGGCATTTTAAAAAAAGCTGGATAAAACAAAAATCACTTTCAGGTAGAATCCATGCTTAATTGTAGACTAATTTACATAACAGATCCTTCTCTCAAATGCATATTTCCTAGATAAATGTTCTCATTGAATACAATTTATTCCAGTATATAATGTATGACAGTCACAGCACAAGTGACAACCATGAAGCTTTTCCTAACAACTATATTTTGTATAAATGATGGATGGAATTAACAGCCTCTACCCAAGCAAAGTGAAAACTGTTCCTGTGATGTATTTACCTCCCAGTCAAGATTTAAGATGTGCTTTGAAATGCAGAATGAAACAGTTCTTAGGCCTTCTCCAAAGAAAGCAAATATACCAAGAACTTCAAACTAAATGCAAAGTGCAGTCATATATCTCTACATGTTTTTATTCTCCCATGTTAGAGGCTAAAAAATGTTTACATTTAATCTCTTAAAACGTATTATGGCAATTGCTCTGTATAAACTGATGTACAGTTATTTCACATTTTTGTAAACTGCGATTTCTTATGGTGTGTGATTTTATCGAGGGGAGTCTGACTGCATAACACTGGTTTGGCATCATTCCTTCTGGCTGCTCTTATGTTCTGTGGCAGACAAGAGGCTCCCATCGTTGTAGGAAACCCCTGTGTGTGATGACACACAAAAATCACACACTAAAACTGAGATAGACTACTGCCCTTGTAATTTTAGTCACTGTTAGAACTGCTTATGTATCTGACCCATGTAAGTCTTCTGTCTAGCAAAAAAAAGGTGCAAAGTTGCTGTGTAAAATGAACCAGCTCAAGTCACACCGCTTGGAAGTCAGTCACTGTGCTGTTTTGCTGTTCTGTTTTTCATCGGTCCTCCTACACTTTATGTTCCTCTTACCTAGATGCAAACCGTACCGTTCTGCCATCTGATTTAATTTAGCTGGACCACTAATAGCAACTTCAACCAGCCGAAGCACGCAGCGGTACAAAAACTACGCTCCGCTCTGTTCCCATGGACCCGCTCACGTCCCAGGGCTCGCCGCGACCCCCATCCCGTCCGCCCCACGCACATGCCGCGGTCACCACGCCCCAGCCCGCGGGGCAGCGCTGCTGCAGCCGCCTCGGGAGCTGCGAGCGCGTCCCGGCGGCTGCTGCCCGGTGGGTGCGGCCGGCACCGGCCGGGTCAGGCCTGACCGCAGCCTCGCCGCGGGCACCCCGCGCACCGCCGATACCGGGCAAAGACCCCGACGGGAAGCGCCGCGCTGCGCGCTCCTTGGGAGGGCGCAGCGGAGTACTGGCGCTTCTCACAGCCCCTTCTGCCTCCGGCCGAGGCTGGGCAGGCCCCTGCGGGCCGGAGAGGCGCGGAGCAGAGCTCGGAGAGCGGAGCGGAGCGCGGCCTTACCGCGGCACGGGAGGGAAGGCGGCGCCCCGCGGGGGCAGCGCCCGCGCCCGCCAGCAGAGGGCGCTGAGGAGGGCGAGGGCGAGGAGGAGCGGGGAGGCGCTGCGGTGCTCCATGGCCGCCACCTGTGGAGGGAAGAGCGCAGCCGTCACCCACCGCCCCGGCCCGCCTGCGCCCCTCGGGGCTTCGCCCCGGGCCGCCGAGCCACTGCCCCGGCCCCGCTCCCAATCGCGGTCCCTGTCCCGAGAGACGCCACCGGCCAGCAGGGTCGCGATGGCGGGGGAGCTGCCGGCGGCCAGGGAGAGCTGGCACCCCCGAAGGTGAGCCCCGGCCCGGTGCAAGGGGCAGCGGTGCCAGGGGCTCAGCCACTTAAGCGGTAACAAGGGAGGGTCCCGCCCCGGCTGCCCTGGGCTTTCAGAACCTCTCCCCACTCCCCGACAGCCGGGACGCCTTCCCCGCAGGTCCGGGGGGGAGAAGAGGAGCGGGGGTACGGGACGGGGACATCCTTTCTCATCCGCTGTCAAGTTGCCGCTGTGGCGGGGAGAAAGTTACTCACGGAGCCGCGAGTCCGTCGGTGGGTCTGGCTGGGCGGGCGCGGAGCGGTGCTGGGGGAGTGAGCCCTGGTCCGCTGCTCTGCTGCCGGGGCGGCGGCAGAGGGTGAGGAAGATGAAGAGGAGGGCTCCGTCTCGCCGCACGCTCTGAGCTGCCCGCCGCGCCGCCGCGTTTTATAGCGTTTACACGTTTCTGCTTCCGAAGGAGCAATCACGTTACTGGAGAGACGTCACCCTTCCCAAGGGGACGGTCGCTTTGCTCAGGACAGTCAGAGACTTATATTTAACTCATGAGCAGTCGCGTACCTCTTCCCTCTTCACCTCATCCCCTCCGGCCATTATTTGATTTATGTTAATGACATAGTTTTGCGGGGACCGGAGCCCCGTCGGAGGGGTGATTCCGCCTCGCCGGGAGAGCAGGCGGTCGTCGGGGTCCGCGGGGGCACGCCACACCGCGCATCCCTGCCCACAGCCGGGATAGCCGGAACGAAGGGGGCTGCACTCCCCGGGCCCTCCGCTCCCCCACCCCCTCCCCCGGCCCCCATTCTCCCAACCCCCGGGCTTTCCTAAGGAGCCCGCTTTCCCGCCCCGGGGTTGCTCCTTTCCCTAGCTCTTCGGCAGTGTTTCCATGCTAAACTGGTCCCTCTCCGTCCCTGGCACATGCGAGTCCCTGACGGGGGTTCCCGCCTGGGGTGCGGAGGGAGTTGGTCTGAAAAACAAAATTTTCCTGCGGGTTTTAGTTTGATTTTAGCAGGTGTCGGGGTGTTTTCTACTCTTCGCTATTTTGTTTAAACTGCGTGCGTGTTCGTGGAAAACGGATTATCCTCCACATCCAAGCGCCGCTTGGTGCAGCCAAGCACGATGGGTGCTTCCGCGGATCCCAGCGCCGGCACGCGCAACACGGGCGCGCAGGGAGAGCGGCTGGAGCAGGAGGGGGATCAGCTCTTCCTTCTAATGTGTCTTAAGCCCAAACCTCGGGGATGCCACAGCAAGGGAGAATCACTTTCAAGCCTTTGATTTTTCCCCTTCGAATTTTCCCTGCCTCAGAGAGATCTGTGGGCAGCAGGGAAAGAAATACAGGGGAAGTGGGCGTGGGACCCGCTGGCGGGCCGGCAGGACAGGGCTGATCAAGCAAGCACCTCTTCAGTGTCGCACCGTGTCTTCTCTTTCAGGTGCCTGCCCTGAAATATTTGCCAAATAGTCGCAGAAGAATTTCAGCTGTAAAGGTCATTATCCTCTTTTATTTTTTCTTTTTTTCCTTTTTTTTTTCCTTGAGCTTTTGTGCCTCTAATCCTCCTACTCAATCAGTAACGATTGTACCAAATCCATACAGACGATTTCACCATTTCTTCTTACTTCTAATAAGTTTTTCTGTTTCATGTTTCACTAAAGGTTAGGCAGGCTCAATGCCGAAGATTCTGCGATGCTTAATCACATTTTCTAATTCAGTTACATAAAGAATAAGTGAATTAGATTTAAAATGCCTGGAAATTTGTTTCTCGGATGACAGCTGTGACTAAAACCAGAGTTCCTGCAGTAGTCTAATTTCAGGAAATTTTCCCCTTGTTACTACATAACTGGGGGTCGAAGAAGCTATTCTGCTCCGGAATGGCGGGATGAGCATCAATGGCACCGTATTCCCCTCACCTCAGAAACATCCCAGCTAGGGCGCATAGGCGTTGTGCCGTATGCACGACCTGGGGAAGTGCCGTGGACTTCATTCAACTACTTGAAAGAGGAGAGAGGAAGGAGAAAGCCATCTCCTGGGTGGTGTAGGGCCGCGTGGCCGGGGCACTGCGAAGCCTGCGGTTGCCCAGTCTCCTGGCCTGGAGCGGCGAGTGGCGAGGGGAGGCGGCACTCGGGACCCCGCGGGCAGGGCGGGTTCGAGGGGGCCGCGGCTGCCCGCGCTCCCGCTCCTCAGTCCAGGTTCCCAGCCCCTCTCCTGTTCCTCAGTCCCGCTCCCGCCGAGGGCGCCGCTGCGGGAAAAGCCGAACGCTGCTGGCAGCAGGAAGCGGAGAAGAAAGAAGTTTCCTTCTAGCGCTAGCACGCCTGAGTTAGCGCAGCCTGTAGAGGGGGTCTCGCAGGAGTCCTGCGGACCGCGGTCCCTGGAAGGGAGGAGGGGAGCAGGCAATTCAGTCTAAGGGATATGTGAAAAACAAGTCTGCTGCCAGTTACTATGTATGTGCAGTATGGGTGGCTGCGTGCTCTGAGGAGATGTGTATAGTCTCCACTGCCTAAAAATTAGAGAACCACTGGCAAATCAGGGCTTTTTTACCATACTGTACCATTTGGTGCTGTGAGGTACCGCACTGCACCCTTCCATAGCGTACCTGGTGAATCTGGTTTGCTGTAACTTAGTTTCTTGTCTACAGAATAGGGAAAATAGATGGTATTGTAAGACTAGATGCACTAGAGATTTCTCACACCATTAAGGGGGCTCTAGAGAGGTTTCTTTATCAATACTGTCATCCTTAAGGAGGTTCTGAGGCCATTTAACCCAGCTTGACACAGTGTTGTCTAACCTAGTGTACTACCTGCAAAGAAGGGGAACAAAGTCATAGGGACATCAAGTGGTTCCTCTTGTTTAGTCAGGAAATCTCCAATGGTGCTTTGAATGGACCCCAAAAGTCCAAAACACTCTTTAGTTGCACTAACAATTGTCTGCATTTCCTTTAAGCACCCTGTTACAACCCACCATCTCCTCCTCTTGCAGATAAATTGAAGAAGAGATTCCACCTCCCCCTTTCTCCTTAGTCCTTCCTCACGCTTCTCGAGAGGATTTTCATTGAAGGAGGTTGGTTTGGGATGACTGACAATGGTTTGGGATGGCAATCCAAATTCTATCTTTTCCAATTTTTTCCCCCCGAAGCTTAAATACACTACTATTTCCACATTTGAATAAGTTTTGATAAGAGTAAGTCATTAAAAAGAAAATAATTATTTATAAACAGACAGATGGAGAAAAGACCCTTTTCCATCAATATCCTAAGTGAGATCCTCTAAGATCTAGGTAGATGAACCCTTTTTGGATGGTCACTCCCACTGTTTTCTACTGGTAAAAGCTCTGCCCTTTCAGGAAAGTGTCACTTGGGAGAAAATAGTGCTTGGGAGCTTCTCCAGGATAATAATTAAACGCAGGAAACTCCTGGGAAATCAAGTATTTTTCAGTGGTTTTTACAGGAATCCTGATGCATAGCACCATCACATTTACTGAACCTTTTATCTTCATTCTATGTGTTATCAAATATCTTTTGGCTACTCTCCATTTTTGCTTCAATTTCTTCTTTAATGTTCCACTTAATAAAACAAAAAATCAAAAAAAGTTACAATTATAAAATTGCAATATTTAGGAATGATGGAAAACCAATTAGACAAGATGGAGCAAAGAGCAGAATTTGTCTGAAAGTTTGTCCTACCATTTGTATACAAAATTGTGTGATGTATATATAAATCAAGTATTACCTAAAATAGCTAAATCATCTAGGGTAAGAAATTTGGGAGTTCTTAGGGTTGTTAGTTAGATTTGATTACTATTTTTAGCATGTAAAACTATTATGAAATTGACATGCTAAAAATCTCTTAAAGCCAAATCCTTAGATGAGAGGAATCTGCTTAGTTCCATGAAGGACCTGCTTAGCATTTACCAAATTTATCATGTAATTGTATTTGAAAAAGAGAATTGCATCAGAAATAGAATTAACATTTTGTTTGGCAAAAAAAAAGAAAGATAAAAATACTAAGAGACTTTTTTGAGGACTTTCATATTCTATCAGAAAAGGAAACTTCTACTGACTCATGAGGTCTCTTATAAATCATCGGGTTAACAGAATGTCTCTTGTGCATTACAGCTCATGTTGCTGTGGATGAGTTCAGAAACTCTGCCTTTGATCCCATAGCCATATCACATTGATCCACGAGTTTTTAGAGCTTATAGAGCAGATTGATGGGGCACTACTATTCAGCAGCTAACAGAACAGCTTTTTCAACTTTCACAGAAGAGATAGCAGATGAAAATTCAAGAAACTGTATATGAAGAATAAAATATACAACTAAAAATTGATAAACTAACCTGCCCTTCTCTAATCCTTTAACGGCAGGATTAGCATATTCCCCAATATCTGCTCTCAGCATCCTGTTGCATTGCTGGATCCCACTCTGCCATAAATATTTATATTCCTTGATATCACCCAGTTTGAAAAAATGGATGAAATGCTGAAAAATGAAAATGCTGAAACTTGTTCCAGCTTCACTTTCTTTGCAGCTATCTCTGAATGCTTCTCAGAAGAAATAAGGAGAAAACCATCAGTTTGTTCTTTTAGGTAAGTTTTATTTCAAAAGCACAATCCATATTCTATCATACCTTTAGCCTGAGTGAGTTCCGCAGACTCAGAAATGTGATGGCAAGCAGAATAGAACACAGACAAATATTTTTCAATTAAAAACTCATGAGTTGCCTTCTGCAACAGAAACATTAAGAAGAGTGCTTGCCTCCTCAGTTCCCAGGCTGTGGGAGGGTCACACAGATGGAACAGGGGAGCCTTCATTTCCTCTCTCACCCTTTTTGAGTCCTGCTTTCAGGTCAAAAGTGTGGATCTTCAGAGCAGAGTTATCAACTGAAGCAAACTCCTGCAACATGTAAATTATATTAACAAACATGATAACTATCTACACCACCTGAACAAGTTTCTCCTGCTCCAGGTGGTACCTTTGCATTATGATTCTGTGTGGGTTAACAATTTTCAAAACCAGTTTTCAAAATCACTGGAACGTTTGGATTATGCCCATGACTCCCAAACAGACTCCCGCCGCTTGCATCTGTGTGTCTGGGCATGACAACAACATCCATGTTACAGACCTGCTTGGTTAGAACTTCTGAGTAGATGCAATGATGAGCAAATGGCATGCAGGAGAGCTGCTGACTCCTGTGATACTTCCAAGAGTCTTTTCCCCTTGCCTCAGATGTTATCTGGGAAAATTCCTAATGCTTCTAGTATAGTTCTGTGTTTTCATACCCCTTTACCTTTGGGGTGAAGGACACCCCAAAATGCAATCTCAGCTTCTCTCAAAAACTCCAAAGCAGTTTGGCATAGGCATTTTGTTCTCCATATGTTTGTGTTGTCTGGTATGTGTGTGGACTACTGCTTCATGTCCATCTGGTTCATGATATGCAGCTGTCCTAGAAGCATCAGTCTAACTTCCTTCTCATTCTTTAGCATGGATGTGGTGTTTTTGCCATCCCACTCTCACTATCAGACACATGTATTCTGCACTCATACCTCAGGAGGACCCGTGACTACACAAGATTTAACAGGAGCTTTAATATAACTGGTTTTCTTTCAAAGCAATTTCCTTCTAATGTTTCACCTGACTTGTTTAAAGTATTCCATTTACCTTAAAGCCCAGAAAACCACATGGTAATACAAAGTTTGTCAGGAAGCAGAGTAGTTTCTGATTTGGTCATATTGTATTCTTTGTTTTGAACAAGCTCTCTGAAATATGTCCTATTTCTACCAGCACAGTTATAATCTTCAAACTTCAGCAAAGGATCAGATGATTCTTTCATCACCAGGAAGTTTTCCCTCCTCCTGCAGCTCCTCCAACCCAATCTTCTTCTCTGCAAATCTAAAATAACCTCTGTGTATGACAAGGATGTGTCTGTCTTTCAGATGTCATAATATTCAGATTGAATTTGCCATTCATTTTCACCCAGCTCTTTGCTTCATGGTTTTGGATATACAAAACTGGGTTTTCTGTGGTGAACGTTTGGAAAATCACGTTCTTTTTCACCATGTTCTTACATGTGTAAATATCTCTAAGCTAATATCCAATTATCTAAACAAATACTAAGAACAATCTTTCAAATTCATGTCCTTACATTTTCCCCACGCTCTTAGGCCTGTCACCTGTCCTATATGATACCTTATGGAAGTCCTTTTGCCTCTACCTGCACAAAAGAAATGCAAACTAGAAATAACCTCCAAAATCCATTTGGATTATCTGTTAAAAGTAAAACCCATAAGGAGTGCCATAGTGGAGTTCAAAATTTAGAAGTCTGAGACCAAAACTGCCTAGCGTGCCTTATCTCACCACGATTCGCTGTTGACACTCACCTTATGTAGTCTGCAAGTTTATTGGGAGCTTGGGAAATCCAAGCTTCTTTGGGAAACTAATGTTGCTAATGACTAGGAGCACATCTGCAGATTCAGGCAAGCTGCTGAAAGTCTATTTGCCTCCTTATCTAATTCCTATACTGCAAAATCTCCCATGAAGTATGGGAGAATTTAGTCCATTTAAACATTTGTAACCATATGATAGGAATCTTTCTTGGGTTGTAATTGCAATATCTGTGCTGAAAACACTGGTATACTTCCCCAGTTTTGCATAGATTCTTCTTCCTGTGTAAAATACAAGATGCTGGTTCTAGACTGTGTGGCCAAATTCTTTTTGTCTTCCCCAGTGAATACTGCTACTATTGCACTGTCTGGAAGCTTGTGAGAGCAGACATACCATCTCAGGATATAAAAAAAACCACGTCAGTCGGGCTGGAAGGCTCATCTTAAGATGCTAATTATGCCAGGATAACTTTATCCCTTGAACTGACCTAATCATCACAAGTTCTTTATTTACCAAGCTGAAAAAAGAAACCATCTAAAAGCTAGAGCAGAAACAAGCTAAAAATGCTTCAGTCTCAAGCAATTACCACTATTGTCTTCATGGAAAAAGAGCTGAGAGAGGTTTTCTAAAACTGTCCATGTGTATAAAGGGCATGGTGTAACGTGCTGTCTCTTAGCACTACTCTAAGCCTAATGTACATTATTATGGGTGTGGAAATCTATATTCACATTTAGTTGCTGTGAAGAAGGAATATAGAAGAAAGTATCAACCTGTTTATCATCCTTAATAAATGATGTAATTTGAACTTGACTGTTTTTGATATTAGTCATGAAAGAACTTCTGTAGTGTTCATGGACAAGAGAGCTACAGTTCCAACTTAGTTTATTATTTAGTTCTACTCCACAGGTCACGAGAACAAACGATAACTCCTACATCTTGTTTAATTGGCTTCTTGGCCAATACGTCAATGACTCATTACCCTTTCCATTTTACATGAAGCACTAGGAGTGTTCCAGTGAACATGGCACCACAGTCAATATATTTTAAGTACACATGAATAGATCCAATACTAGTAAGTGTCTAAGAGATTTTAGGAAATGAAGATTATCACAAAGACAAAAGACATTAATAGGCACAGCAACACCTTTGATAGCCATCATGTGTGGTGTCACTGTGCATGTGTATAATTATATTCTGCACTTTGTTTGCATTTTTAAATGTGACAAATGAATTACAGTGATTTCTGCAGAAACAAGTGAAACATTCAGCACCAGAATCAGCACTATTGAATATCAATATTAAAATGTTGCTAATTAGTGGACTTAAGCCATGGACCTTAGCACCTTGAAATTTGTTAAACTTTCTGCTCAAATCTTACTAAAACATGAATTCATAAATAATTAATGTATATTCGAATCTTGCTCCTGGTGATGCCGTGTCAATCGTATGGTTACATCAATAGCTGAGCAGTAAAAATAACTGTGTAACTCTTTTCCAGCATGTAACTGCAGGATTTTCAAATATTATTTCATGTAATAGATAATTATTCTGTACACTTCCAGCGGTCCAAGTCACAGGTAATTTTTTGTCTGGCCTGAGATATTATCTGGTATAATAGAAAAATTTTCCAGAGATGTGAAATCACACAATGTCAAAATAGAAAATTATATCACACATGCACAACACTAGGTGTGAAAAGGACAGAAAAGGTCATCTGTTGTAGGAATTCTTCCTGATTTATTTTCAGAGATGGTCTCAGGTTGCTTCTAGGAGCTTCAGCTTGGAAAAGGGGGGAGGAACTTTCAGAATGGTTAGAAGATTATCCAAACAAGATTTCTTTGTCTATTGACATTACTCAACAACTGCTGTAATTTTGAGCACTTGGTTCAAAGACCTTTGCAGTGAAATGGTAACAGAACAATTGGCTCAAGGAGGTTTACTCTTCTTTCAGCTCTTGAAACAAATATGTTGAATAGTATAACTTGCTTTTTAAGACAAAATGTAGTATAAACTGAAGCTGAATCCACACTCCTGTCTTGGCCTCTATTCCCTTAGGCACATTGCTCCATACAGAGCTGTGTGGTTCAGAAAGCTCATCCTCAGCACAGCTTGTGGTTCTGGTGTCTGGGACTGCAAAAGGTCGTGGATCAGCCTCTCCCAGGCAGGAACACCGGCTGCATCTCCCAACTTGACTACCACTGACTGGCTAGGAAAAACTTGTTTATTGTCAGCTTGGAGGCTGAAGACCATATTAATGTTCGGTGTAGTCATATTTTAGCTACCTGCTATGCCCAGTAAATAACTGTGCCTAGTAGTAACATCGCATATAATTCTTCATGCAGAATTTGTGCATGCAGTAAAAGATACCCAAATAAAATTGTCTTGATAGTTAAAAGGTTACAGGGTCACTCAGAAATGCATGCCATGTACAAATTTAAGAGCATGAAAATAAGCCAGAAACTGGAGTCATTAAAAAAATTCCAGACCCCTTTTTACCTTGGCCTCTCGAAAGCTCCAGGCAAAGCTGAACCCAAAGTGACATCTCTCAGGATCTATCAAAATAATGCATTTTGTCAATTCCTCATGCTGTCTAGAGGCAGTAAAGATTACAAACAATTTTTTCACAGGCCTCTAAGAGACTGTTCTGCTGGGGACAGTTTGTCTTCAGACAGTCTTGATTATAAGCAAGATCATTGTAATGTCTGCCTCAACAGTCAGAGGAGAGACTGGCTGGCTGATGCTAGAACTGTCTTTGCTCTGCTTTGCTTTCCAAACCCACCTCTAAAATGCTCCTCCAGAAGTGATCTTTACCAGAGTGAGACTCTAGAAAAAATTCCCTTTAGTCTTTCTTGCTGTCATCCTATTTCATAGGCACCTCATCCAGAGAGATGAGCTAATGCAAAGAATACCTCTGTCGAACAACAGAACTACCAAGACTCAAACAAAGCTGCAATTCTGAAGTTCCTAACCCTGCTCTCACATCTGATTCACCATGTCCTTTGTTGTCAGCCCCTCATGTGTCTCCATAAGGATGTAAAGATCACCCTTATGTCCCTACAGAACTTTTTACATGCTCAATGAGCGACTGGGCAGGTGAGATGAGCAGAGTAGTCGTGTTTTCACAGGAAAGAAACTTTCAAGAAAGAGAAATCATTTGGCAGATGAAAATTCTGTTCTTAAATTAGCATTAAACTTGTTCTTAAACTAGAGTTATGTGCTTTATGAAATTATATTCTGATTCAACAGAGTTGTTAAATAGATGAGTAATCTCATTGCAGTCAGTAATAGAGCAATATAGATTAAACTATCAGCAGTCAGCCAGAACATTTGGTAGGTTAAGGGTAGATTGTGAACAAGTTTTTGCTGGATTGAGCTTGTGTAGCAAGGCTCTCAGTTGTGTGTCTAGCATATCACATTTGCAAATCTGCCCCTTAAGTACAGCAATATATAATACAGTATATTTCTTACTTTCTTTTGATTCACTGTAGGGGTTTAACCCAGCTGGCAACCAAAGCCCATTCAGACCCTCACTCACACCCCCAACAGCAGGATCAGGGAGAAAATCTGAAGGGTAAAAGGTAGAAAACTCATGGTTTGAGATAAAAACAGTTTAATAGGGAAAGCAGAAACTGCGCAAAGCAAAACCGGGAATTAATCCACTGCTTCCCATGGGCAGGCATCCCCAGGAGAGCAGGACCCCATCACAGATAAGAGTTACTAGGGAAGACAAACGCCATCACTCCCAAAATCCCCCTTTCCTCCCCACTTTATATTCTGAACATGATACAATATGGTCTGGATTATCCCCTGGGTCAGTTTGGGCACCTGTCCTGGACGTGTCTCTTCCCAACCTCCTGTGCACCCCCACCCCCTTGCCAGTGTTGGCAGTATGAAAGCAGAAAAGGCCTTGGCTCTGTGTAAGCCCTGCTCAGCAGTAACAAAAAACATCTCTGTTATCAGCCCTGTGTTCAGCACAAATCCAAAAAATATCCCCATGCTAGTACTGTGAAGACAATTAAGCAACCCCAGGCAAAACCAGCACAACTGTCCTGTTGTACTTTTAAATAAACAGTTATACTTGAAACTCTTTGATCACTAATGACTCAGATTTTGAGTACAACATCGAGCGCAACAAGATTGTCTGAAACATTCTTGGTTTATTTTTAAATCTTTGTAATGCCCGGCACTGGAAGCAGCTTTTAAATCACCTAGCCATTTAATGTCTTACAGGTGCTTTGAATGAAGCAGGAACATCTATTTATACCTCTGTGAACTGCGAAAATGCACTTAAAGGTATGTGATGACATCTAGCCTTCAGTACCTATAAAATGTCTGTGAGAAGGCATGCAGATGCATAAGCTTTGTTATGGATCAGGGAATGATCAGGAAAGACCATTTCAGGCATCTTTCAGGAACACTGTCTCGATATTAAAAACACTCTCGCTTGCCTTATTTTGCAACGTCATGGTAAATCTGCCATTCTCCAATGCATTTGGATTAGTTGAATCCTGTCAATCTACACTGAGCTTTCACAGCTCTTATTTCTCTCATATATTTTTGGTTTTATTGGGAATATCTCTCTGGCCTAGAGCAGGTTCCATGTATTGGTGAAAGTGATAAAAATTTGAAAATGCTTTGGTATATCAGAGACAGTTTAATTATTTTTTAAGCTAATACATTTCAAACATCATTTCATCATGATTACATGATGTAGAAACATATTTAATGTTCAGTTTCCTTTTCAGAAGTGATTCAATGCCTAGAAGCATTTAGAAGCTTTGAGAGATTTAATTTAGTGTATGTATAAGTACCCAAAAAATATGTTCTTGTGCATGCAGGAATTTTTATAGAAGTTTTTATAGAAGTTTTATATTACCCAAAATGATCCAAAATATCTGCATTATGAATTAATGTGTTGTGGAGTTATGAGAATTTTGCAAGGCAATTCAAAATTTTGCTAAATGATGTCTGCCACTTAGTACTGACAAAAAGGTGTCTGTATCTTTCCATGAAATTTGCCCAAGGGATTAGGGAAAGAAAAAGGGGAAAAAAAAGATCAGTCCTTTGATGCTGGCAAACTAGAGCTAGAGAGCTTATCACACACAAATCAATCAATTCCTCAAAGTGATTTTCTGCGTAAGAAAGTTCTGGCAGAACAACAAAAGAATGGGATAGAGTGAAGATTTGTGTATTTTTATCATCATGCTTACCCACAGAGAGAGCTTACTATGGAACTAAATGGAGAAGCACTAAAGGAGAAAAAAAAAATCTACAATCTCTCTAGAAAAGGTTTAAATGGAATTGGTCCCTCCTATTAAAAAAAAACAACTTTAAAAGATCACCAGAATATAAAGTACAGAAACATGGACAGAAAATGAGACTCCTGCTTGCCTCTCCCTGTGCTCAAGCCCTAGACTAGTCAGTCTAGGGGATTCATCCTATTTCAATGTGCAATTTATCATGAGCAACTTCTCCATACATGTCAAAGAAATGCGTATCACTGCCAGCTGTGATTTGTGCTCTTCTTAAGTTGGAACAAGAGAGAAGCAGCATCCTTCCTTTGTACACATCAACATGCTGCTATAAAATAAAGTGGATTGATATGGATGCAGGTCCTACATGAACTAGACAGGGATAATTTTGCATTCCAGTGCCTTTCTGTACTGTTCCTAGTCATAGGCACATCAGACAGTTATGTCCTAAATCAGCAAATCCAATTTCCTGCTATCTCAGTCCCATCACTATGCGTAATCCCTTTCATGATTAAGCTACTCTTGTTTAAAAGAGCTCCTTGCTCTAAAATAGGGCAACTGCCCCTTCACAGCCCTCAGCACACAATCACTTGATTCTGCTGCTAAATAGATGAAAACATGTCTCTGATGCAGAATGTCTCTGGGAATGCAGACAGGATACATGTTCACTGAAATAACTCCTCAATCCAGTGCATGCCCATCAGGCATTGCCACAGTCATGCACTAGTGTCGTCAGAAATCTGATGGAAGCCAAAACCTTCCACAGAAGTCAAAAGCAGAAACGAGACACACAAACCAGACCCCTCCTAAGTTACTTCCTTAATCTGCAAACTGTTTGAGGGCAAAAGCACGGAGTAATGCACAGATCCCACCTGGCACTGTGAGGCCAGAAATCCTTAGTGGAGTCACTGGTGTTGCAGCTGCTACAGTGTGAGGCAGTTTGTTGCTTTGTGTGCTTCAGGAAGAGCAGCTGCCAGCAGTAGTTCACCTACTGAGTGCTGAAGTAGTTTTCTCAGAACTCTCTAGTCTAGCTGGATGAAATCCTGAGTAAATTGTAGCCAATAATTATATTAGATTGAAAAAGAGATTAGGATCTTGTCATCCTTTTTGGTATTCAGAAATATCCGAACAAAGTCATACAGGAACTCCAAACATTCAAACCCTTTGAAAACTTACTTTTATTAAGAGACCCAAATGAAGATACAGGTATTTTCCCTGAGTTTTAAGACTTTGTATGTTTAGTTTCTAAAGTACTATTCTCAGCATTTTGAAATTATATCAATGCTGTTTTCTTTAGTCTGCTCTGGACTAGGTAAATTTCCAATTAGTATTTTCTTTCTTTTTTTTTTTTTTTTTTTTTTTTTTTTTTTTTTTTTTTTTTTTTTTCCCAGAAGCTGTACTGCATCATAGACATCACCTAATTTTATCAAATGCTTATAGATCAGGGATCTGGCATGTGTCATTTCACCTCTGAGAGGATATTTCCAGTAAGCAGAGTTTTCAGTTTGTACTTAAGAATGGACGTTGAGATGACTCAAAAACTTCACGATAAATTACAAGTGAACTCTAAAAATGTGATTTGGCAAAAACACTGCATGTTCAGTGTGTTACAGTACGGTAATCAGTAGCTGTCTGAAGAGGTGATCAGCAGCTCTTCAGTGGGGAAAGGTCAAGGAATATAGCATGAGCTACTTTTGTAAATAAGATGGAACATAAATATTCTCAAACAAAGAGCTGTCAAGTTTTGCCTTCTATATGAACCCATAACTGGAGTGACTCTTTTTGTGGACATGGACAATAACAGGAAGTGCTTCTCTATGAAGAGGAGAAGTAGTTCTGCTTACTCAGAACAAGGTGTCAGGATATCTGGATGTTGATCAAAGTTCTACCTATCAGTCCCTATGTGATTCTGGGAGCACCATTTTAGTTGTATTACATGCAAAATAGTTGTCAAGTTTAATTCATGCTTGTGAATGCTCTGAAATCTTTAAATCTTCAGGAACACTTTTCTTTTTAAATTCAGCTCTTCTTTCTAGTATTTTAAATTGAAATAAAAGATGATTTCTTTAAGCAGATATAATTTTTTTGCATATTGAACACACAATGATTTCTGAATCCCAGAGTTAATTTGGGGGTTGATCCTGTGCAGTGTGCTTTGGTCATAATGCAATAAAATGTGCATGAGTCCATTTAAGCATGAACCTTATAGTGATTGCCCTTTTGCTTAAAGCAAGCATTTGCTCAAACACAATGTGAATTGAAGCTGAAGCACTTATAAACCAGTGGATTTAATACCTGTAAGCACTGTTAGTTGTGAGAGACCTTCTCACTTGTAATCCTTTGACGGTGTTCTCACATGGTAAATTCTGACCCTGACTTCAAATAGCATCTTCAGTTTTGGGGTGTTTCCCCACAGAAGCAAAGGCAGGAGCAAGTCCTCATTCACATTTCTAACTGTATCAGCTTGTATAATTAAAGATAATACTCTTGCCTTTAAAGGATCTTTTATGCAAGTCACTTTTTTTATCACAAAGAAAAAACATGAGATTGAGTTTATAGCATCTAACTTTATTCCATATTCTGAAGCTTCCCGAATGCTTGGAAAACATTTATTTCAGATGTGAAAACAAGTTTTAGGCATCTGACAGTCATACTGGTTATGCATCAAACATCTGTGGTTTTAGTCTCCCTAATCCAGGGCATATAAGAAATGTTTTGATATCCAGTACAGATTTCAGGAGCAAAAAAAATACAGTACATTTAAGCTTTCCTCTTTACATTGTTTACTAGATACAGTGTAATACAAGTAATAATTGTGTAATAATTATGCTGTGGAAAGTTCTACTGTAATGTAATGTGCACTAAAAATCCAGAAGTAAAAATTTACTCATCTAAAATGATGTTACTCTCAAGGGACAAGCAGCTTTGGCCAGCTGGGTGCACAGTGGGTCCAAAGCTGGTAAGTTCTCTCTTCCACAGTCCATCAAACCCTCTAAACAAAGGGAGAAAGCTTGAATTCTACTTTTTGTAGGCAGGTTAGAATAGGCTGCATCACCTACTCTATAGCAAGGACACTTTGAACATACTTTTGCATGCAATGATATTCACCAGACTCAGAAAAACTCTAGATGAAAAAAAATTATTAATGAATGAAATAACTTTTTTTCTTTCTTCCTTCCTTCAGAGGTCTATTATTTTAAGTCTGTAGCCTGTGATCAGCCAAATGCAGTGTAACAGTCTTATCAGCAAGTTCTGGGTGTGCTAGAACCCATAGTGTCTGGAATTAAATGCTCTGTAAACTCTGTAAATGGTTGTTCTTCTAGCAATGACATACATCTCTCCAGATGTGTTGCACACTAAAAATGAAACAATGAAATCCAGTCAGTAAATAAATGCAAAATAATTTGCCTTTACAATAAGGAATACTTGTTGTTTACAGTAAGTATTGCTTGTAAGCTCAATGTTTGTAGAGTTATTTGCGAATGGATGAATATTGGGCTGGAATACTGCAGTTCAGAGATCAATGCCAGTGCTTCCTGAGGGATGTTGAGCTCAGCAAAGGGATGCATGCTGCCCATCTCCAAAAGCCTGGAAAACCTGGAAGATGATAAGCATTTTTCCCATTCTCAGAAGCTGCTGAATCTTTGTCCCTCCCAGAAGACGAGAACTTGTTCTCCCTACAGAAGCCCCTCAGAATCAGGAGTCCTGAGGCTGGTGCTGCCCAAGCCTCTTAGAAACAACAGGCATATTTGCAAGTGTGGAGTGTGGACAGCTCCTCTGCTTGTGGAAATTCTTTACCCTTAATTTGAACATGCAATATTTAACAGGAAACTGATACAATAAGACTTCATTCGGGTCCCATTTGTCTCTGTTATTTCCAAATCCTGAACATTTTGTCACATCAGTGCAATTAGTCTCTACTAAGCCAGGGGTTAGCTTGGCATGATACACATATAAAAGTCAAGAATATATGTAAGCCTCAACTAAATACTTCCTCTTTATCTTCATAGCCCAATTCATTCTATAATCCCAATATTCAGCCATAGATGTCTGAAATCTTGTTTTAGTGAAAGACAAGATTTCAGTGAATAAAAGAAAGAATTAAATGCTGGTACAATTTGAGGAAAACAATTTGAAATAAGGAAATGACTAATCCCATAGGAAATCAGGAAACTTAATTAAAAAATAGTTGTCATTCATACTGCTTATCTGGATAACCAGAACTAGAAAAATGAAACATGAGGAGTTCTGCCCATACAGCCTCACTGGGTATTAAAATGTGACTACTTGTTCTGCTGACTGCAGATGGAAAACTCTTTATAATTGTTATCATGCGTTTAGTGGGTTGTTCAAAACTTTCTGCATGAAGCTTCACATATGTCACAATTTTTTTCCACACTGTGGGGAATTTTAAACAAGCATCCCTAATATGGAGTCTTTTCAGATCAGATCTTTGCAATCAACAGAACAGGATGTCTGTAGCAGCCAGGACTGCATCCTCTACGAGGTCTGCATTTAAGGTTCCTCAGACTGACGCTCTTCTGGGGTTATAGCAAGAAGGTGGGGAATGGGAGGTGCTCTCTGAAAATGTAACATCCTTGGGAAAACACGTAAAATCAAAACTTCTTAAAAAAAAAAAAGGAACAGTGAAATTTGCATTGATGTGCTGTGTATATCAGTAATCTCTAGTATCATTTGTTTCTTCAAGAAATTATTTCGTTTTTATGTGGCAGCGTTTTTCCCTCTAAAATAAAGAGACAATGGCTGCAATTAAAGATATAACACTATAAATATGCAAGCATACAATAGAGCAGTAAATAAAAGCCAGCAGTGCAAAGACAAGTGATCTCTCAGACAGTGGGATGTTGGGATCCATGAAATCACTGCTACATGCCTCTTGGCAAAGTACGTCCCCTCTGCAACTGCAGCTGGAGACTTCTCAGAGATCTTCATCATGCACGGAAAATTGTTGAGATAATTGAGGTTCCTCCTAAAATGCACATGTGTGTTTGCAGCAAGGACGAAGCTCAGGATTCTGGGAAAGCTTTTATGATGGTTTCATAGGCGGGAGGTGGGGTTTGCGTGGAGTGGCAGATGCGGAGGTTGTTGTTAGACCAGTGGAATTCAGGTCGACTCAAGCTGTTGGTGGTGCTTCCCACAAGGGTTGTGGTGGTGTTTGTGGGAGTGAGGGTGATCAGCTGACTGTTTGTCTCCACGGGGAGGGGAGGACACTGCAGAAAAGGGTGGAAGGTGGATGCACGGAAACTTGACTTCCTGGGGAAAGAGTTGGCCTGCTCCAAGGAGGCTTGCCGCTGGAAGGTGAGGCTGGCCAGGCTGAGGTTGCTCCGACGCTCGCAGCTGCTGTTGCGGTAAAATCCAGTCCTGCCGGCAGTGTGGCCATGGGATGAAGGTCTGGACCGACGGCTGAAGGCTGAGGGGCTCCCCTGGGAAATGTGGGCACTAGCTCTGCGACGGGACAAGCAGGTGAAAAATGCCCAGATGATCCCTCCAATCACCAGTCCAATCACCATGGACACTGTGAAGGCTATTGTTATCTGCTCTGAAATACAGCAAAAATTAATATCAAAGTTAATGAAGTAACTCTGAAAGATATTCCTGCAAGAAAATTAATTTAAAATGCCAGCCTCCTTAAAAGATGAAACAGTCCCTGGGTCTTCGTGACACATGAACTTCACAACATAAACACAGCAGTTCAGAGTGCTCTTACTATACAGCATTTTGGCATTTGTTTGTCTGGTTTTTGTTTGGGTTTTTTTTTTTTTTCTTGTTTGTTTAATTTGCATAATTCGACATCCAGAAAAAAGCTAATATTTAATATCAGTTTCAGTACCAAGGCAAGGAAAGTCTTTAGCTTTTCCCAGAATCAACCACCCACCAGCTCCAAGTGTTATAAAACTGCCAAGTATTTCCTTCTGTAGGCAATAGGAGGTGTGGATTTATGCACTTGTCCTTCTTGTTATAGACCTTTATGTTCTGTGTGTACGTGTTTGCAAACTCACCTATTAAAACAGTGATGTACCTTCTACCATGTTCTTAGCGGAGTAAGCCCTGTATTTATTACAACATTAGAATACTTCCCAGCCTTTTACTGCTGAGTAACAGATCATTTAAAACCTCATAGTAATTAATGTAAATTACTACATCCTAAATTATTATGGTCAGAGATAACCATTCATAATACTAAGTCTCTTGAATATGTCCCATCCCCAATGCCCAATTTAAAGATGCATTAATCTGCCATTAAGAAAAGTAAATTTCTAGCTCTTTTTGAAAAGTTTTCAAGGCTTGCAAGATCTGAAAAGAAACAAACAGAAAAACAAACCCGTGGCTAGGATTGTTTTCTCTCCCACATGGTTTCACAATATGGAGAGATGTGATTTTTTCTTTGTATATTTCTAAGAAGAGGACAGTTGCTTCAGAAAACTTCACTCAGTTTTCAACCAAGCACCAGCATTATTGCTGCTCTAAAAAGTTCAGAGATATATTTGTAATCCTGGATAAGGCCTGAAATGAATGCAAAACATTTATAGATCTTCTCAAAATTCAAGATGAGCTTGGATCTAAAACGAGAAGGAACACTATGTTGACAACTGGTGGAGCAAAGAGGGAATAAGCAAGAAATATCCATGGGACACCTTGAAACATATTTGTTCTGTCTGTACTGTTCTATCATATTTGTGAAGCATTTTTGTTAAAAAGGCAAGTATATTCATTAGATAGAGAAAGGTGAGTAACTCCTAGAGCATACTGAAGAGGAGGCCAGATAACACTGTGCCAGACAGAAGGTAGCAACTCCAGGACTGGGATGCAGACATTAGAGGCCCGAAAAGGCAAGATGAGACTAGGCTCAGAATTTTCTAGCAGCCGCTAAAGAGTTTTCCCTGAATTTATTGTGCTGTACAAACAGTCGTTCCCAAACCTCAGAATAATGACAGTGAATCTGGGTTGTGGGACTTGGCCAAATCAGATGCTGAAGATGCAAGGAGAGTGAGCAGCCCAAGTGATGTCTATGGAGAGCAGCCAGCACACCATCGAGAGAGAGGAGAGGTGCCAGGCAGGGCCAGCAGGACTGACTTGCAAACAAAGGCACCCCAGTATTGGCAGCCTGGAACAGATTCTTTTAAGTCAGCCTTAAACTTAGGACAGATCACTGCCAGAGGGAGGAAAGAAACATTAGCTTTGCTTCCAGCAGAAGAAATGTAAATGATTATTAGTTAACTGCACTTTAAGAAGTAGTCATTATTATCTTACTTATCTATCTTCTTACTTTTCTCCCTTTAGGGAAAAATGGTTAGTGATGTGATTCATACTTGGAAGGCTACACAATTCTACTGTTCCTGGCCTGTAACCTCTGCTTTCAGGTAGGCTTATAACATTATCCTTTTCAAACAATGATTGGTGAGGATAATGTATTGGATATTGTTGCAGGGAACTGCTCCCTCTCAGGAACACTTTGTTGCCCTTTCATTCCAAGACGGCTCAGACTTGATCCTAAAAGACAATTTTTCTTTAAGCTCTCATTTCTATACCTCAAAAACTTTTGATTGGGCACACTAAAGACAAAGGGTGACTGCCCAGTCTGCTTTCTGCAAGAACCCACAGGCAGCATCCTGCACTGCAACTCTTGGCTTCAGATCAGATCGCTATAAGCAGCTTTCTTCTCACAAAGCCAGTGTGATTCTGCCCTTTATAAAACATCTTTAGAGACACAGCAGGACTTATTGTGCCCCTTTTGGTCAGGAATAGCTTATTATGTCATTTTAATACATTTAATACATTTTGTTACTGCAAGTTCCTACTCATACTCCCAAAGGTGGGAAGGGAGAGCCAGGACTTGGTGACCTCCAGTTGAATAAATCCCAGAGAGAGTCCTGAAGACAGCACTTCCCACGCACTAGAGCTGCAGTCTGCATACCCCTACTGCTGTCCCTGCATGGCTATTGTAAAGTGGAGCAAGAACTAATCCTTTCTTGTGCTCATTTCTTCTGCACTTCAGCTCAAATGCCTGTTGGGTTATTATATTTGAGGCTGCCAAGGAATCCCCCAGGCACAGGGCTCTGTGCTGCCACCCGATATCCCTGCAACTCTTTGGGCTCTCAGCTGGCAAAGATCTCCACAGGGCTCAGCAGCCTTGAGCGTAAGCAGAAGCACAGCAAGAAGCTGAAGTGTACGTGGCTCTGGGGTTGCCATGCACCATGGTGAGGATTTGTCCCTGCATCCCTCGAGCCATAATTTTCACCACCTGCACAATCTGACCAGAGTTTCACACTGTTAAAAGCAGATGAGGGAATTGACAAAAGTATTGAGTGCAGCTCTTCAGTCCTTCCCACGTGCTGTTCCCCTGTGCTGGAGGTACAGCACAGACAATTATCCCTTTGGATAATGATGTCTTTTTCTTTAACCTGTTTATTTCTTCTATTTTTCTATCTCCATATATGATGTAAAAATCAAGGGTCAAATTATTCCCTGATGAAGCTCAGCTGGGTTTACACTGCCTATTTCAGTTGCCAGGACTCCATATGCTCTCTTTTCCATTTGGACCTACATGTAACCCCCTTGGTTTTTATTACAGAAATATCACTAGACCCATTGGTTGCAGACATCTCATTTTTTTTCTCTTCCCAAAATATCACTGACTTCAGTTGGAACTGTGGGTCACACTAATGGGCCAAACTTGCTCTTTGCTTACTCCCTGCAGAGGATGAATTTCACCAAAATGTAATTCAGTTCTAAAACCTTACATTGTAGAATTGTAAATTTATGCCCATTGATTTCCTCTTTAGAATATCCAGCTATCACAGCCCTGAGGTACATCGGAGAAAATATTATCAAACAGGGAAAAAGATCAAAGGTGGAGTGGGACTTGCTGCACCTGGGATTTTGAGGGGAACAGCTGGCTTTCACCAAATTGTTTTTCTCTTCCTTAATCAGGGCAGTGCCAGAGCAGAGCTAGCCTTCCAGGGAGTCAGAGTGATACTGACACAAGGCGTCTCCCAAGGGGCCGTTGTAATATCTTATGGTTTTCTGAGAGCTGTGCATGTCATTCTGCCCTCTGCTTTCAGGGAAAATAGTAAAAACAAAGATCTGGGGATAAGTTAGGCATGCTGCTAATAACAACAACTACCCAGGTGCCGGTCCTCTAAATATGTTTTGATCTGTCTGTTTCTCAGGCTGCTCACACTGCCTGCTTTATTTCATTATGCCATAGCAGAAAAGATTTGGTAGCTCACTTCAGTCAATTCTCCACTCTCACCTCTAACACCAGCTGAGATGAAGGACAAAGCTTTTTGTCAACAATGCAGGAGAGACTTTGAGGTACAAAGCCAGAAATGAAAGGCTAAGGTCAAAAAGCAACTGGATATTTTAGCCACTTTAACTTTCTATCTGCGGCACTTCCAACATGACCATGGCATTTCAGAACCCACAGTAACACCCATAACTTCTGAGTGTTACCCCAGATCTGAAGATCAAGTCAGCTCCTTTGTCAGCTCAGCATCTATCCAGATCAGGCAATTTCTTTTTAATTCTCTGTGTTCCCTCCTCTCTAGTTTCTGCATATAGTGTTAGGGAAACGCGGTGATACACATTTGTACAGCGGATTATTGTATCTGCTGTGCAAAACATTTTCTTGGTCGTTGAAGCTTTCTTTAAGGATTTCATAACTTCTCATGAACTGTACATATGAAGTGATAGCAAATATCCTATCAAATCGATAACCTCTAGCAAGTGCTTATTGCTTTACAAAATCCACACTGGAGAAATTTAGGCATGTTATTTTTAAAGACAATAAACTGGCTGATAAGAGGTTTTTCCTAGCACTTGGCCCTGAAACAATTTCTTCCCATCTGGCCTGGACATCTGAAGGAGGGTCAACCGAAGATGGCTCATACCAATCTGTAAGTCTTCTCAAAAGTGGATTATGTTCTCTTCTTCCTCACTTTGGGGTATACCTCACCCAAAAATAGCAACATAATCCCTACCTAGACTCAGCAATCCCTGAAATACCCAAAATCTTCATAAAGTAGATTTGCTTTTTGTGATAGAGTGTCCCACCTCTATCATATAGGCTTGCAGAATGCTTGCAGAATGCTTGCAGACAAACTAGGTCAACCTCTTAATTCTGTGAGTTTCATTTCCTTTAATTTGTATAGACAACATCAGTCATCCCTTTGAATTCAAAACACATTTGCATTGGGGATTCATTTTCCCAAGAAATTTCTCTCTTGCCCTCAGCTCTGGCTGCAATAAGCTGCAATAGGTTTTTGTTCCTTGACCTCAGGAAACCCTTGGGACTTGTATATTTCCTATACCCTTACGGTAAGGTCCCGAAGGTGTTAAATTAAGGAGGGCACAGGGTCTTCCTTCCCCCATGCTCACAGATATATACATTTTTATTTATTTATTTATTTATTTATATATATAAACTTTACAGCTGGCCATGATGGAATAGTAGTACCTTTCAAAATCATGTAAGCAGCACTTTTAATGACAGCATCTCAGATCATGAACCCGGGTGAGGTGGAGGAAGACAGGAGAAAGCACTGAATCCAAGGGAAAGAGAAATGCAAAAGCATCTTTTAGTCAAGCTGTGCACATATGATGAATTTGAACTGCATCTTTGCCGATACTAACTAATAAAGCAAATAAAGGACCACTCAGCTTTCCAAGCATCTGTTCTGCTCATTTTATTGCTAAGCACAAGAAGTCAGAAGACATCCACAGGTTGGAGTGATACCTACACATCTGATTTGATTTCTAGTAGGTGACTTTCAAATATTGCAATTTTTGGGTTTTGCAGCTGGTTTTTTTTTTTGTTTTTTTTGTTTGTTTGTTTGTTTTTTTAGTTATTGTTATTGCATTGTTCTTGTTTCATTCAAAGAGTAAAAATTAAGCAGTTTTCTTAGTTTTCACCAGCACAGAGTTAATTTTTCTGCAATAGCCATGAGGAAGCAGAGCCTGGAGCTGTGTGCACACATCTGGGTTGTTATTCTATACCATGTTATAGGGTGGAATTAAGGGACTCTCACCTCCAGGAAGGGTGTGGCTTCAGGTGGGACAAAAAGCGTGGCAGGGTAGGGAACCTGTTGGTTCACTGTCTCTGGATCATGCCATGTTGCACTGAGGTTTGGTATTTTTATATGTAAATCACCCACTTTTTATATACTTTTGTTATTACTATTGTTGGTGTTACTGTTTGTTTTCTTATCTCATTGCTGTTTCCAGTAAATTGTTCTTATCTTAACCCACAATTTTCACAATTTTGTGCATCCAATTCTCAACTCCACCCCTGGGGAGGGAATTGGAAGGGGAAGGTGCAGGATAGTGAGCAAACGGAGTCTGGTTTGGGAGAGTCTTGGGGGTGAACACTAGAGTGGGGAGTGCCATTGCTAGGCCACAAGAGAAATTTTATTTTAAAGTTATTAGAAATGATAAGGTAGCTTGTTACCCAAGAATAGCATTGTTCAGCATTTAAACACAGCTTTCTATAGAGACGTTTTACTCATACTACATTGGAGCAAGACTCTGTTCATTTACTTAAACATCTGAGAGTAATTTTCCTATTTTTCTTTTTTCCACTTGCCCCAAACTAGCATGAGACATTGTGCATCTGACATGCAAATTCTATTCCATGGGGACTCCAGCAAGCTCAGATGTAAAACATACAAGTCATTGATTTCAGCTGCATTAGCAACAAGAAGTATCAGAACATACCACTGTGACATATAGTGGAAGAGAGTTATTATTAAATTTTCAAACAAAATTTTAGAATTCTAAATTTATTTCCATTTTATTCCTTTCCTTCTCACATTTTTGCCAGCTCTCTCTCTTTTATGTGATGCCATATGCCAGTTACTCAAACCTTGTTTAAGTTAGTTAGCATTCCTCTCCCTCTACGAACACACATTTGCACAAACAACTTCAGCTTGCCTTACCCCAAAGCTGAAAAGCCTTGATAACTAGTAGAGGGTTTGATCTCAAACATGAAAAAATCGGCTCAGCCTTTTTGTAGTAAGATGATCTTTTCCCAAAATGAAAGCTCAGTGAGAAAAGTGGGTATAAAATGCATACCAACCAGTGTGGCAATTCATACCTTACGCATACATTGCACAGCTTAGTACAGAGCACCAGCTAGTGTATTAAAGCATGCATTGCAGTCTACAAATTACAGAACTGTTAACCTGACAGTAGTAATGGTTCAGACACTATTTTAGAGGCGTCTCAGTGTCTCAGGTTTCAAGTGAGGTTCAGCTAAGTCATTAGCAGGTGATCATAGCACAGTCTCTTCTGTGCAAAACCAGACTGGAGCAGCCAGGGTCCATCAGAGTTTGAACAAAGTCATAGCAACTTCCTAACAGCTATAGTCTTAAGGAAACCTCCTTGTCTGACCATACAGAAGCCAGTCTGGCAGTGACACTCACACCACCTGAGCTGGGACAGAAGCCCTTTCACAGGTACACCCCCCACACACACCTACACAGTCAGACCAGGTTTCCTTACCAGCTCAACCCCATAGCAGAGTCTCAGATGTCCAGATCCTTAAAATAATTTAATTATGGTCCAATAACTAAATGAGAGAATAATAGCTCAAGCTGGTGCCTCCAAGAAGGGACCCTGAACAAAGGAACCTCTGGGCTTTTATTCCCTCACAGTCCAAGGGAGGGAAAATTTGGGGTGCTTGTCTCCTGCTGTCTCTGAGCGCCTGAGTGTCCGGTCCCCTGGCAGGGCTACAGGTCCCTGGGCCCTTGTTATGCAAAGGGTCAGCAGGTCATGGGCTCTTGCCTCAGGCTCAGGTTCCTGCCCCCCAGAACACAACCTGAGCTGGCACTGCAGCTGCACCCAGAGCTGCCTGCACTGAATGGATTCCTCAACAATAGCAAATGTACATCTCCAAGCTGGACAGGCTACAGCTACTCTTCCTCATGCATTCCAGATAGTGAGTTTGGAAATGAAATATACCTGGGGCCCAAAGAGCCACCACTTCCTCTCACCACAGAAGTGAACTTGAAGTGATTTGAGCTACTTGAAATGTTATGCTGGTTCTACCAGCTCCAAGAAAGCCGGGCCTAGTATCAGTTGCCAATTCCTATGCTACTGTTGTCATGCTGAGCTCAAAAAAGCAATTTGTTTGTATCTGACAAGTGTTGGTATTACTATCTTCCCAAGTGCCACTAATTGTGTTAGCAAAACAGCCTCTCGTTAATCATTTGTAGGCAGTCCATGATTCAGTTGGGTGGATGAATCAGTTGCTGCGTAATATCAACCAGCTGTGATCTTAGTCATGGCAAAACTTCAAGAAACTTCACACATGACTCTTGTGAGAAGACTGAGAGTGACAGGCTACAGCACAAGATAGTTCAGGTAGTTGTGATGTTCAGGAAATGAAGAGGCAACAATAGGGACATCTTGAAAACAGAATCTGTGGGGGGAAAAAAGCTGAAAGAAAAGCAGACTGTGAAGGACATAAGAACAAATAAGGGGCATAGTTATGCTGCCAGAAATATCAGACCTCTGCTTTCAGACACAAATTTGCTAAAGGGATGTTTTATGCAGCCTGTGCTACTGTGAGATTCTTTCCTGCAGCAACAGAGGGTAATTGTCCCACTTGACCTAATAACAGGGGGTTTTTTATGTCTATGGCAGATAAAATAAGAAGTTCTGTGTTTAAAATAAAAGAAAGGAAATTAAAAATCTGTTTCTATCTATGAGGACAGGTAAGAACTAGAATAGACAGTCCAGGTATGTAGTGCATCTACCCCCAGTAAAGATTTTAAAAAGCAATATCAGTCAGGAGTTGTCATATAGTTAATCCTGTCTTGAAAAAAGAAGGTAGAACAAATGACAGCTCAAGGACCATGCTCACGTCATTTTGTGCAGTTTTTAAGATATTCTTTGATCAGGTAAGCAAATGGGCTCCAGAAGCATCTGAAAAATTATTAATTAAATGACGAGCTGAAAAAAAAGGCAGTCCGTGCTTTTGGATCAATACTCCTTTTGAAATGCAGAGGGGCTGGTTGTTCATCAGAGGGTTACTTTCACAAATGAGGAACCTATCTAGGAGCAAGATTGCCCTCTGCTGGAAACTGATGTTGGAAATCGAAACTATACAGAAACCACCTTCGTTCTAGTAAAACAGGGAGTCAGAAAAAGCTAGAGAGAAACATTGCAATGGAAGATTACAGAGACGTTCATACTACTTCAAAAAACAGAAAAATTCTGAATTTCATCGCCATAAACACATAGGACTAGCATTTTGCAGAGGCTTTGAAAGTGAAGTAAACCGAGGCACAGCAGAATTGTTCAGAATCTTAAACTTGTAAACTTGTACAGCTTTGTAGCTTTCTGGAGGTATCTGTGATCATGGAGGAGCATAAGCCTAAGTCTGCTCTTAAATTCATATTTCTTGACATCTGTAGTGGTGTCCAGAATGATCTCCATGCACCAGAGTACATTGGCTTTGATTACTAATACCATAATCCATTGTGATAAAACCACAGAGGAGTGGAATATGCCATCTCAATATCCCACAAATCAACTCAGAGTTAATGATGTTCCCTTGATAATGCTGGGAGTTGATTTTTACTGGAATGACAAATAAAGAGTAATGGTAAAAAGCAGAAGGAAACATCTAAGAGATGTCAGCATGTTTAATTTAGTGCCTTTGGCACAACTACGTAAAACAAAGCAAAGATTCCTTCAGGCAGACAGACAAAAAAACTTTGTTACCATGTGGTTTCATTGTGATTCCTAATGCATAACAAAAGCAGTAATAGAATTTTATCTTTTCTGCATGTGCAGCAAGCAATCCTCTGGCCAGGCATTCTTACCTACCTCACAAAACCAGACCTAAGCTATACGGCCTCTGTATGAACCTAAATCAAACACTAAATTACAATCTGACATGGTGCAATGTGACATTATAGTTATTACTTAATTGATAAAAATAATTTACACCTGAGAAAAAGTAATCTCATATATGGACAGAGCACGAGTGACTGGAGTGAAACCTTAAAATTAAGCAGAATTTTCTAAAATTCTTAAAATTAAGGATGAAATACTGAAACACATAACCTACATTTAAGAAAAAAGAAGACATCCAGAGGTAGAACAAAGCACAAGGATTTGGGGTTGTTGGGAAGAATGTGGGGTGGGGAATATACATATATAATCCCACCACAGTGATTCTGTTATCAGTGCCTGACCCACACAGAGCTTCAGGTGGAGCTTGTCCTTGCTTGAAGAACCCACAAAAGCCAGGAAGTATACTGGAAGCCCAGGTCTTGAAAGAATACAGAGAAGAATATTTTAAAAGATTCAGAGTGAGAAAGCACACTCTAGCTATACTAGAAATGTGTCATTTCAGCCTTCCCAATGCATCCTGTATACAGAGACTCCCAATGCTTGTAGTGCTTGTAGTAAGTGCTGCAAACTCTGCCTGTGTCCCTCTGAGTCTCAAGAGTCTCTTTCCTTCACCTGAGAGGCAAGACCTTGCTCCTGCTCCTTGCTTTTGGTAGTGCAATCTCCCTCCCTCTCCCCCTGCAACCTGTTCAGCTGTTTCCCAGGAGAGGAGCAATCTTCCCTTTACAGCTCCATAACTCTTACTCTCCATTTTAAATGCACATCATGTAAAGTTTGTGAACTTTGCTGAATACTCTTCTGAAGTATTCAATAAACAAGTGTTCAAGGAGCAGGAATAGTGATCTGTATATTTTTCACCACACAAATAGCTGAGCTACATCCAGTAATGTAAAAAATCTTCTGCTCTATGTCTTCATCTGGAAACAGGTATAATAGTGAGCATTTTGAGAAGACAGAAGTGTGTTTATATGTGGCAGTACTGTACTCTTCAGTTAGTTACCTGAAGTCCAAAAACTGATCTTTCTTTGTCCCAGTACCTCCTGGGTGAACATCAATCCTTTTGGGAGATTGCACCAAATATTTCTATGAATATCTGTATCAGTGTGGGCTAGGAGACCCAATTAAGTAACAGTCATAAGAATCAAACCCTCAAGCTAATAAATGCTGACATAATTTCTAAATGAATGGATTGCTGATCTGGAGTATTAGTCAACTCTTCTTGACCCAGGACAAATGATCCAGGCTGGAGACTAAGTATGAAGTGGGGCATTGGTGCTTGTCCCATATGAGCCAGTGGCATCTGGGAGGCTGTAGTTGCACCAAGCTGGTCCAGGTCCTGCTTGCCCAGAGATTCCTACACTTCTCAATTAACAGAACCATCAATGGTTTCCTTCTTTACTTATATTTTGCCTGCATAACTTATGCACTTCCCACAGATGTCAAGTGTCTGCTTGGTTGATTCATCTTCCATTACCCTGTATAACTGAGAGATGGTATTGATGTAACATAATTTTTAAAAGCAAAAGGTTTAGAATCGACAGATGTCAGTTAAATGGTCAAACGTCATAAATGTGTGTTAGGATGCTGGATTGTGAATGTAAATGTTTGAAACAGGGAATTAATTTTCTTCTGCAAATAAATTGAAATGGTAGAATTGGGTGTTGTGTATAAATACAGAGCATTTTCCTTCAATAAGTTCTACAAGAAGAACTGAGGCAGAACCATGGCACCCACAGTGTGCTGAGACCAGCTCATGTGAGTATGAACACTGTTAGGCTCTAGCAGGTGACCATGCAGCCACAGGACGTTTGTCCTGGGGAGAAAGCACAGCCCTAAGGTGCCTTGGTTATGTGACAGTTTCACATGCCAACACATTCCCTGGTGTAGTGCTTGAGGGAAGAAATATACTTTGTGTCCTAAGGACCAGATTTCTGAATTTGGTGGATAAAGAATGATGTTTGTGGCAGCTCTTGTAACAACGAGCAGCATCATGTACTTAGTCAGTAATGCAGGTGTAATTGTTAAAATGTGTGTATGCTGTGTGCTTGATTATTATTTAAATAATATTCTAAAGAAACTTTGCCTTTTCTTTGTACTACCTCTGATTTGTGTCCTTCCTGCTAAAGATGGTGAAGCATTTGATAAATCAATGGCTATATAGTGGGGTGGGGAAAGCAGGGAAGTAATAATTAGGATGCCACAAAACACAGCCTGAGGATGACAGACTCACTTTAAAAGAATAATTTATATACAAGGAAGAAATCGTGCTCCGAATAGACAGAATGCAAGAATAAGACTGGTCTCTTTGTGACATAGTTTGTTGCTTTCATCAAACTACAGTAATAATACTCTTTTCTTTGGGCTTGCCAGAATAAGGGCAAAGAAAAAAATAAGTTCCTCATTAGTATCTCCTTTTATCTCTCTGACAGGCTTGCACATAAGATCTTGGAATGCATTTACATATTAACTTTTTCAATCTAAGCCTCTCTAAGTCAGACTTTCTCAATATCTGACTATTGTTATGGTCCCCTTCGCTTCAGTAATGGAGGCAAAAATGTTCATGTGTTCATCAAATCTTTTATTTAACTGATAAAAAAACGAGCATAATGATATTAGATTTGGGATAGTTTGATAATTCTTCCCCTTCAGAAGACAGTATATGATTTATGAAGTAAAAGGACATGGCCACTCCAACAAACAGTACTGCCACGTGCATAAGAAATCCAACTGAGAAGCTGCATACAGATCAGCTCTTCCCAAACACAGCTGAGGGGGAACAGAAACATGGCATATCTTGAAGCTGAGAAGTGGAAGATGAGCAATGCCTTCCCTTTTAATTACATCACAGGTCATGGATTTATTTCTTTTTTGATATGAGAATATTTCAGGAGGACTTCAGATGAGGAGCCAGGAACCCTGAGTGTTACAAAAGAATAAGATTCTCTTCTGTCATGCTGCCACTGAAGAGCTGATGTTCAAATGCAGTTGCTGCCATTGCTAATGCCTCATCATCACATGCTGTCTGTTATCTTCCTTCAGTTAAACCCACACTCTTGTTGCCATTGCTCTCGGTATTACCACTATTTATATGACAGCTGTGTCCTCTTTGAGTCACTGCCCCGGGTTGCTCTGCTGCTGCCTTGTGACACATCCCAAGTCAGCTCAGGGGAAGTGGAAAGGGGAAGACCTTCTGGTGATCTTGACCTGATAGATAGGACTTTTCCTTGTAGAGATCTTAACAGGTTCAAGCAGAGGAAAGGTAGTGTGTGTGGGTGTCACTTGCCCTAGAAGTCTTCTGATTACCATGTTCATGGTTCAAATTATGTGGCATACTTAAATCGGCTTCAGACTACTTGATCACTTGAGAAGTGATTTAGTTATGTGATTCTTTTTATATCTCTATCACAGGATTCTCATGCAGATCAGTATCTCATCTGAAGTGGAAAACAAAAGCAACTGAAATATCTGTAGCTCTGGAGGCCATGCAACAAAAGTTAGTTGGATGCTGCGGGGCCTGTGAGAATGCACAATCCTACAACCCTCTCCAAGAGGGGAAAAAAAAGTCTGTCTCAATTCTTACACAGGTAAAGCTGAGTTTTACTGGTGCTGACATTATTCGGTTTTGCTGAAATATGGTGGTGCCATCTATCTTCTCTCACAGAAACCAAACTAAAAATCTGCCTTCCAGTATGCCTATTTCCAAAAACATATTTAAGGGAATCCTGCTTTTTCTAAGTTCACGTTGCCCATAGGAAAATAAGACAATTCTAGCTTCTCAATGAATTAGGGAAGAGTAAAGGTATTTTTCTCCATGTTAGGAACCCTGCCTCAGGAGTCTGATGAACACATTTCAAAGCTGATTAAAATTTCTTGTAGAAGGGGTGTGA
Source organism: Corvus kubaryi (assembly GCF_017639235.1). NCBI lineage: Eukaryota > Metazoa > Chordata > Aves > Passeriformes > Corvidae > Corvus > Corvus kubaryi. Next base: position 38,979,575 of record NW_024582091.1, on the reverse strand, counting down.
GAAGGCTTTGTGTCACCATTGCGTTTACTCAACACAGCTACACATTCACTATGCAAGGTATGCTTGCAGGTGTGTTATTTGACAGAACTGGAAATCTGCAGCCCCAAGGACATGGTTTGTCCATACCAGACCGACACAAAGGTGCATAGACATTCTCTACTTCTTTCTGCAGTATACCGTGTGTCATGCACCCACACTGTTCACATATGTTGCACGTATTTTAAGGAAATGGTGCTCCAATCAGTCCATCTGATCAGTATCTTCAGAACAAAGAAACAAGGCTATATTTTTCAGCCAGATTTCCTGGCCATTTTCTGTAGTGAATTCTGAGAGCTTTCTGACTAAACTAGGAAATGCATCCCACCTTATTATTTACTGTTTTATGTTAGACTACTTTTACTTGGGGTTGCCCAAATTCCCATACCACTGACTGATACCAGAATAAACCAATGAGGAAGGCATTTCCATTATGCACTCTTCAAAACAAGCTTTTTCTACCATCAGTAGATATACTTGGCTGTGAAATAGGAATGAAAGAAGCAGCTCTTTGTTATTAGAAGACATAAGAGTACAGAAAGGTAGTTTTAGTCAGGGACAACATTTTCCTTTTTTAAAGGCTCCATCTTGAATGAGTAAAAGAGAAAATATTAGTCAGAAGATGGAAGGTTAAACAAGCACTAAAGAACAACAACGACTCTAGAAAATTTATAATAGCAAATCTGAAAGTATGAGACATTTATTTGATTGGAAAATATAGGTGAGAAGTCAGAAGAAAGGTTTGTTCACACACAATTGGCTCTCATATTAGCTCCATCATTATGGGCACTACTCAATGTCTGCTCAATGATTCAAGCCCCTAAATATCATAGATCACAAGGTAAAACCCTGAGTTGCAAGTCCTGAGCTGTGGATCAGTAACCCTGATGAGACGGAATCCAGACTCGGCGATTCAAGCTTTAAGCAGACTTATTAAAGTAGTACTTGCTAAAGCACTCTGGGAAATCTGAGCAGGAAAGTGGTTGCTGTAGATATTGTCGGTGTATGCCAGATGGGGAGCTGCAGATTCTGTGTGCAGACTGCATTTTACATATATATATGGCTGGCTGTGGCACAGGAAAGGTTTTAGTACAGGCTCCTGACCAACGAACTCAGATATATCCTTTCAGATATGTCTGACTTCACCAACCCAATATGGTTCATTCCCTCCTCTGATAACATTTGCTTAGGCCATTCTGCTCCTTTCCCTCCCATTCACCATGTACTGATTAATTTGATTTGCTTTTAATTTTTATTCTTATTGGGTAATTGTATCTTTTGTATACTTTTCTATATTTTTTGGTGTAATGTTTTAACTAAGTGCTAAAAGGCAATGAGGTTAAAGAAATTAAAAATTGGCAATGTCAGTTTTCACTGGAATGAAATTTTCATTTATTGTCCCCAGTAGTACTAAGAAATAAGAACTGCTTACTTAGACATAAAAAATACAGTGTATTGTTTTGGGTCATGGCAAAACTCATATTCGCTCACAAAAAGGCTCTATCCTTATTTTAAGTCTCTATTTTCTGAAGAGTACCTATTATTTTGGAGAGTCTGATTATTTTGGATAATCACTGTAAGGAATTATTCTCTAAAACACTAGAACAAGACTGCATGATGGGGTTGAAAGAAAGCATTTTGCCTTTCTCCCTCTCCGTTCTCCTGTTGAGGCTGCTTCCAACAACAGGAGCCTGTAAAGTCTGAAGTCATCTGATTCCAGCACAGTAATTTCAAAAGGAAGAAGCTCATTTTTTCACATCCCATTTCCAAACTTTTGCAGGCATCAGTGATCTAACCCAAAGACTCTGCAGAAAGAGATTATATCTCCTGTGAAGAGATTTATTCCTTGTGCTATGAATTCCTTACGATGTGTGATATGCTGCCAAATATTGCATTTTTAAAATTACTGGTGTTTTCCAAATCACAGAGAGTTGACAAAACAAAAGAGACAAACTGCGAGGAAAAACTCTGGGTGATACAGTGTCTGCAATCACCTTGCTCTATTTTGGCTCACTGTCATGAATTAAAATACCAGGAAGAATACACACACTAGGGCAAAATTTTGGAAAGGGAGAAAAGAGACTGTAAGAGAAGAATAATAACAATTCAGGAAATGCAGCATTGAGATTGATATATCACCTGAATCCAAAGCTCTAATTTTGTTGCCCTTTCCTCCCTCTTTTTTCCACTTCAACCCTGAAGTGTTCCTCTACTAAGAAAAAACCTTCAGTGGACTAAATCATCTATAAGTGTTTCTATGTCACAACTTTACTTCCTCCTTTCTACCAGGAAAGGAATTGCATTGTCAGCTTATTGAAATCCTCTGCCCTATTAGCAATTCCAGGCTTACCAGGATAAAGGCCTTCTGGGGAGCTCTGGTTCAAAGCTGCTGGTCTTTTCCAGTCATCAAACTAGGAACAGCAGTGACCTGTAAGAAGATACCACTGCCACATCTGCTGTCAAGTGCTCCACAGCTGGCTCCAAGCTGTGGTCCTTCTGTGTGCACATCTCCAGCAGGAAAGCTGAGGCAGCTCCCGGAGTGTTTGTTGCTGCTGAAGTTTGAATGGAAAGTGTACAAAGTGTATGAACCAGAGCAAAGGGAATGAGGAGAGACCACCCAGTGGGTATGCTGGAATGTGCTGACATAGACATCCGAGTGTAAGCCAAGAGGCTTAACCTGGTCACCCCACTGGCCCCCACAAATGCTGCTTCTCCTACTTGCAAAGAAATGTGGATCTGTTTCTTATGCTTCTACTCTGCCATGATTGCCACCTGTGAAGGATCCCAGAACAGGAATCATGTCCCATGGCTTTCTAGGCTGCTCTTTGCAGTGTTGAGCAGCTGTGTCATTGATTGTGTCAGTGCTCCCCTTCACAAGTATTACTCCAGTTCATAAAGATAATGACACACAGTCCTTAACCACAATTATTGCTACACCAGTAACACGATAAACACAGCTCCTCCCTAATGCCATCTTTTCCAGCAGAGCACATAGTCTGACTTTCAAACAAACAGATGCATTTTAATGAAGAGAAGACAAGTGAGTTGAGGGAGAGACAAGGCAAAATTTGATACATTTAAAAACATGGCTGCATTTGTAGCTTATGAAGACAAGCAATAGGGCCTATAGTATGTGCCAAGCAGTTTGCAATCTCAAAATGCTGGAAGCCAGCTGATATATGGCATTATTTCCACACACCAAACAAATTACACCCTGGATTCTGATTCAAGAAAAGAAAAATTGTCCTTAATGGTTTTAAGGTATTAAATTTTGAGGTTGCATTTTAAATAGGCACTTGAGTAAAACTTGACTGAAGGATAGTTTAGGGATCTAAGTTAATGTTGATTAAAATGTGCTTACACTTTTTGTCTCTGCTGCTGTCACATTGATCAAATGCTCTATTTAAATTAAATTTCCTGATCTGAAATTATATTGCTTTCTATGCTGAACAAATAGGATTGTCTTGAAGACATTTATTGTATTTACTTGTGTACAACTGAAAATACTTTTAGGAATTAGAAGAAATGCACTCCCGGCTTAACTGGAAACATCTTTGCTCCCACTGTTATCTTATAAATCAAATGAACTCAGTAAAGACTATATTAAAACAGTAAAAAGTAGGATGATTGGTTGCTGAATGGGTATCAAACCTTGAATTTCTCACTCAGCTATTATTAAGCCTCCTTTTGAAACTAGTAATAAAAAATACAATCCAGACTCTCTGTCTACAGTTCCAACATGATATCAGCAGTGCTGAAGTTCAGCAGGGGCTGGCTTTAAATGCTTCTCTTCTTACCTCTTCCAAAGTACCATACTATAGATTCCCACTGCAAAGGAGGGTGGGCAGCAGTTACATAGCTTCACAAAAGCTGGCGCCTGATAGAAATGAGCTTCTGAATCCTGGCAGCAGCTCAGACAACTTATCTGAAACAGACATGTATATCTACATGACTGCGAAGTCTGTTGTAGGAAAAAGCTCTAGCCATGTGAGAGTCAGGATCCCAATTTTGTGCTTATGACACATTACAGAGGACATTTGCTGACAGGGCCAGGAGTTCTATCATAAACTCATTAATTTAAAACAGAACAGTTTAATTTTTTTTTCCTGGCAGAATTCATTTTAGGCCAGCAAAACAACTTTTTTTCTGGCTTTGTTTTCCTTCACTGCATAATTTGGCATTCCAAAAATACTGCAGATTGATGATGGTGACATCTGAATTCAAAGAAGAATTCCTGCAAGGTCTGCAGCTAAGCACTTGTACAGTTATTGACTCTCCAGTTTGTCACTGATTGTACACAGAGCTTGAAAAAAAAGTGTACTGATTTTTTTCCTAATTTTATAATTTTTTAAGATCTTTGCATGAAAGAGAGGGTTTAGACTACTTAGACAACTCACACAGAATGACTTATATTGAGGTGTTTATATCTTGTTTTTCTCTATGCAGCTTGGTTAAGGCACACTTCCACTGGCCTAAAGCAATTGTAAAAAGATTTATATGTGCTCACACATAAATAAGCAGAGGACAGTTTAGTTTGTTCATTGTTCTAAAATTCCTAGAGTCACTTTTAAGAAGCTATTGTGTGAAGTTATCACTGGAAACTGGACAACTATAGAAAGCAGAATGCCTGTATATTTTCCAGCAAAAGGAACCAGCTGTTAGACAATAGATGGTTTATAAAACTGTAAGAGATTAAATATCATTATGAACAGTTGCTTAGACTATTCTTACATTGATTTTTTTCTCACAATCTTAGTCCCTCTCAGCAAAACTTTGCATAAATGTTGAAGTTTACACTTTGTCTGAGTCCATGGAAGATGCTGAGAAATCACACATGCATGGAGAAGGAATGCATCGTGGTAATGTAGTAGCATTCACAGTACTACATGGTGGGTGGCTTAGAAAATAGCTTGTAAGCTGTGTCCTAAAAAATCAGTTGCAAGTACTGCACTCTTATTAAATTAAGAACTAAATTTTATTTATATCTATTACGTGTAGTTTTATTTTTACCTCAAGTCATGTATCTCAGGGATGTCAGAAAACACATTTCTATCATTTTAAGTGATGTTTCCACACAGTGGAAACAGTTTCCACACACCCTTCCTAGTCTACCGTATATGATATACCTACAGGAAAGGAAGAGAAAATGATATTCACTCTTCTAAAATCTATCAGAAAAATAAGAAAAATCTGAGAGGCATCTTCCCTTTCAAGGACCATGCAAGCTCCTCACAAAAATCAAAGCTCTGAGGTTCATCTGCTGTCAGAGCCTAAGCAAATGGGATGTGATTGGGGCTGGGCACAATGTCAGTCCCTGGCAAGCAAGGTGAGCAATGAGGATGAAAGGAGGTTCTGGCCCTTTCAGCATTAAGACAGTTAAGTTGTGTCCTGCTCTGTGTTGTCAAATGCAGCAAGTTTTTATTCTGAAAGAGCCATTTTAGAATTACATCCATTTTCACTGTAAAAAATTATTATTGTTCTTCAGAGTCCAGCAGACAACCTCCAGACAAAAGACTCTGAAACAGTAATAACTGTAATTTCTTCTCAGTTAATCTCTAAATATTTATCAAAGATGTCGAGTATCAGTACCCTACTCTTTGGTCTCAGACACAAAATTGAGTGAGTCTCTCGTGGTCTCTCAGTAGGAAAATATATGTATCACTGCAGGAAGCTTAGATGGCATTCAACAGATTCTTGTTCCTCATGACAAGAAAAAAAGGAACTTCTTTCCATCCTCATGTATGTTTTTTCCACTCTTTTCCTGGGGCACTCCTATGCAACTGAATTCCTATTTTGCTGATGCATATTATTTTTTAGTTTTAAATAGTGTTCAGATTCTTGGAGGGATCATTGCTCAATAGCAATAATATAATAGAGAAAATGAGATATGTGATTCATTCTAAGCTAATTGCTAATAAATGTTAATATTAAACATAGCAAGCAATAGAGCTTTTTGGAGGGATTTTCCACAGCAATAGCATAGAATCTTTAAGATCAAATCAGTTAATCTAATTACCCTGAATGAATTTCAGTGTAACATATACTTCCACCTCATGCTATACATTTCAGTTTATCAACTATTCCCAGATTTGGGTGAAAGAAAACAGCCATAATTGATAATAATCAAAATATACATTGAAGAAAAAATAAGGAAAATCTCACCATGAGGCAGCACAATAAATTACAAATAACTTTTCATTCTGGGGGAATAAGAGTTTATTCCAAAGGTTGAAACGCATTAAGCCTTTGTTATACCATTTTCATCAAAAGATGAAACAGAACATGTCTGCTGCGTAGGTACATCCATTAAGCAGTTGAGAATGTCTACCTGATCTGGCTATTGACTGAAGTCAATAGACACCTTTACAACTGACTTCAGTAATTAACTTTTTGGAACAATCAATTTTGCCCCAGCAGCCCCTGCTGTCTTGATCCATTTAAAAAACACGAAAAAATTTTGTTGAAGAAACATTTGGAAAACACTCTTATCACTGCAGGAAATACAAAACCTATTCATTACTCTTCGCATCCAACATGAGGCTTGAAATTGTATCGAGGTATTTTTTAAGGCAATCAACAACAAATATCTGCATCTACTTTAGTAATATTCTAGAAAAAAACCCAATATCCTTACCCCAAAACTTTGGTGGCCATGTGATTGGAGGAAAAGTACTGTTCTTATCCATAACATCCAAATAGCAAATACAGAATGGTATGTCCACAGAGGAGCAATAGTTTTCTGAAGGTTTGAAATTTTGCACTAGAAGCAAAGCTTTTGTGCTGCCACAGAACTGTGTTGTTTGCCTGAAAGGAAATGGATGTATCACATTTCCTGCTTGTGGACTCGAATTAGTAAGTGCTTGCCTTATCTTGGAACACCACATGGTTCCCGAGACAGGGAAGTAGTTTCCTTCTCGTCATTTCCTCAGGCAGAGCAAATCGACTCAGAACAATACCAAATCACCTCCTTCTCTGAAACTTTTTGAACTCCCTAAGTCCAGAGATAGACAGATGAAAAATCCTTTCTCTTTCCTTTAAGGATTTTTTATGTTGAAGACCTTCCTTAAACATCCAAAAGCACTTGTATTCAGTAGGAATTTTCCATAAGAAAGAAATGCATCAAGAGGTTTTTAATGGACACCAATTCTTTAGGATATTAATTTAGGGTATGAGGATGGTTAAGTATTCACCATTGTTCCTTGGCTGGTTTGAGGAACTAGCTGGGCCTGACAGTGTAACTGTAAATTCTTTCCTTTCCACACCCCATTCTGAAATATGAGTTCCCTGGAACACAAACAGGCTTTGAGCTAATTGCTTGGACACGTTTAATACAATGCAGTGTTAATTCCCCGATGGAATTGTAGGTACTGCTGCTATATATAACATATAGAAATAACAACAAACCTACAAAAGAAAATAGACACGTAATGACATAGACCTAGAATTAATGGAGAATGAATGGACATTGATAAAATATAAGATTTTGTATTTATGTTATAATTTCTGTAGAACCAAGTTTTAACTATTTTCTTCTTAAATATATTTCAGATAATGGATGTCCATAAACATTCTGCTGTGAAAGGAAATCTCTGTTCTCTGAAGAGGCATATGAGGGTTTTCTTGCCCTTATACTATAAAAAACCCAAACACACCCAAACCCAGAATTAACTACATTTATTTTTCATTATGAATATTTAGAATCCCCTAAATTTAGGACTATTCCAATCTTAAGATTTGGATGTAGCATCATTTTAAGGTTGAACCTTTTCTGGTTTGGTTTGGTTTGGTTTTGTTTTTCCTGAAAGAGATGTTTAAAAATATTGAGTAAAGACACCTGATTATTAATGGAAGACTGATAGTTTTCAAACCTCGTGTTTAAAATAGCATATCGAAATACTGAGTTAAGAACTTAAATGAAAGAGATCTGATTTTCACATGAAAGTGAACAAGATACAACTTCATAAGAAATTCTGGGTTTATTTAGTTTCAATTGGGACACTACCAGAGTAGATGCTAAAAATACACAAAATAAATAGTTATATGACTAGAGTTAGATTTGTGCCCTAAGAGCATATGGAAATAAAACAAAAATGAATTGTTGTAAACTATAAAATGAGGACATTAAATTATTTTAGTTTACTGACTGCATCTATTGAGATGACCATTATAAAAAAGAATTGAACACTGACCTTAATCTAGTGAAAAAACACTTGAGTTCAGACGTGAACACATGTACAGATAATTGCATGTTACATATAAGCAAATGTATGAAATATGAACCTTAATTCTTTGTGATAAAGTTTGCAGCACTGAGAAATAGGACAGCTTCTACCTTGACGGAGTGTTCCAAGATGAGAGTTTTCTTGGTTTCCTCAAAAAACCAGCTTATATGGGCAATTACCAGCAGCAGATCAGAGAAGCTGCACAACCAAAAGTCTTACATGTGCCACACACCCATAATGCCTATCAGCAACTTGAAGCAAATAAAGTTTTAAACGAATCAAGATGATGTGGGTTTAAACTGACTTGCTAAGCAGGAGGCTCTCTCAGGTCAGTTTCAAACTGTCTTGCCACTATTTACTCTTGCAAGAGAAAGGAAGAATTGCTATTTCAGGCAACAAGGTTAATCTGAAATGGATACAGCATATCAACTCCTGAGACAGAATCATAGAATGGTTTGGGCTGGAAGAAACCTTAAAGATCATCTAGTTCCAACATCTCTGCCTTGGCAGGGTTGGAACCTTCCACTGGACCATGTTGCTCAAAGCTGGCCTGGAAAACGTCTGGGGATGGGGCACCCACGGCTTCTCTGGGCAACCTGTGGAATCTTCTTCTCCAAAAAGCTAAAGCTGATTGATAAATCACAGACTCTTCTTAATTTATTATTTTAAGTGTTAGACTAATTTTATTTCTGTTCACTTTTTTCTGACTATTGCAGAAATAAATTTCATTGGTAACCCCACTAATTGTTTCATTTTTCTTTATTGAGAAGTATCTTTTCTTGAAAATAAAATCATCATAGCTCGAGGTACCCTAATGGGTAAAAATGCTCATCACCTTTCATTACACTGGAAAGTATAACTCATTGTCACTTCTGACTGATGGGAGATGGGGGTATGTAGATGATGAGCTGTCAAATACATTACTGATGTGAGTTCAATTCCAATGAAATGAGCAGCCTTTTAGTGTTTGAAAAGACTAATTTAATTCTGTCCTTAAAGGGTTTGAACGCACTGATTAAATTAGGGAAGGTGCTTTGAATTTACAGCAGCACTAGCCCTAATCCTGAAGAAAGGGAAGAACTTTAAGGGGAAAATATATTTGATGGGTTCCATCATTCTTTAGAAAAACCATGGGCAACCAAACAGTGGGTACACAAAGTAGTGCTGGCAGGAGAATAGTCACCTGCTTCCTTGGACATGGGTAGCTGTGGCAGGAGGAACTAGCACCACTGCCAGCCTGCTCGGAGGATGGCAGCTGCTTGCTCCGAGGCATTTATGCTCTTCCAAATGATAGATTAGGATTCTTCTATTTTGCTTTGCCATTCCAGTAGAGCCCTGACTGGCTAAATATTTTCTGTTTAACATAGTGGAGAGATCCACTGAGCTAATTTTCTGAGCGCATGGAGGTTAATTCAGGTTAGAATATTTTTTTTCCAGCTGGTCAGGGCTCAAAGGGATGATTGAGTATGATCACTCAATCCTACAAACTGAACCCAGATTTTAACTGTTGTCTATCACTGCCAGACAGAAGGGTCATACAACTGTTGTTAGAAGAAAAAAGGAATACCATGTCAGAACTTGAAAACAACTTGCTGAAAACTACTTCTCAGTTTTTCAGTTGCTTAGTTACTGCGATTCCTGAGGAAACATAGGTATATATTTTGAATTCTCCTGCATGAACCCACGAAATCTTTTTATTTCAAATGAAACAGTTCACTGAAAAAAAAATTAAAATAATAGAACGAGCATCCAGCGAAACTTTTTCTTTTTTTTTTTTTTTACACTTTCCATCTGGAGATTATGACTTAAACTGGGATTTCCTTTAATTGTTTCATATTTCAGCAGTCTCATATTTGTCCTTGGTTAGTTTTACAGCTCTCCGGATGCATGAAGAAAAAACTCAGGATTTTTTTTTATTTGACTAGTGATGAAAAATGTTCCTGTCTACCATCAAACTATCAATGTTAAATGCTGCTCATAATGTGAAAAAAGGTTGAAAAACTACATCTTGAATTTACTGCCTTTAATGACTCACTTCAATTTCAGACAGCAAAGTTCTTCAGTTTACCGGCTACAGGTAAATGTCCTACTGCCTCAGGCTTGCTCTATCAGAATACACCTTTCAATATGATATTGCTGCTATGAATGAAAAGAAACATGGCTACAGTAATATCACCACCTTAGAAAACGTATTGGTTTTTGAGAGTGTGTTAGTCGTTGCTAATTTTTCTCCAGATTTTTCATAGAAAGAATTATAGGTAGGAATTTCATGAGAATTTCAGATGTTCAGTATTTTTCTGGGAGCTGTGAAATCCTAAGGACATAACATAAAAGAAGATCCCTCAATGCTAATTATGCACCATTATATGATTGAGAAGACAGTGTCACTGTGCAGTATATGTTGTGTTTACTGGAACATGTGTAACATTTTTAGATTCAATACTTGACTCAAAACACTGAAAACATATTTTTTCCCTAATATTATAAGTTTTATATCATTCAGTGAAAGATGACTGAGAGACATAAAAAGAGGCTGAGAGCACTCCCCTTCTGCCAACTGGACACTTTTCAGATTCCTGATTTTTTTTCATGATATTTGTGATATTGAAGACTGTGTGCATTTACGTGTGGGTGGAAAAGGAAGGAGGAGTGAATTAAAAGAAGAAAACAAGGTACTGTCATTATCAAAGATTTCTTTCCTCACAGGGAATTAAAATGGAGGCATAAACTCATCTAGTTTCAACTTTCAAGTGGAAGTTTCACAAATAACTAAGGAGGATTATATGACATGATTGCTAATAGAGGCAGAAAACTGGAGTCAGCAAGCCAAAAAATCCCTCTTCGTTCCCTGTTCTCCTACAAACACATCCTGTGAACCACTTCCCACACAGCAGATGAAAATGAAATCCACAAATATGCTTTCCAAAATGTGGAGAATATTTATCTAATGGACAGATTTGTCAGTTTTGCACAAAATTATGATCTAGGAAAGAGATTTGCCATTATGTTCTCAGAGTACAATATTTCCTTGTCTTCAGCCATGATGCTAGAGGGCAAAGGGCAGAGCAATAAACCTCAGAGTCTTTCTATTTTCTTCTGCTCCCCTGAAACTCCTGAGACATGCAGTGCTGAACCATGACATTTAGCAAAGTCATTACCTTAATTCCGATTGCCCTTCTGTTCATTCTTCTGCCCCCTGAGAAGGGAACCAAGTAAGGGAACAGAAAGAAACAACACCCAAAAGCAATTCAGTATGACAACAATATTTTATTTTAACAGTTTGGTAGTAACTGATAGAGTTCAACAGTTGGACTGAAAATTTCACCTCCACCTACCAGTACTGGATAACAAAATCATCTCTTGCTGTTGTATTCTGTTCTACAGCTGTTAAAAAGCTGGAATGAAATGGACTCCATTTTTCCACTCCCTAGGATGGTCTGAAATTTATAATTTCATTGAAATAATGTTCACAGATATAGCTGTATTTGTTCATGCTGAGAGATACTTCTCTTTCGCAGATATCATTTTTCTGCTGTGAGCAGCATCTTTTATTTACCTTTACAAGTCATGAACTATCTAGAAGCAGAATTTTACTTGTCCCAAGTGACCACATGGAATTTAATGGACTTATCATGCAGCATTCCCTTACTAAAAGAAAAAATGATTCCTGTGTACTACCGTTTGTGTGTGGAGTTTTGCATCAGTGAATCTGTGTGCAGGTTCAGCACCTCTGCAGTGCTGCTGCCTGTGGGTGGGCAGAGACTGTTATCTGCAATCATTCTGCTGAGAGGTAAACTGGGATTTAGAATTGACACAGCCTTCGTTTTATCACGCAGTTAGTCAAACCAAGCAACAGCATCCTGGATTCAAGGTATGTCTCTGGGACCCATTTTTACAGTCATTTTAGTGGAAAAGGTTCCCCGCAGTTACTTCATTACATGTGTTAGGTAAGAGCCTAATCCAAACACGTTGTTAATGAAAATATCTCTAAACATAATGAGATATCATAGTAGGCGTGGAGTGGGAAAACAAGCCTCTATAGGGTATTTATAGCTCCTGAACATCTGAAATATTTTCCAAAAATGAGGATAGAATGATGGTAAGGACAAAATCTTTACAGTTCATATGTTTTTATTAGGGCTGTTTCCAAAGTTAATTCTTCTATGGATTCCAATGCTTAAAAAAATAATTCAGAGTAACTTTATAATATGATTTTTCCCAGTCTAAGGTATTATATTTGGATTACTTAATTAGTTTTTTTCCAGACCTATATCTGGTCCACCAGGCTAGTCACGAATAATAGTCTTTCAGTAACCATATATCACCACAGATGCAATTTTGGTTTGATTTAGTTAAGTTTACTGTGGGCATACTGCTTAATTTTCATTACTTCATTTTGATAAATGAACAGATTGAAAAATCTTGTTTCATTTTTCTAGGCAAATGACTTGTTATAGTTAAAATCTGCTTTCTGAATCACACCATAGGTAATGAGTAATGTGAAGCAAAACAACAAAAAATGTTTGACAATTATAGCCCCCTTCATCAGTTTACTACTACCATAAAAAGTCTAGTTAAAAAATACCCTTTTCTTAAGTTTAGAGCAAGAGGAAATCCTATGGGGAAGGTTAATATTGGAGGCATGATGAACAATTGAAGGAAATTGCCTTTAAGTAGTCATGAATGTTTAATCTTCCCGTCCTCTAATTGACAGGATCACACCATAGTCATGGTGTGTCCATTTATTCTTATAAATCCAACAAGCTTGAAATGCTACTCATGAAATTAGCTGGATTTTTATTCCTCTGTTACAGTACTTTTGATTTACTGACAGACAATTCAAATTTACATGACATCAAAATGTTCTAAGTATATGAAGCCAAGATCAACCATTCAGAAAAGTATGAAGAGTGCAACAGTACCTTATGACACTGTAAGAAGAGGTTTTGAGGACTATAAAGACCATGAGCAATGCTTTGTATGCCAGTTTAGCTTGATTGGTTTTGTAATTAATTATTCTTATTATGGTTTCTCCAAGGCTTTCCGTATGTCAATCCCAGCTCTCTCGTACTTAAGTACTGTACAGACAAATTACAGTGAGACTAGATGATTTGAACTTCTTCTTTTTTGTGCAAATGATTTTTTCCTGTACTCTGCAGGAAAATACCACAACGAAAAGCGAAAGTACAAGCTTCCATTCATACATTTTTTAAATTTTTGTTTATTTTCTTTGCCCTTCCTCTGAGAGCAGCATGCAAGGGTTAAAGACACTTCACAGGGTGCTTGTTTGCCAGGTCTGTCATGTTTGCCTTGCTTGCTCAGCTGCAGTTCATTTGCACATGCCCATTACTTACTGCTGTAACAAGAAGATGCTGGCAGAAACCTGTTTGTCTGACCTTGCCTTAAATAGAGAAGTAGTAAAAAACAAAAGCAGGTATCCAATCAGGTTTAAGTGGGAAAAAGATAAAGGTCATATCATGAAAGCTGTTCTTCCCTCAGCATACCTATGAGTCTCAGAGAAGTTATGTCCCAAACTAACTACAGATATTTGCTCTGATGAAAGACTGCAGTAGTCATTCCTCTCACATACACTTTCCTTCCACTCATCCCAGAAGTCTCCAGAGTCATAAAACATCCAAACCTTTGCCCTCACCCTCACCCATATCCTAGCCACCTCTGACAATCCCCCCTACTCCCTCTCTCCTGAGCACGCACACAAACTTCTGTACTTGTAACCTCCACACCGCTGAGCACCTCAGTCCCTCAGCAAGCTAATTGGAGAGCTCCACAGAGAATGGAAATGCAATTATGGTCCTTTGGAAACTGGTGAATAATTAATTTAACCATTTTGTATTGCAGGTCATTAATTTTTACTGCTCTCAGATAGCTTGCTATTAAGGAGAGTAAGCTTGATAAATCTTGTGCTGTAAGGGCGAGAGGTTGTGGACACAGGCATCCAAGCATGGAGTGACTGCAGGAACTCCAGATGTAGAAAATCATTTACCAGCCAGTACAAGGAGCTTGGAATCCTTTAAAGAACACATGTGCACTTTCATGCATGCTTTCAGTTTTACAATGATGAAACTTTCTGTAGGACTTCTGATTTATTCCATAAAGGTCTTGGGAGACAAGCCCATCTAAGATGTAGGAATTCTGAAACAGATAATTAGCATGCAGAAATCTGCATCAATAAATTGTATCGCATGTACTCACAATCATGATCTGAATGATTAAAAATATCAGGAAATAAAATTATGAGATATGATGAAAATGTTAGGGAAATGGAACTATTAAGACAAAAGCAAAGCATTCAACAACATGACTGCTTGACATGGGCCAGTCAAACTTAAGAAAGTAAGACTAAAATGTGGAATTAAAAGACATACACTAGGAATGACTGCTAACACTTTCAATTAAGATCACTTGATCTTAACCAAAGATCTCTGGACTGATCAAGGGACAGTCCTAAGACATAATGACTGTCAGGACAATGCATGGAATGGGATTTAAAGAATAAACAAGAAACAAGTGGAGATTTCATTAATGAGACAACCATCAGAAATGGTAAGGGGAAGCAGGAGTAGGGGAATTAATGTCAACAAGAACCCTTCCACTTTCCAATTTTGAAGACAAAGGTAAGTCACATGTCTTTTGAAACAATGGGTGTTTCCAATTTTCAGGAATATATTATGGAAGATTCTTGTATGGTGATGACAACCTAAATATGATCTTGAGATAAAATCAGCGAAAATACCCTCTGAATGGCTGATTCATTGCTTGCTGCTACCTTATTTTGAAGCACAGTCAATAAAAGCAACAGTCTGATCTTACCTACATACTCCTCAGAATGAAATCTGTTTGGATTTTTCTTGGGATGGGTTGAGCTGGCTGGAGTTGGGATGGGAATTTTGAGATGAGAAAAGAGAGGCAGAATGGGAAACATCTAATATGGTTTTCCACAGAAGAAAACAGAAAACAAAGGAAATCCCAAGGATCTAGAGGCTGTCAATGCTGGGTCCTCCCTACTTTGCTCAGAAAATTATTAGGTGGCTCATCTCTAAAGCTGCCATTTAAAATGCAGATTGTAGGACTGAAGAACCTGGTAAGCTCTGCCTTGTTTTACATTCAGGACTGGGAGTTCAGATTCATCTCGATCACACAGATGTTCCAAGACTGTTGTAGCACTGGGCACATTATCTGACTTGTAGTTAAAAGTGTAATGTAGTTGCAGAGCCTTGTACTTAATGGTTCTGTCAGAAACTCCCCAAAATCCCCCACTTTGGAGCTATGCAGGGAGAGCTCCTGAACCAAAATATAGACCTAAAAATTAATTAAAAACAACTGTGTCATTTAGTTCTCCAACATTATATCTGGAATCCTGCAGTTTATCATATTGAAACATTGAAGAATGGAAAATCACAGAGTGGCCCGGAGTTGCCAAAGCTTGGGTAGAAACAAAATGTCCAGAAAGAATTCTGTGAAAAAGGCAGATATGGTCAACTCTACATAGCTCTTATGCTCTCAGCTGTGTAAGCCACTACAAACCATATTACTCTCTTCTGTGTCCAGAGGATATGAGTCTGTGGCAAGTCTGAGCTGCAGAGTGTTGGTGGTTCAGGCAATCCTGTGGCAGCTTGTCCTTTTCTTTTTAGGGTGCTACACTTCAAAGTCAGAGGTCCTAGTCAGAACAATGGCTGTTACAGTCATCCCCACCAATGCAACATGAATACAAAAATCAGGCCATTCTGCACTGACAGTATCTTATAAAATCTGTGCAAACAATAACAAAATCTGTCTCTGGAGAACAGAGAACATTTATGAAAGCTCCAGAAATAAGCACGGAGGAGCTGGAAGCGTCTGGACCTTAATACCATAACTTTGACAGGCATCTGCAAACAGCACTACCAAAATCAAAGTGCATAATGGACCCCGTAACATGCAGGACCAATTTTAGAAAAGGTGATAGTGGCAATTTAAAGTAAAACACTGTAAAGATATAAATCACCAGTGGGCTGTCTGAATTTCTCTTTCAGCTATAAAACTTAATTTTTGGGGGTCAAAGAGACACAGCTATGAGAGAAGATTGTTTATTCTCCCAAGAACATCATTTAACAATTATTTGGTCTATACAGGAAAAGGTACTCACCCAAAGTGTTAAGGCAGAAGGAAAGAGTTCTCTTGGGGACTTTTTGCCCCAGTGGAAGAATATATCTCCTGAATAATTATTGTAATGAATTTAAACTACATTCTGTATTTTTGTATTGTGCCACAGTATTTTCCTGAAATAAATGTTACGGTGTAGTCTTGAAACTATCTAATTTACTCACGGTCACAGCTAAATATGGGAAACATCCAGTGAAAAAATTCAGACATCGTAGGAATGAATGACTCATGGAATGCAGCCACCTTCAGGATAAAGCATAGCACTGAAACAGTGGACACAGTTAAAGCCAAGGGACGAGTAGCATATAATTTTGGAAAAAAGAAATAAAGACATTTTGTAGGCATGATAACTTATTCTTTCAACATTGCTCAGCCTTTCTACTGGCCAGTTAGAAATCTCATAATTTCATTTTTAGGTTTGATCTACCAATTCAGAAAGTGTTCTTAATAAAATTCCTGCCTGTTTCTGTATAAGAGAGATTTGTGTATCATTATTTTTCATTGTCTCTTTATTATGTTATATTATTCTTAAAACTCTTACTCTAAATAAGCATTTTTTTACAGAAATTGCAATACTGTTTTAAACAACACCATCTGTTTTCATAGAAAACAACATGCTTCCTACTCATTATATCCTATTAGACAAGACACAGAGCTTCAAGCTCCTGAAAGAAAATGAACATGATAAAAAGAATGGATGTCTCAAAAAGAATCCCGACATTGTTCAGAAGAACTTCTGGTGCTACCTGTCAGCATCAAAAGATAGAAAATATCTAATAACATCAGTTTCACAGAGATGGCAGATTTCTACCCTTGGAAGTTCACATGAGTACCAAGATGTTTCTTATACCTAATGAGTTTAAGATATATTCAAAATTAGGTCAGGAAAGATTTTGGATAAATTCTTTCACTTGGACATAGTGTACAGTGGCTCAGATACATGCTTTGTCATGTAAAATATTTACCATACTGAACATATTTTAGATATTTAATTTTAATAGGTTTTTTTCATATGTTTTGTAAGCATACCACTATAGAATTCAGAAAATACAGCTTTGAAACTTCAAGCATAATGACAGTGACAGAGAATAGCCACTGAGTGTCAGTCAGCCAACAGCTGAGTAATGACAGTGATCATGAGAATCTGAAATATGTTGATTACAGATTATGAAAAATCATGGGACTAGGGTTTCCTCCAGGTAGATACTGTATTATCAGGGAGATTAGCCTCACATTAGACCCTTATGATGCTTATAACCACTGAAGTAAAGCAAAGAGGTTCAAAATCCATTTCTTCATAAAAAAAATAATGCTTTCTCCAATCTCTGACTGATTTCACCCACCTTCTCATGTTTTGGCAGCATCAGTTTTTTCCTGTCAGATACTGCAGCTGCCTCATGTGGTACACCAAGCTTCTCACCCCTTATTAAATACCCTGTTCTCAATTTCTGTTTAGGTCTCCTTTCAGATGAGACCTTAAAAGACAGCTCCACATTGTCTAATGACCCCAGCTTTCCTGTGAGCCCTCTCTTCCTAACAGGTTGGTCTTTTAATTTAGTCTCCAAATCATCATTTTACTCTGGCCACTGACATACTCTGTGGTTTCCATCTTGTTTATTGTTTTTACCACAAGGATTAGTTGTTTGACTGTAATATTGTATTTCAGAGAAGTAATTATTTTGATTTCTTTATCATTTAAGATAGATTGTTTTTTCTGTTCATGCACGTATCTCCAAGCAAGTAAAGAAAGGCAATTATTCTGCCTAGTGTTACATCACAGGAAGATAATTCACCAAGGTATTATGACTTTTCCTGTGAAGATATTTGTCCATGTTTTTTTGAGATTGGTGCCAGCTGAAAATCTGCTCAGTGCTGTTCAAAGGCACAGTTCAAAAAGACATATTGTCTCTATTGGAATGTAAGGAAATTCATAATAACTTCTGCTTTGGTGGCTGAGAATTTCTAGGCCTGTTCCTGCAACATCCTTTGAGCCCAGCAATAAAGGTAAGAGCTTTTTGATACAGTCCACAGGGTGGCACAATCTGATCATGATTGCCTGCTACTACCAGTTTATCACAAAGAATTTGCTCTTGTCATGTTCATCTGAATTTTAAAACTGATTATATTTTTATCTTTCTTTGTTTTTCTATGCTAAATCGTTGTTAAAAAATGTTAGTTTATGTGTTGAAAGACTCGTCTCCATAACACACAAGGGTCTGGAGGCACAAGGGTAGGTAGAGGAGTGTGGGAAAATAAACGGCTAAGGGGATAAAATGTGTCCTGTAAAGAGGTTGCTGGTTGTTACAATGGTCTGACCATTATCTGATCAGTGCAGTCTGCCTTGGCTTCTCATTAGACTCCATTCTGAGCTATTTTCCACGGTGAGGGGCTCCCTATTCTATGTGCAGCTGGAGGGGGAGCAGGGGCCATAGGAGCCCTTGCATCTCTGCTGCCCGCACATGGAGAGAGTGGAGAATGTGCACAGTGGGAGTGGTTGTGAACACCAATGTGTGTAACCACTAACAAGCACCAAACTCTCCCACAAGACAGGGGCATAACAAGTCGATGTGTGTCCGTAATACTGGAGTCAGCAGGGGTTGGCTATCGGAGGCACCAGGATGTCCATGCCAGCTACTGCGGGGAGCCTGGGATTCAGCGAGGCCTTAGCTCTGGACCAGCCACAGGAGAGGCCTTTTGGCAGAAGAGTGTATCTGTGTGAGGGGCAAGCAGGAGGGGAGAGGAGCCAGAGGCTCAGCTGTTGCAGAGACCAAATGGTTAAAGCCAGCCCTTTGAGGGGAGCACAGTCTGTCCGTGTATCTGTCCATGGCCATATGTGTAGGAGTAGTGTTTGTTGGTGGGTCAGTGGGTCTGTACTTGCCAGTGCAGCAGGGCTCAGGCCTCAGGAGCTGGGCAGACTGGGATCCAGGAGCCAAGCACTGGCACAATGGAGTGTTTAACATCAGCTACTGGAGGGATTCATCCCTTATGGCTGCGTATGTATTTGCAGGTATTTTCTGCTCTCAGGCTTTCATGCTGATAAGGCAGGATCAGGCTGGTCCTGTGACAAGTGTCAGCATGAGTGCTGTGGTTTTGGTCCCAGATGAACTGTGCGTGCAGCCACACATTCCTGTGCATGCACACTTACATGATGAGCACACGCACCTGTGGGGAGCGCACACTCAGCTTTGCTGCTGGCTGGATGTGGGGATAGGAACCTGTGGCAGCCTTGCTGCTACTCAACCACTGGATTGGGCAGCTTCTAATGGAATTTTTAGGTTGGCAGTTCTTCTGCTTGATTATGACCTGCAAGTAACAACCTTTTAGTCCTGTTTTAGACAATATTGGGGCATCCACTTTTTATTCCTCTATAGAAGTTTGAGATTTTTGCAATTTTTTCCAATTTAGTGTAAGTTGTGAAGCATAAACAAGAGAAAATTGTCAAAACAATACATTTTGAAAGGATATAATGACTTTCTTGATGAAAATGGAGTGACTAACACTAGAAATAAATGCCATTTGTTTTAGCTTGACTCTTGCCATATGCTAGACTGAGCTCATTCAGTACATAAAAATCCTAATTAAGTATCTCTAAGCTGTTATAGTTTTGATAACTTCACTTACAAGAACATATCATATACCCTAGTATAATATACTAGTGTAGCAGATAATTTTTTCCTGATTTTTTTCCACTCCCACATAATTTTGTGTAATCTCATCCCACTATATTTATTTCAGCACAATGCAAGGGAAGTTAAATGGTGTGTTGCTATAATTCATGTAATGCAGTAAAATTCATGTTAGAGGGAATATATTCTCTGGCTTCTAGTTGTGTCTTTATTTTCAAAGTTTATTCACCCAGGTTTTGCTACATTTGAATATAAAACATAAGCACTCAAGTACAATATACAAAATTATGTAGAAAAATTCATGCAGTTTTACAGCTTACAGATTCTTGGAGAAGTAAGGAGAGATTTGGAGGGCACTTTGGCCTGTTTAGGAGACTGGTTGACTGTCCCTTGGGAGGCAGTCCTGAAAGGCAAAGGAGTCCAGGAAGGCTGGTCATTCTTCAGGAAGGAAATCTTAAATGTGCAGGAGCAGGCTGTCCCAATGTGCTGAAAGATGAGCCAGCAGGAAAGACCGGCCTGGCTGAACAGAGAGCCTTGGAACTTTGGGAAGAAAAGCAATGTTCCACAAGTGGTGTTCCCCAGGTCTCAGTACTGGGCTCAGTTCCTTTCCTTTATTTAATGTCTTTATCAATGATCTGGGTGAGGGGATCAAGTGCAACCTCTGTCAGTTTGCAGGGGAAACACCAATTTGGATCTGCTGGAGGGCAGGAAGGCTCTCCAGAGGGATGTGGACAGGCCAGATTGATGGGCTGAGGCCAGTGGTATGAGGTTCAACAAAGCCAAGTGCCGGGTCCTGTCCCCGGGTCACAACAACCCCAGGCAGTGCTACAGGCTGAGGGAAGTGGTTGGAAAGTGGCCTGGGGCACAAGGATCTGGGGGTTCTTGTCAACAGCTGCTGAACATGAGCCAGCTGTGCCCAGGTGGCCAAGAAGGCTAATGGCAAACAGGAAAAAAATGTATCCAGCAGGACCTGGGAAGTGATTGCCCCCTTGTACTCAGCACTGCTCAGCCCACACCTTGAATCCTATTTTGGGCCCCTCACTACAAGAAGGACATTGAGGTGCTGGAGGGTGTCCAGAGAAGGGCAGCGGAGCTGGTGAAGGGTCTGGAGAACAAGTCTTGTGAGGAGTGGCTGAGGGAGCTGAGGTTGTTTACCCTAGCAGAAAGGAGGCTCAGGGGAGACCTTTTCGTTCTATACAGCTGCCTGAAAGGAGGCTGTAGCAAGATGGGTGTCAGTCTCTTCTCCCTATTAACAAGTGAGAGTACAAGAACAAACAGCCTCAAGTTGCATCAGGGGAGGCTTAGATTGGCTATTAGGAAAATTTCTTCATGGGAAGGGCTGTCATGCACTGAACAGGCTGCCCAGACAAGTAATTGATTCCCTGTCCCTGGGGGTACTTAAAAGACATGTAAACGTGATGCTTAGGGACAGCGTGTAGCGGTGGACTTGGACTGGGTTAAGAGTTGGGCTGGATGATTCTGCAAGTCTTTGTTCAAACTAAACGATTCTTTGATTATATGTTTATACATTTATGCTTGATACAGTACATGAAAAGCAGATCTAGAACTGCACACATCTCTCAGGAGGTGCGTGGCAATGCTTCCAGGTTGTACACAGATACTGTGTGGCAGTTTAGGACAGGAAGGAAGTGGCAACTATTGCTTACTGCAACACCCGCAGGAAGAAGGGTATGCTCTTTTACTCAAATCAGTCTTAGCATTCACAGTTGCAGCAAATGGACTCAAAAGAGATCAAGACACTTATAGAGATATCCTGTTCTGCACCCTGACAAAGTATCAAAAAATTAAAAATGCCTTCCAGGAAGACACTTGTGTAGTCTGTGCTTAAATACCTTCCACAGTACCATCTTCACTTCTTTTTTATGGTATGTGGTGCAAAACTTTATTTCCTCCTAAAATTCTTGGTTCTGATATGACAATACCATCTACAAGGTAAGCAAATTACTTCTTGTCCTATGTACTGTGGACAACAAGAAGTGATTATTCCCGTCCTTTTAGTGCTCGTTTAGAATGTTTTTATACCTCATGCCAGTTTTTAATCTCTAGATTGAATACCTATTTCAGACTTCTCTTCTGGGTTGAGTGTTCTAAACTTTATACCATTCCCATGGCTATCCTCTGGATTTTCTCTACCTGACTTAGCTATTTTTTAAAGTCTGGCAACCAAAACTGGACCAAGTAGAGAGTGATACAATACTGAGGCAAACTGAAACATTACTGTACCTCTTTTATAGGCAATATTTCTCTTTTGAGGAAGAGCGCCCCAAATTCTTCAGTGTAAAAGACCTCCTCACGTCTCAGCTACAAGCAGCAGCTTTCAGGGGTGCTGTGTTGTCCTTGGCCCAGAGCCATTGTCAGTGATATTGGCTGTATTTCCTTGTGGTTTCAATGCTCTACCTGAGTACTCAGAAGATGTGCTTGTTGGAAGAGGGAGCCATCCTTCAGTGCCTGGCTAGATTTGTCCACCAGGGCAGTTTGTCTGGCTATGACCTGTCCTGAGGTTGTTTCACCAGAGGGCTCTCAGAAGTGTGCTGCATACTAAATAATGTATTTTGGGCACAGTGAGAACCTTTTAATGACTCATGTTACTGTACTTCTTTTTATTTACTTTCTTGTCTCTGCAGTGGAAGTAATATTTGTGTCTCATGTTAACAAATGCCAACATCTAGTAAAGAACCCTCACTTAATACAACCATTTAACATTAAGAATGTTTAAAATCATAGGGGAATAAAATATACACTTGCAGTAAGGATTTCATTACTTCTAAATTAATAAAAATATCGGAATATATGTCTTGCTTTTCCTTTCCAAAATTTCTGAGTCATGTTGATAGACCATGCACAGAAAGTGAGGTCTCCCCTTTCTATACATTATCAAATCTAGTCCCCTTTCCTTTCAGAAGAGATATTTACAAATACCCAAGAGGCAACAATTTCAGACCATGATTTTTCAACAATTAAAAGCAAAATGTAAAAAGCAATAATGACAAATTATGATACGTTGTCCCTAGGATAGCATAGACAATTTTTTTTAGCTGAGCTTTTAAAACATACAGAGCAGCATTTAGTGCTGAAATTAAGGTCTACACTAGAAATACTTTGCTGAACTGCTTCAAACAACAGTAGTATTACTATATGAAGTCTTCTGCAGTGAAGATGCTCTTGCTCAGGTTAATACTTGTACTCTTAACCTAGAAAAATAAGATAGTATTTTCTGAAAGAAACAGAAAAGTAAGGAATTTATTCAGCAAAAAGATATATGTAGAAAGTGTGAACTCAGAAACATGTTAGCATCCACTTCCTTTGCCATCTTTGGTGCTGCAACTGGCATGGGGTAAGGCAGAGAACCGGGACAAAGAGGTAAGAAAAATTGGATGTAAAAAGCTTTTCAGTTCCCCTCCAGCACAAACCTCCCCCGCGCGGGGGGGGGCCCCCCCACCCAAACAAAAAAAATTCCACAACCCTTCAAAAGGAGGAGGATTTCAGGCCCAATATGCCTGGTTACACTCATTGTCAGAAAGAGGTAATTTTTTGTGGATGGTTGGAGGTGACCTAGATATGTATATCCCAGTTTCGCATGAATTCTTGCTGTAGTTCCTGATATGTCTGCTTCTTCCACACAAGGACCCTGGCTCCAAGTGTGCCATCCATAATTACATAGTGTTGGGATGGGTGTCGTAAGTGTTCATATCACGAGGGTAGCACCAATGCTAAGATGACTAGTGCTGAAGGACAGGGTGATGCTGAGTAATCTCTGCTCCCTAACTCAGATTTTATCCATCCACTCAGTAAACACCCTGCATGCTAATGTTGTAGAATCACTGCAGCACTGCCAGAAACGATGAAAACTAAGAGGCTCATTGGTGCTGCTTCTCCCAACTTCTCCATCTCAGCTCCAAATGAGTGGCGTTTTTTCCCAATGACATAGACCAGATATGATCCATCTCTTAAGCAGAAAAATATCCTTCTGTCTTCTGCATGAAGCTAGCCTTAATGGTATCAATTACAAGGAAGGAGGGAAAAGCAAAATTAAGTCACAGGGGTTGTGCAATGTCTTTGGAAGAGGCAGAATCACGTTTTATACTGGGGGCACAAACACTGTTGCGTGGTTAGCGTGGTTTGAGCACGAAAGTGGCAGACCGTCTTGCCAGCTCCTTTGAATATTTCTGTCCTGCTGCTGTTATGCAAGAGCTGCTGTCCCAGTTTGCTTGTGCAGCTCTCTGCCTTATGCGTGGTGATGCTCTGGAGCCTACGCCAAGGGTAATGCCCTACAACATGCTCTATATTGCGGTAATAATAATAGTAATATAACTAGCAATAGTAATTAGCAGCGACAGCTCGATACAGTCGTTCTCTGAAGTAGTTCGGCTACTAGCCAGAAAGCACTTCGGGGGTGCCGAGTCCCGGGGCTGAGGCCGGTGTCTCATCCTCCAATTCCCCATCACAGCGGTCAACGCAGCCGCCCCCGGACAAGCTGCCCCGGCTTTGCTGCTGCTGCTGCTGCAGCCGCGGCGGGGCGGGGCGCGGCGCGGCCCCCCCGCGATGCGCGGAAGGACAGCGGGCTCCGGGGCACGGGCTGCAGCCCGCAGGCAGCGGCGGCCGCGCACCGGGGAGCGCCGCAAGGGTACGGCACACGCATCCCCGGCACACGCATCCCCTGCACACGCATCCCCGGCACACGCACCCGCGCTCCCGCCCTCTCCCCACCCCCGCACCTGCTTCCTCGCCGCGGGCCGGCGGGGCGGGGCGGCGTGTTGTGCTCGGTAACCAGGGAGCTGCGCCGGGCGCACCGAGGCGCGGAGCAGCGCGGTGCGGCGGGCCGAGGTAGGGCGCGGCGGCGCGGGGCCGGGGCGGGGGGCTCCCCGGAGTGAGGGTGTTCGGGGGGGGCCGCCGCCTCGGTGAGCCCAGGGTGAGCCCAGGGTGAGCCCAGGGTGAGCCCGCGAGTGGCTGGAGCGCGGCCGGGAAGGAGAGAGTCCCACGGGGCAGCCTCTGCCGGCTGCCCACCAGCCGCCTCCTGCTCCCCTACGCAGAACTGCTTGGAGGTGAACCCGAAACTCGGTGCCGTGGTTGCGGAGTTCGGCTGTTTTCCGGGGTGGGTTTGAGGTTTTGCCCTTTCGGAGCGGACAAACCCGGCGGAGGGCTGTGGTGGTTCTCCTCCTGAAGTGCACGTACGTGTGCTTTGCAGAGATACCCGGGTTTATGCTCAGTCACATGCTGCAGGCCAAAACGTAGTTAACCAAAGGAAATGTGAGTATTGATGGGCGCTCCCGGGAAGCCAGTTTTAGCCTGGGTTGCACGCAGTGATGGTGCAAAAAGGACAAGTGCACTACGACAGAGATGCATCGAGCCCATATGTTCCCTGGCTTGTGTGGTAGCTCCCAGGTAAGACCTGCTGAAATACTCACCGACAAGGTCGTTACGAGGATTTTGACAACCATATTCATGCTGAGGAAAAATGTTTGGAAGGAATATTAGTAACCTGCTACAAAAGACCGGATATTGGAATTTGACGAGGAAATACTTAAGTAAATCATCTGTGTGATGCCGAGGGAAACTCCAGTGCTTCTGGCTGTGAGGGATTTATACCTGTGTGGCTTGTAGGGAAATAGTATGCGGTGTTTCTGGCCGCCTGCCAGAACTCTTCTAGTGCGGAGCCTGTTGAACGACTGCTAACAGGCACGCGCTTTCCAGTAGTAGTACTAGTGATGGACTGTCTGCCCTCTGTGATCTCTGATAATTATTTTTGTGATTCTTGTGTGCATTTCAACATTAAACAGATCCCAAGCTGTAAATGCTGATGGGCTATGTTAACATGTTGCCCCTGGACAGAAAAAAAATCAGGGTGCTATGTCATTTTAATTGGTAAACAGGCTTTTTGTTTGTCTGCTAAATTTTTGTTGTGTGCTGAATGACATGAAAAAACCTGATTTCTGAGGTACGGTGTTAAAATTTTGGAGTTACCTCTTTTCTGGGAGTCAGGCATTGTCATTTGGAATGTTCACATATTCCTTAAAACACTGACGTTTTGCCTTGAGAAAGGAGCTCTCCAGAATGAGCATGGTGCTGCGTGTTGGAATGATTAAATTCTCATCTTTGCAAACCCTGTTAGATGTGAATGTAGAAGGAATAATCCCTATGCTTCCCACCTGTTCTTTTAATTCCTGTTCATAGTGTCTGCTTTGGTTTGTTTGTTTGTTTGTTTGTTTAATATTACCTTCAGAAATAATATATGTCAATGGAAATTCCATGTTGCTGATATAAAATAGCAGTGCTTAAGTATTTTACAGGTGAATCCAAATACATTTGAGATTTTTAAAATTTTAATTTTGTATTTACTTTAAGCTATTGTGATAAGTTTCAGTAGTGACTTGGACTACTATAATTAGTACAGACACAAGAGTCTTGTAATGGCTGTATGCCTTCATGCAGCATTACTTTCTCTTTATTTAATATGGAAGTCCTCAAGGTTATTTTTGTGGGGACCTTAAGAGCATCTTCCTGTGGGCTTCACTGGAGCCATGCAGAGTTACACAGCCTGTCAGTGAGCACACTGCTCAAAGAAGCTAACTTTGATACTGGGTCAGGGAGAGCAGAGGCGCACAGGGAAGGAAGAACAGCGCTCTATTAGTATTTAAATTTGGGGAAAGAGTAAGAGTTCCTGGCAGTGAAGAGGATCTTGCTGGGTAACTCACTGAACAAGGCATGAATCTTCCTAGGTCAGCACAGTGAGAGTGGTTGCTTGATGTCTACAGAGCTTTGGTCCCAAGAGGAATATACATACATTCACCCTTCAGACAGACACCACATTAACCCACCTCAGTTATGCTATGTCAAAGGAAGTCAGTTGTGGCTCAATTTTTTTCTTATCAACTAGTGGCAGTAGTTATTGAGAAAGTACATACATCAGACACAAACAATGGTTTCCGTACTTACTCGTTACCATAGCTAGTAACAAAACTTTAGAGTTCTTGTGTCTCCTTAGAGGTCACAAAACTAACAGCAGTGGTGTACATCTGAAGTGAATGGACTTCTGCCTTTGTTTCACCCAAAGGCACAATTTAATGGGGAAAACAGAGGGATTTCTGATTTTGCATTCATATGGCAGTTGTCTGCCACCTGCTTTTAAGTTATACTTAAGCTAAGTTTCTTGCTTGGGAGATGTGCAGGAATACCAAAAAACTGACGTTTACTTGCTTATCTCAAACTCAGTTTGACCCACCCTTTCCTGAGATGCTTCAGTGTTTTCTATTTTAGTGGTCTTTCTTTTTTTTTTTTTTTTGTTCCACAGATGTACCTCTGCAATGGTCGTCTGCTAGAGGTCATATTACGCCACAGAGCTCCTAAGTGCCACATCAGTGTTAAACCAGAAAAATCAGAACAATTCTGCCATTAACCAGCTTACACATCCGATGTGAACTTCACTCTGTCCTATTTGCTTGTGTATTGTGACCTCTGATCTTAATCTCGGCCTGTCTTTGTCTGTGGGGATAGTAAGCTCTTTTAGACAAGGATTATATCCTGTGTTTGTAGAAGGTAATGAGCTACTGATCCCAGTCTCCTGCTATTACCAACAGTCATATAACTGTAATATATTCCTGCACAATTTCAATAGCAGGGTTACTGAAATGTAGTTTACGCTGTCTTTAACTTTTTGTATCAGTAAGTCTGAATGACCTTTCTTTGAATATATCTAAAAATGTATGTTCTGCCAGTGTTCCTAAAAAATAGCAAGTCTCTGCCTTTTATTTTCTCCTAGAACAGTTTGCATTTTCTGTTCAAATGGAATTACAGCTTTCAAGACAAGAATCACACCACTGGATTTTTGCCCATCTTACCAAAAAACTAATGAAAAGTAGACAATAAAATGCTCTCTTGCTGAAATCTAAATACATACATACATATGTGCATGACTAGGATCCTACAAATAATTTTTAAGTTCTGGAGTACAAAGATAGGTAAAAGATAGAAGATTTTGTGCCATATATGCCACAGATTTAAATGTCAGATGTGCAGATTACCTTGATCTCTTCAAATGATTAATTTCTGTTGCAAGACCTTCCAACTTCTGCAGAATGAAAAACTTTTGTTCAACTCCAAGGATTTGTTCAACTCCAACTTAAGGATACCTAGATGAACTAAAGTAATCTGGAGTTCCAGAAAGGATCCAAATGTCTCTCTCTGTTTCCCCACACTCCCCAAGAAAGACAAATTTCAATGCCTCCAGGTGGTTACTGCACATTAAGTCATTGTGAGGTTGGCTGGTCAGTGAGAACATTGTGTTTCAGTGTTCCTGTTTCAGTGCATTTTTTGTCAGCAGAGAAAGGAAGCACAGAGTGACAATGTTGGTATTCAACCATCAAAAACACCTTTCAGAGCCAAAATTGCATTTTCCATGATCTTATGTGGTGCACAGTTATGTCCCACTGCCTTTGGGAAAGTTCCAGTATCCACTGACTTCTGCTGCATTGGGTTTAAGCAAATGACTGCAGATTTACAGGTCATCCATCAGAAACAATTACCAAAGGGACTCCTCTGTTGGCCTGGATTTTGGAAGATCAGTGAGGAGATACTGCATTTTCCTTGAGGATAATGTAAGAAACATGTTGGATTGCTATACCCCACTTCTTCATCCTAGCTCCTAATTTTATATATCCAGTAGGCATCAAGTACAACTTGACAGATTTATTCAAATAAATTTACAAATGGATTCTCAATTCGTAATCGAACAGTTATCAATACCCTGGAATGAATTTTATTGAGCTTTTCCACTTTTAACTTTGAGTTTATTTAAGAGGTGCTGCTTCCATTTTTTGTCATGCCTTTTTCTATCAGAAATGTCTTCAGTGGAAAAATCAGTATAATAATAATTGAGGCAAATTAAACTCCTCTTTATCTTATTTCCTATTTTCTTTTTACTTATCTTGCTAAAAACCATTTGCTTGCTGTCTTTATTTCGCAGATGGTTTTTCAGCATGTCTCTCTTCATCCCTGTAGACAGCACAGACTATGGCAGTGCTCTTCACTTCTCATGCTCTGTTTCTGCATGATGGCTTTTCCAATTACATCCAGAGCAATTTTATTCTGTTCTAAAAAGGTGTACAGCTACTAGACTTTGGATTTAAAGAAAACCCCAGCCTGCTTCACAGGGGAGGCACTGTGCTTTTCAGTCTAGTTGACTTCTCTGCTGATTTCCCTTTTTATTTATTTTTTAAGCACTGTGTTTTTTTGATCATCCCCTGACCTGCTTACATGCTTTGGATTATTCTTGTAATATTTTGGACAACGTCAATCAATTCCTTAGCTGGAGCTATTTTCTATTGATTAGCATTTTCTTCCCACTAGCAACTAACACCCAACTTAAAACAGCTGGTTTTCTGACTATTTGCCGTTTAAAAATGCAGTTAGGACCTCCAGAAAATTCTGGTTCCTGTCTTTCTGTGAGTCACTTATTCCTGACTGGTAGGAGGCTCACTGCTGTCTCACACAATTGCATCTGTTCCAGTAGTGTCTATCAACCTGGCAGCATTTCCAAGACCTCTTATGTTTCAGAAACGGAGTCTGTGGATCAAAGTGGACTTCCAGCACTACAGCAGTAAACTATGCTTGGAAATTCTTTTCCTGGATTTTTTTCCCCTTGATCAGTTCTGTGCAACTCTTGCTTACCAGGGAAGTCTGCCTCTTTGTTAATATATAATGGCACCCCAGCACTTGAGCCTATTCCTGATACAGAGATTCTGTTCAGTTCATGTGCTATACTTATTTTAGTTATTCCACTGTATTTCTTATATCTCTGTAACATTTAATTTGTAAATATCTTCTAACTGCAGGACTTCCTTGAATTTATTACTCTGTTTATTGTCCTCTCAAATATCTCTTTTTTGAAATGTCCCAGATTAGAAACAGTCCTTTCGCTGCCTGCCCCTGTCTATTTCTTGCTCTCCTCAATATTTTTGTTTATTATTTGTGTTTTTCCTTGTTTATCTGGAGTTTCTTTACCAATTCTGGTGCTATAATGGGAGTTTATAGAAGTCTAAAACTGTATTTTCAGGTAAAACCATGCTTTCATATCAGTAGCTTCTTCTCCTCGCCGCTATATATAGCATCAACCCGGTGTACTGGGAATCACAGAGTGGTTAAGGTTGGAAGAACCACTGGTGGAGTCATCTGGAATCTGCAATTTGTGGCAACATGAAGTACAGTCTGAGAATTGTTTACCTCTTTTTGGTCAGGTTTATCTTCAGCCCTTGTTGCACATTGTATATGTTGTCCGTACCTAACAGATGTCTCTTTGTTTTTTTGGAACCACACTGCTGACAGGCAGGTCTGTTTTCCTTTAATATGTAAATTTTAAGAAAGAAAAGATAAATGACAACTTGGTCTTGCCAATGGTATTCTAGTGTTACCAATAAAAGGAAAATATATTTTTTAATTCAAAGTGCTCCTGAGCACAATGAGAAAAAGAGGATTAGACCCAGAAAAGTTAAACCACAATAGATGTAGTGTTTTTCTTATCTCTTCCATAGGACAGACATCTCACTTTCCTGGCATTTGAAGAGAGAAACAAAATAATTCAAATAATTGTAAACTGAAATTTAATAAAGCCTAATGGCTCTTATATGAGAGATGTTCACGTTTCTTCTTTTCATCTAAACCCAGAGTACTGGATATTAATACAAGAAAATGGTATTTGTGTAACTTTATCCATTAAATCCAGATAAGTGGCAAATGTAATGAAAGATATACCTAATTTATATGCAAAACCATTCTGTTTCACTTTTGTGTGTTGATCTCATGTATGTTCAGACCAAAAAAAAGAGAAACATTTTAAATATTGAATAATCACTTGTTGAATGCTAAAACAGGGAATAGCTCATATACAGGTTTAGCTTCAGGTTTATTTCAGGCTAAGACTTAAGATTTAAGCCATGCACTTTTTTAAAAACCTGTGTACATTGGAAACATCCATCTGAAGACACATCTTTGTGTCTGATACTGAAATTAAAAAGTTATTCCTTTTATTAAAAATATTTTGTATAAAAGCTATGTAAATATTTAATGGAGATTTTATTGCTTAAAAATCTGAAAAATGTAATCTTTCAACAGGAAAAAAAATGTTTTGTTGACGACTTTAAGTATTTGTAGATGTCATGAAAAACTCCTGTTCTGCATTATGTTGAATACCTGACTGCATAGAATTTTTTGTTCTATGGAACTTTAGGTGTTGGCTGAAGACAGGTGAGAAGGGTGCATGAAGCTTTGTTTCATCTCTTCTGCTGATGTTTTGCTGTGCTTTGAGCTGTGGTTTTCTGCCTGTGGAGGTGACTGGGCACACGAGAATCTTTCTTTCCTACCTGTACTACCTTAATGTCATCTTTAAATGAGTTAATTCCCACTGCTTGCAAAGGAGCTTTTGAATGAGGAGCCATATTTAGAAATGCACATTCTTCTTATGCAGCATATAATTTAATATCAGCTAAATAAATTATTAATTGCAAGTCTGCCATTTATCGCTGCACAGTGACTCAGCCTGCTGTATGAGTATATTGAACATACATCTTCATAACACTTTCCCAGACTCTTTTAACTTGGACTTGGATCAGCATGTTTCACAGCTCCTCTAAATCTGCTCATGTACAGCTGATTTACGCCAGCTCTGTCACGGTGTAAGTGACCTGGTGTTCTGATATTGTTACTGCTGTTAGCCAAAAACCCAATCAGATGGAGCGTTTTTAATACCCCTTATCCCTGCCCACAAATTAGTCTAGCAGCTTGCTGCTAAAAGTGGCTGTACCCATCTTACAGTACTGCTCGAAACGTTAGCAATGCCACTGCTGCAGAAACAAGGCTAAATTTAACCCACTGTTTTACAAATATTTCGGGTTTGGATGAAGTTAGGCAAGCTGATGTTTCATTTAAATATTGCAGAGGAAGCGAAGTTCACCAGGCTCTCATATGTGAGCACAAGCAACAGAAAACCTCCTCCTGCTCCCCATCTACCCAGTCAGGTGCTATTTGGTGTGCTGTTGCTGATGCTCTCTGCAGGGATTTAGCAACACCGGGGTACCATCAGCCCCAGCCAGTGTTGTGGCTGAGAGGTGTGATGGTGGCACCTTCTCATGCCTGATTGACACAGGCGTGAAGTTCCTGCCAGGGTGCCTTTCCATGCTTGGGAAGTGGTGACTGATATGCAGAGTCTATGCACCGCAAGAAGTGTGTGGGGCAAAGCCTGGAAGGTGGGAAGGGCTAGGGAGGGGAGAAGTCCTTTGAAGGAGAGAGCAGACTCACGTGGAAAGAGAGTGGGGATATGAGCATCCAGGTGTCATGTAAAGTGTAGAGATACATAAAAATAGCAGCAATGTGCCTGGAGTGGGTGTCAGTACCACGGTGGCCGTGTCATGCAGGAGCACAGCCCAAAGATGTGGGTGGACTTCGCAATCTGTTCTGCACTGTGGCCTATCAGAGGTGTGCTTCCCTCAGCTCCACTGATTTAAAGCCAGCTTGGGGCTGCTAACCTGTGCAGCATTTAGGTATCCAAAATACAAGGTAAAAATGCAATAAAAACATCAGTAAGAGGGAAAGCAGGACATACCTTGGGTCAGGCAAGGTTTGAAGGGTTAGAAAAGGAAATGTTGAAATGTAATTTCCTCTGGCCACCTACTTGTTGACACAGCTCCTTTGGGACGGTTCATCACGCCTGAAGCTGTGCAGCCTGAAGGCTTGTCTGCCTGGTAATGGAGAGCTCTATTGTCTGACAGACCTTGGGGCCAGAAAAGAGGAACGTGCACAGCACCAATAAACCCACTCACATTTGTGGTATTGATCAGCTGCATATCATCTTGAATTTGGGGTGCACCCAGTGTGTATGGTATGAATCCAATTATTCTTGGTGTCTATATGCTCAGTTATTTTTTATCAGGGAAATCACTGCATACATACAGAACATGTACTTGTTCCTCAGAAGATAAGATGTTATTGATAGCATTATCTGAAGAATCTAATTAAATTATTTTTAGATCAGATTTATAGTCACATCGATTTTATTATAGATGCAAAAGTGTTATGTTCATGTAGCAGTTCTATTTCACAGCTTTTGATGTTAAATGACACAAAATACAACATCATTATACACTAAAAAAAGAATATAAATACAACTTTATTTAATAATGAAATATATTAATCTCAATATTTCGGAGTAGATCACATTGTCCAGTGGAGTTACCAGTTATCCTGACCAATGAGTTTCTGTTACATGCTCCTTCCTACCATGATGAAATAGAAGGAGAGTTGTACAGTTTTTGGGTTTTTACAAGTAGTTTTGTTTTTCTTTTATGCTTAATAAACGCTATGTTAAAAAGTATTACAGTATTACTTTTAGTAAGTGTAACATTATTATTATTATTTCTAAAACAACATCGACAGGCATCCTCAGGAAGGCATTGATGTCTGGTGCATTGCCAATTGTGTTTAATGATTTGTTTTTGCAGCTTCATTCTGCTTGATGATTGCCAAGCAAGCTTTCAGCATTAATTATGTCTCTGGCTGGGGTGTACACTATGGGCAAAACATAAACCCGTTAAATGTTAAGATTGCTATTAAGACTCAGATTTCTCAGGTTTTTAGAGCTGGTAAAAGTTTCCTCTAAACTTTGGCACTTTCTTTCTCAGGTGCTGAGGTTGTTTGCCACTGCTTTGCCCCAGCCCCATGGGGGCCAGCGTTGGACTGGAGGTGTCTGACTGCCCCAGGGATGGTCTGCCACGGCCGAGGGTTGAACACTAAAAGGAAGCCATTCAAAATCCTCATCTCACTGAGCTCCACGGCTTGGAGGGAGAATTCTGTTAGGGGAAGTGGACTTGCTGCAAAGAGATCATGGCTTCATCCCGACTGGTGGCAAGATCTAGAGACATTGCCAATGTCATGCAACGGCTTCAAGGTAAGTGACTGACTGGGGCTTGTGCTCTCTGCCATGCCCTTATAAATGGTGGTTCCTATTTTCTACTATACTGAACAGTCAGAACAGAGTTTCTGAAGTTTAGTAACTTTTTTAAACTTATCACTGGAAAGTACTTCTAGTATATCTAAAGGGCTGTGGTTATATGAGTTCTTTGGCATAGCATTAACAGTGGTGTTTAAAAGCAGTTGACATGAACATGGCTCCGTGAGAGAGTACACTGAACTGAAGATTATGAGACTTTGGTTCTGTTTCTCCCACGTTACCTGATGTGTGCATCGGTTTTCTCATAAAAAAGAGAACAGAAATTATATCCATCCTTTTCTCAACTACAAAGTCAACTGGTAGATCTTTTATACTGATAAACTAATATTTATTATTTTAGCAATGAGAACAGTGCTTTATTATATTGTTAAGTGTTGAAGAATTCACAGCTCAGTGAGCTTATTATAAGTCCTCAAGTTGATGACCTTTTAGATAACACATCACAGGATGTCTTTGCAATATTCATTGAGGATTCATTATGGTTTTATGTTCCTATAATATAGCATTAATAAATAAATTTATTGTCTTTTTTTAGAAGTTATATACCTAACTGCTGCTGCTGAAAGCTTACATTTGAAATGTTTTTTGTTTAAATGATGATTTTGACTCGAAACAAACTGTCAGTGCTGCTGTAGATTTCACTCCCATTAACTTTTGAACTTCATCATAAATCCCTGGCCTTCTACTTTCCTCTACAGACCAGTTTCCACTGACTTCAACAAAAGCTTATATGCACAGAACCTTTGATACCCCATTCTGCTCCCTCTAAATCTGGAAGCTTAATCTGCTCGTGGCTTTTCCTTCCATTTATTGTCTTTCAGTTCAGGATATCTGAACTTAGCTTCCCAGCCACCAGCTACAACTAGTGTTAATGATATCCATGTAGCCTCAGTAGATAAATGGAAGAGTCTGTCCTATAGCTCTTCATCAATTCTGAAAGGGTTCTGCTTGATTTTCCTCAGCCTTTTGTGCATTTACTATATGTTCCCATGATATTTTTATGTCTGCTAATTCTTAGGCCACAATCTTGGACAATGGCTGTTCAAAGTGCCCACAAACATAGAGTGAGCAAATAGTTCATGCTCAGAGGATTTATGGTTTAATCATTAGACTAAGGCACTTGAGGTAGATTTGAATGAGACTGTGCAAGGGCATGGTGAGGCAGCCTTGCCCACAGAACAGGCAGGGGTCTCAGGACACTGTGTGTGTGTATCACAGGATATTATATATTTGTATGAGCTTATGTTCTTAGTTGGTATTCCAGAAAAAAAAAATATTGAGGGACTTGAAGCAAGATATGAAATAATTATGAAACTGTGAGACCTTCTGAGGAATATGAAGAAATGCATGAGAGAAATGGCAGAGGTACTCAAAGGTTATGGAGACACATTGCAAAGGAAAGCATCATGGAGCTGAGCTGTGTTCAGGGAGCATCATCCAGGCTGGTACTCTGAAGCGATGTATAAGGAGGATGCTACAGGAGGTATATACAAAGTGTGGGGATCATTAATTATCAGACTGTTACGTGCTAACTTTCTAAACATCTGTAAAGCTGTTGCTGACAAAATGGCAGTTCTGTTTATTTGCATTTTGGGGTTTTTGACACTTTTTCTTCATTTTTATATATTTGGCTCTGCTGAAATCTGATACATAGTTCCGTCTGCTAGAATGTTTTTATATTATTTTATTTTTGGAAATTAAGCAAAAGTAATTACATGAATTCTGAAGTGAAGACATTTTAGAAGAATATGTTTGAACTAAATGGAAATCTGGCATTGCATGTTAATTTGAAGTCATACCTGTAACTGGATTCTTTGTTTTGCAGATGAAATCAGCTCAGTTTGGTATTGATGGGATATGAGTTTTGCTGCAGATGCACTATTTCAATAAATCACCTGTGCCAAAGCTAGAGTGCTTGGAGCCTAAATCTTTTTTTAGTCTGTAGTTCTGCATTATGGATGAGCAGGCAGTCTGCACTGCGACTACCTAAGCCCTTGAGTATTAAGGTTGCCCTACCTTTCAGAAATTATACTCAGCTGAAATAGGAGTAGATGGGCATAGGAGCACAGAGATATTTCTTGGCATGTTTGCATGGCAGCCCAGAATCAATGCAGAGCTGGGTGCACAGCTCAAGGTGAGAGTGGAATTGACAGCATTTCAAGGTGTTAACAGGAATGGCAATGGTTTGGGGGATCCTCAGTGCTGAGCAGCAGTTGTGCTTTACAACACCTGTTTTTGTACCTGGCTGCAAGCTGAGGCAGAAGCTTCTTCACAGTATCTTCTTGTGGGATACTGTTTAGACAGTGTTGCAAGATGTCAATGCTGGAAATTTGTCAGCATCGAGAGGTAAAGCAAGCTGTGCTCCCTCCTCCACATTGTTCTCATATGTGCCTCATGGGTTTCCAGTGAGTGTTTGTGGTGGGAGAGCGTAGGACATACCAGAAAAATGCCACTCTTCACTGGCATTCTCAATCCCAGTTTTGAAGTATCTGCTGTACATACTTTTAATGAATGCAACTATATATGGTCTCCTAAAATCTGTCAGAGAGCAACAAAGTTGATTCTGTGTTGTTTGTTTTTTTTTGTTTGCTTGTTTGATTGTTTGGGCTTTTTAATATGAATATTTCCAGTCACTTCCCTTTGGTAATTATGACACTTGCAGTATACTCTGTACATATGCAGAGTTTTTGAATAACACTGTATATCACTGGCTCAGAAATCCCCCTGGGACAGCCAGCCATAAAGATGTGCAGTGTGCTGGGCTGTGGGTTTGTGTGCAAGTGTACATAGAATCTGTCTGATCTCATGGGGCCCAGGTGATGGCGTGTTGCAGTATAGCTCTCTCTTCTCAGAAGAATGGAGGATCTACTCCTTTAGTCTAGGCCAGGAAGGGCACAGGAGAGCGGTGAGCACTGAGGACAAGATTTACTGTCTCTAACTTAATCATCCCTGTGATCCTAATAAAAATTGAGGCATAGTGCTATTCATTATAGCTCAGCCTGAACTCAAGGGAGAGAGACATGCCTCTCCAGGAGTACGATCCCTTGTCACTTGAATTTTGATTAATAATGGTGTGTCTTTTCAGCAAAAAACCAAAATCTTTCCTTTTAAATTTTAATTCTGGGAATTTTATAACATATATAATAGGCAAAGGCTGTTGAAAAAAATGGCCTTACCACTTTAAATCCTCAGAAATCATATCCTCTATCTCACTCTTTTGCTAGACACATGCCCTTAGCTGCATTGCATGTAGAATATTTCCACTGGTTTCTTTCTGCTTGCTGCTTATCCTTCCCTCAGTGCTAGTTCCAAGGGGCCTTGCCCTGCTTGGTGCTCATGGGCTGCCAGGTCCATCCTGCCTGGCTCAGGGGACTGAAAGGGTGTCGTGACTGCCACAGGAGCTAATGCAACCTAAGGCAGATGTTTCAGAAGGGTGTAATTAATCATCTGAAAGTGCCTCTCTCTCCTCATTGCTGCAGAGAGAGACAAGAGAGTACAGAGACAACGCCTCATACTTTCATTGCTGAATTTAAGCATGTGGAACCCAATCTCATGCTACTACAGAATGAACTGGTGACATCCTTCCATATAATTGTCCTTGCGCTATTTATTTCTTGCTAGTTCTAGGTTTTGTACAGTACCTTATGCTTCCTAGTTGTTCATATTATAAAAGCACCCATAAAACCTGAGCAGAACTGGTGTACACCATCAATATGAGTTACGTTCCTGGGACTGTCTTTTGGATTATTCTGGGAATTAAAGCCAGTTGGCGCAAAGGCACTGCTCCTTAGCCCATAGGAAGTGCAAGTTTCATTGGCATTGTAACTGTATACTAAAGGTTCTTAAAGCATTTTTGATAGCTACAAATATCAAAGCAAGGAGTGCTAGAAGACAAGCTAGTAAACTTCTTATGAATTTGCAATCCTTGCCATCATGAAATGCAATCTTTTCCATTAGTATGCACTGTTACAGGCAAACTGCAGTCATGCTCATGCTGTTCTGAAGAAAACAAAAGGGAAAAAAAAGAAATGTCCCATTTGTCTTGTCCCATTCCTCGGGACCTTGTTGGTCCTGTATGCTGACTTGCTCTTACTGGCTTGTAAGGTGATGTTTAACAGTCACTGTAGTATACTATTACTGCAGGCTTGTCTAATTCCCACTTTTCTCCCCCTCCATGTTTTTTCCTTCCAGTTGCTAATTTAGTAGTCTGTGCTGCATGAAGACTTTTCTGAGTATCGTTGTGTTTATTATTGGGTGGTCCATTTAGTCAAACAGGATGCTTTTCTCCTTTCCTGCAGTGGATCACCAAAAATTCAGTGTGCACTACAATCTAAACATATATGCCACCCAAATTAGTTTGCTGTGGTATAGCTGGTATTTTGAGACTGTTATCCTTTTTAACCCCATGCAGTAAAACCAGTTCTAGAGTGTACAAAGTACAACAATTTAAACAATATAGTGTTACAAGGCAATAACTCTGTTGTCTAAAAAAAAACCTCAACAAATTATATGGAAGCATAAAAAATTCTTTTCAATCTTCCATTTGTTCTGGATTGCACCACGGTTCTTATTAGGCTCTTAAACACACTAGATTGTGGGTATTTTGGGGTTTTTTAAACTCACTGTAGAGACACTTCAGGATGTAGGAAAAGCTAAGGTGGGAAAGCAAGCAATATGGTCATGCTTGAAGACCCACTGTGCTGGAAAGGAGACATCATTCTAGTAGCACTCATACACTCCAGTAAAGCTTCAATACAGGCCGGTGAAATTAGCTTCAAGCCCAGTGCTTGTTTTATGTAAAATTACCTACAACTGAGTATCATCTGTAGTTTTATGCCTTCCTTACATTAGCATTATTCACTGAATGTTCTGGGTTGGTTTTTCTCCTGGACTGTCCTTCCTTCCTTCCTTCCCTTTGTCCTCTCCCACATAAGTTTTGGCTCTTCTTTTCCTTGCTTTTACAGCCTAGCATTTCTCTTCACAGTACATTTTTTTTCTGTTCAGCTAATAGGCACTTTGTTAATGTGTACCTTCGTTGGTGTTTTCCTTTGTTTTTCTTTCTAAGTCAACAGTGCCAAGAGCCACAGTTTAACATTAAGCTAAGGCGATTTAACAGATACCTGCTGCTGAAAATACCTTGCTTCACTGCATGCACGTTCCAAACTTTGTTTTCACCAGTACTCTTCCTCTTCTTACTGTAGACCTGAACCAGCTGAGAATTGGTTTGTAGAGGCCAAGTGAGCTCCTGGGAAAAAGGCAGTGTCTCCCCTTCAGTGCCATTTACCATTTTATTGTTGGCAAAACCAAAGTGCAAGATCACATTCGTAAATGTCAGCAAAATTGAAAAGGTGTGCTTGATCAGGAACAGCATGCTGCACATCTTTGCACAATTGGGTTTTATTATCCCCATATTACAAACACTGCTCTGGTCAAGGTTTCCTTCTATCCAGTTTGCTTGTGTATACTGGTTCCATGTAGTTGTGCTGATGCCTTTTCCTTGCTGTCTTTCACTATCTAAAATGTTCCATTTTGATTCCTGCATCTTTCTTGGATTTGTCTTGAATTACAGAAGATGCCAGTGTAAACTATTAGTCTATCAGGTGAGAAAATCTTGCATCTAAGGCAATTTATTACTCACTGGCAGTGTGATAAGGGAAAATAAACACTTTTGACTCTATTGACTGGTATAGATTATGATCTGAAGGTCAAGTAAATCTAAATGATGAATTGGGAATCTGAATACCATTACAGCCCACATGTTACTTGACAAGAGGAAGTCAAGCAGGATTTCAATCTCTTTTTTATTATTTTTTCAATGTGGAAAATTTAATTTAATACTATTTCAGAAAAAAATGCTGAAATATAGGGTTTATGTGTTAAGGTTAAGATGGCTGCAAAAAAACCGCCATCATAGCTGAAAAGATGATCATTAAAGGGAAAAACAAAGATGAAAGAGATCATGTGTTTTCATTTACTGCAACAAAAACATGTGAGAGGATAATCTGGGGATATTCAAGTTAAATATTAGTTAACATTTGATAAGGAAAGTTACTAAGGCATGCTGTAAAATCAGCATTTTTAGAAGTATTTAATTTTGGTTTATGCATATGCAAACAAGTCCAGTGACAATCCCCTTCAGGTTTTTTCTGACTCAAGTATGTGATAGTAATAATCTGATGTATCGCTGGGAAGGAGAAGTTCTGAACTACCTGTAGGTATTGCAAAAACATGGGTGAAATGTGGTCAAAACACTTCACTAATAGTACAGATTACTAAAGTATGAACTGAATTTAAGTATGTTATATTAGAATGTTTTGTCATATAGTTAGGCTGTTTTGACATACGGTGCAATAAGTATCTCAGTGGAAGAAAACATACGCTGCCTTTTTTTTTTTTTAAACTGCAGTTAGCTTTCACTTTGTGTTCTCTTCCATGAGAGCACAGTCCTGGGGCAGTATGTGAAATGCAGAATGTATTTTAGTGAGGCACGGTCCTATGTTTTTATTTTCAGGTGGTTTTTCATCATTAACAAATTCCAAGTTAGTGATTTAAAATACATTTCTAGAAAAAATTTTTGAAGTTAATACTGCAGTCTCATTGCTTACACTTTTTCTACTGCTTTTGACCAAAAAGCTAACAATGTAAATCAACATTATTCCTACTTACTTTTTTTTTCTTGCTTTCACTTTTGATGATCACAGTACAGTTTCCACAGGTTGGTAAACTAATCTGTGCTCCTCTTTCCACTTGGTTAGTCAACCAGGACACAAAGCACTAAAAATCACACAGGTAATATAAATTGCATATATACATATATATATATATATATATTTGCATTTGAGTTTCTCTCTAAGAAAAAATCAACATATTTTTCCAATTTTTATCTGGGATAAAGTATATATTTAGGGCAGAAAATGGCTGACACAGTAGTGTCTCACACTGAGATTGCTTTCGTTTGGATGTGAAGAAACACAGTTCAAAAATTGAAATTCTTCTCCTATGCTGCTATTAAAATACTGACAGGATTTGTTACACAAAATGTAGGAGGCAAAATGCAAATTGTCCTTGGGCAGTTTTATACACGGTGGTTAAAAATGCTGTGTCTTAAATATAGTGGATATCCAAAACATCTCAGGCAAGTTGTGTTTTACATGAACCTGTCTTCAGCAGCTCCGTGCTGCTCACTATGGTTTGACAAGTTTGTATGTAGGCATCCACACTGCAGCTGTTTAATTCTGGTTTTGATAAAGTGTTATCTGAGGCTCAAAAACTGTTCTCAGTTAAGATTTTGCTGCAAAATAACATCTGCCATATTTGTTACTGGTGTGAAAAGAGATATTTCAAGAAGTCTAAATAGGGACAATTATGTGTCAATTTTGATGGTTTAGTGAAGATAAAGATTTTGAGAAGGAAAATATTGCAGTGTTTATTTTTGAGAGTGCCCCCTCTATTCTGACAGGCTGCTAGACAGTTATTTTAGTAATAGCTTTGAGTTGGGGATATGAGGAAGCAGAATATCTTCAAAATATTTTGATAACATGTTTTTTAATGCAGGTCAGACAATTTATCGATTTTCTGTTTTGTGATTTCCTATCTCTGTTATATACACTGCGGGCTTGAAAAATTAAACTTTATCTTCTCAGAGCTGTGCTATAATACCTTCCTACAGTATATTTTGGTGTGTTGCTAAATTTGAACATAGCTTATTGTCATCACCATAAATAACCCTCCCTTTTGAAATGCCACATCTGTTGTTTTCTAATACTAGAAGAACTGAAAAATGCAGAAGGACATGCCTCTTGTCCCTTGTTACTAATTAATAGGGGATTAAAATAGTTTTGTAGAAGAACTACTCCTGATCTTGCTTCTATACAGATGTAGAG
This sequence comes from Corvus kubaryi, assembly GCF_017639235.1. Classification (NCBI taxonomy): domain Eukaryota; kingdom Metazoa; phylum Chordata; class Aves; order Passeriformes; family Corvidae; genus Corvus; species Corvus kubaryi. The sequence continues at coordinate 38,937,631 of NW_024582091.1, read as the reverse complement.
ACTTCTGTAACATAAAGGCAAAATATTTCAATGAGAAAGTTCTCCTTTTTTTTAGTTTTGCTGTAATCATGTTTTGCCCATTTGTAGAAATCAGAAGCTTCACCATCTGTATTTATCAGGATGATAATATACTTCAGAGAATATACTTGCAGGTAGAAAAAGACACATAGATGAAAAATAACACCTAACAATTATTCGCAATTTATTCCACAGACTTTATTATAGAATGCCATTTTTATTTTGCACTTTAGACTCCATTTGCTTAAAAATATCCTCGTTACTGTCACAAAGCTTCTCCTTGTGACTCATATCACTGAGTTCTAATTTTAGACTCACACTGAGGTTTATTAGTTGGCAGTTGTATGTATCCAAGTGAATAGTGTATTACTGGGTGCAAGAAAACAGGCTACTTGTTCTGTCTTTCATCCAAGATGAGAAAGAGCTTTATGAGGGAAGTGTCAACGACTTATTAAGAATCCAATAGTCTAGAAAGAAAGAAAGAAAACCCACCAAAACCCCCTTCTCTGGCTCCTTGGAATTAATGTCTCCATGGTAAACTAAAAAGAGATGTTTGAAAGATATTATTACGTTGTATAAGAAGTTATAACTGACTGCTTAATTGCACAGCTATTTTTAAAATTCAAATTCTGAT